>NC_050089.1:4415197-4729572 GCF_009764565.3 Dermochelys coriacea
AAAACTTCCCCTAAAACAAATGCAGACTCATTGGAGGAGTGCTGAATTGGAGATAGGCCTGAACCAAAATCCCGCTTTGGTTCCAAATTCACAGCTGGAACCTGTCTTGATGAAGAATCTGATTGCTGTTGATTGGGCCCCATTGTTGGCCCATGATCAGAGGTGCTCCCAAAACACACTGGTCTCAGGAGATGTAGAAATCAATTTGCTTTGCCTGCATTCACACACCTTGAGCTTCCTGTAAATATCGTAGGAAATGAGCCCACTAGCAGGGATGTTCACAGAGGCAGCAAACGGCAAGTGATTATTAGAGGCTCTGGGTAACATTTTCTAAAACATCTAAATCACATGGAAAATCAACAGGACTCCTAAATCATGTATACACCTTTAAAATTTGACCTTCATAACTGAAAGTGAATTGTAAGCTCCTCCCTGCAAGTATTTGTACCTGAAACACAATCCCAATCAAGGAACAGAGACAATACCATACGATCTGGGCACCCAGTCAAAACTTCTGACCACAACTCAGGTTTTGAATATCCACTATAGACAACAATCTGCTTAGAAACAAGCTACAAACCAAAACATTTTCTGTAGAAATTGTTGGGTGAACAAGCTTGATGAGCAAACAAATCTGGGAGCGTCTCTAGATCCTATCTCACAGAAGGAGAATGAGGGGGATGTGCAGAGACGCCAAACAGTGGCAAATTCAAAACTGATCAGAAGAAATAATTTTTTTTAAAGCAAGACACAATTAGCCAGCGGAACTCACTCCCACAATATGTCAATGAAGGATATAGCAGGATTCAAAAAGTGATCAGACATTTGTAGAGAGAGAATAGTAAAGACTAAAAATTAAAGAAGAGGTTTGGAAGGTTTACCAACCCTTCTACTTCGGGCTTCTGCCCCTCTCTCTCACTAAAGAAGATTGGGAAGAAACTCTCCCTGGGGAAAGGTTAGCCCATCACTGTCTAATGCAGATACTCTAGAACCTGCCTCCAAAGCAGCTGGTGCTAGTAATTAATAGCAGGCATCTGGAGATTGAATCTGGATGAGACAGACCAGAGGTCTGAGTCAGCCTGACAATCCTTATATTCTTTTGAGAGGAATGAGAGTGTTTCGCAGGTAATTTGGAAAGACAGAAAGAAAAGCAATTTTCAAGGAATAAATTGTTTATTAAGCAATAGTAATAATTAATAATGACTGTGTTTATGCAGCACCTAGCACCAATGTGTCCTGATTCTGACTTGGGTCTCTAAGGTCCAGATCATCAAAAGTATTTAGACACCTAATTCCCTTTGAGGATCTGGGCGTTAGAGCTGTTATAATACAAATACAAATAATACAGATAATAGCACTAGAAGGAATATAAGATTGAGGACTCTGGAGTTGAGTTGTAGGCCATCCACTTCTCTATTTCTTAATCTCTGTGTAGGATGTGTGTACCAGGGGATGGAGGTCAGAATTCCTGATTAATGCCGGATGGGGAGGCCGGACGGGGAGAGAAAGGATGACTCAGTGGTTAGGGCATTACTAGTCTGGGCTCAATTCCTTACTCTGCCACAGACTTCCTGCATTACCGTGAGAAAAGCTTCGTGCCTCAGTTTCCCATCTGTTCAATGGGGATAATAGCACTGCTCTGTCTCCCAGGGATGTGTGAGGATCAACTTGTTAAAGATTGCAAGCTGTTCAGATACAGTGATGCTGGGAGCTGCCTTAGGTAGATACCTGCTTTGGTGCCGAGGTTATTCCTTTGTATCCATCAACCCAGGGAGCACGCTGTGAACAAATATTAAAAGCTCCACCATGCTTGCATGCCAGAAACTAGTGTTTTGCTGAGGTGTCTCTCCCCAGCTATTCCTTAGCTGATCCTCTTATGCTGGGAAGGATGTCTCTCACCTGAGAACTCCTTAAGATGCCACATGCAAGCTCTTCTCTGATTAAGGGCCAAGGGAACCTCCTGAGAGAGTTGCTTTATTGCCCTGTCACAGCGGATTGACAGGAGCGGGGACGTCAGAGGCAGAGAGAGGACTCGGTGGGCTGTTTGGGTTGCAGCGTTCCATGCATCACAACCCCCGGAGCATGTGGTTCGGTTAGCGGAATAGAGATGCCAGGCTCTTGCCCTGCAGCAAAGGAAGAGATGGGCTGATGGGACCCTCCACATGAGCATGTTCATGGATTCATACATTGCAAGGATGGAAGGAACCATTAGATCCTCTAGTCTGACTTTCTGCATAGCACAGGGCAGATACCCTTGCACTGGGCCCAGTAACTTGTGCATGACTAAAGCATCTTGCAGAATGGCAGCTGTAGGCCGCTGGCCTGGCCCTCAGCCCAGGAAGGCAAGACATCACACCCGGTGTTTCATTCAGGCCCTTTCCTCAGGGTTCCAGCTTCATTTTTCCCACATGAAACTAGTACAGCACATCAATCATCTCTTCCCCCCTAACCCAGGGTCTTCTGCAGGGGCCTGTCTATTGCCTTTAGGTTTCCATTCCACAGTCCAAGGCCCCAACTCAGCAAGGATCTTAAACAGGCGCCTAGTTTTAAGCACACCGGACTGGAACTACACACATGCTCAGTGATAGTCACATGCCTAGCTGAACGGAATCCCAAGTGACCAGTTCATGAGCTGCAAATTGTTGGTTCAACAACAAAAATCCAATTGATTCGCTCACCAAAATGGAGGTTAAAGATCTAACAAGTATTATTTGTAACGGACAGTTTGACCTGGTGTAGCTATAGCAGTAAACAAGAATGGTATTCCCTGAGACCCTGTGGTCCTTGCCATAATAATAAGTAGGCTTGGCAGAATTTGTTGGTTTTTTAAATAATTTTGAGGGATAATATCAATGCTTTATTTTTAAGCATTTTTGTCTATTTTTATCAGTTCAACTTTTCGCAGTGATGGGAAATCATGGGGGGGAGGTATTCAAAAAGTTAAAGCTTTATAACCATTAAAATGCAAACTGTCAACATCACATGTCAAAATGTACAAAATAAATATGCTTAAATGCAATTCTAATAAATCTCAAGCAGCATTTTTCTTCATTATGCCTTGCTGTAAATTGCAGTGATTAGAGATGGAAATATTTTTTCATCCATTTGCATCTGTACGGAGAATTGCTGTTTACCGACATTTATTGATAAAAATCTAATCCTTCCAAATCTAAAAATACCACACCACACAGCTTCTTTCCTACATACCAACCAATCTGGGAGCGCTGCACAGAGACCGATAACATGGCCCCCATTGCAATTAGTCAGGCAAAAATGTACATCAGCATAATTCTGATCATGTCATTTTCAAACGACCCCTCAGGGGTGCTCCATAGACCATAAAGGCTCCCTCCCAGAAATCTCTGTTCCATTGGCATCCATTTTGCATTAGCCCTTTTCCATGTTAAGACTCTGAAACACACCTGGAGGGTTTCTTAAACACATTTCTGACAATATTAAGGGAATTATTCCGACAGCTGAGTGACTTCAACCAACTGCAGAGTGGAAAAAATCCTTTGGAGATTCTCTGCCTGCAGCATTCTCATTCCTATTATTAAACTATTATATCTGTGTGTGCATGTATGTGAATGTATACATATATTATACATATGTCTATATATTTATAGGGATGCAAATTTATATTTCTATAGAATCACAAAAACGTATTGGGACATAAACACACATACTTGTAGAAATACACGTATTTATGGAGACATGCAGATTTATATAGCCATACAAAAATACACATAGTATAGGGATGCATAATCATACATTGGTATTTATATGAAAACACACATTTTTATGGGATCACACACATACATTTATATGGCCAAAATCCATTCACACATATTTATATTTAATAGGTGCACAGACACCACACATTTATATTTATAGGGGCCCAGAGACATTTATCCCCACTTATATGGATACTCTCAGTGCTCTTCAGGTCTGGTTAGAGCTGCATGAATAAGGGCTTTTTTAGTTCAGTGTCAATCCCCCCAAAATAAAAAATATTGTTTTGGGTTGAGTGGAAATATGAAACTTTTAGAAATCTTTGGTGAACCAAAAAGTCGGAAAAAAATCCTTTTGGGGTGAATGAAATTTTGTCATTTGGATTTCAACCATTTTTAAAATGTTTTGGATTTTTTAGAAACAAAATTAAAGGAAATTTTGAAATAAAAAGTCTTTCTGAACTGAAAAATTGAAATGTTTTGTTTAGAAATTGTCAAAATGAAATGTTTTGATTTTTCCCTTTTTTTCTAGTTCTTTTTTGACCGAAACAATTGGGCAAAACTGATGTGAATCTGTGAAACTTTTCAGCATTGGGGAATCTACATTTTCATCAAAAAAATCTTTTGGCTGAAAAATTTGGCCCTGCTCTAGACCCAATCCTATGAGGTGCCAAGTGTCTCCTACAAATATCCCTTAATTCCTACTTAAGCCAACAAAAGCACTGGACTATAATGGGGTTTCTCTTGAATTACTTGGGCATCAAATCTGAAGGAGCACCCTTAAGCCATGTCTATGCAACAAATTTATGCTGCCTCAAGTTACATCAGCATACAGCCCCCACAGTTAGTACATAGCTTGGGTGCATGTATGCTTGGCTTCTGTGTCGGCGATGCATGTGCTCACCAGAAGTGCTTCTATTAATGCAGACAGCAGTGCACAATGGGTAGGTATCCCATTGTGCAACTCACCACCATCCAGCACCCTGTCTTTTGGGAAGTGTTGGCAATGCATGATAGAATGAAAATGAGTTGCATTGAGATAACTGGGAGCAAGTGTCCACTTCCCAGTTTGCAACTGTCTTCATCCCATAACATTATCTGTATCCCATAATTTTCGCATCTCTTTATCAAAATCTCACAAACCCATGCAGCCATCCTTGCTGTCCTCTGTCCCTGTCAGAAGCATGGAGCCTGCACAACTCTGCACTATTGTCATAAGCATTGTAAGCACAGGGTGCACGATCCTAGAGTATCTGCAGAGCCTCAAGAAGAACCGAACATGGGGAACATGACAATTCCTTGGAGAACAGATTGCTCTGGGACATAACGAGAACCAATTCAGTGTTGTCAGTGGTGTTCATGGAGCAGCTGCAGATGGCGGAGCGCTGCTTCTGGACCTGAGAAACAAGCACTGACTGGTGGGATTGCATTGAAATGCAAGTTTGGGATGATGAGCAGGGACTGCAGAACTTTCAGATGCCCAAGGCCACATTCCTGGATTTGTGTGCTGAGCTTGACCCAGTCCTCCAGCACAGAGACACCTAAATGAGAGCTGCTAGTCAGATGGAATCAAATTGGAGTCAGGAAATCCACTGCAGGGGCCATTGTGATGCAAGTGTGCAGGACCATCAATTGCCTCCTGCTCCAGAGGAGCATGACTATTGGACATAGTGGATGGATTTGCAGCAAAAGGGTACCCTAACTGTGGTGGAACGATAGACATCCCTATTTTGGCACCAGTCCACCTTGCCACAAAGTACACCAACAGAAAGTGCTACTTTTCTATGGTTACTCAAGCCTTGGTGGATCACCAGGGACACTTCACTGACATCAATGTGAGCTGGTCTGGGAAGGTGCATGACACTTACATCTTTAAGAACACAGGATCGTGCAGAAAGCTGCAAGCAGGGACTTTCTTTCCCAACCAGTGAATTACCATAAGTAATGTTGAAACTCCAGTAGTGAACCTGGGTGACCCAGACAACCCCTTGCTCCCCTGGCTCATGAAACTATACACCGGCCACTTCCACAGCATCAAGGAATGATTTGATTACTGGCTCAGCATGTGCCGAATGACAGTTGAATGTGCTTTTTGTTGCCTGAAGGATTGCTGGCATTGTTTACTCACAAGATTGAACAAGAGTGTGAAAATGATCCCAATGGTTATAGCTGTCTGCTGTGTTCCACATAATATTTGTGAAGCAAAGGGGGAAAGTTTCCACTGGGATGGAGATGGAGCAGCTGTCTGGTGAATATGAGTAGCCAGACACAAGAGCTATTAGAAGAGCTCAATGCAGAGCTATATGAATCAGGGAGGCTTTGAAAGACTGCTTTAATAGAGAGCCAGAGTAATGTGTGTTGGTGTAGTGTGCTCTGCCTGGCCCTGCTCTTTTGTGGCCTAGTAGGAATTGTGTGGCAATTGCTGAACATGTAGGAATATATACATTGTCAATGCACCTATTAATTTTGTTTGTGACTAATCCTATCAGTTGTGTGACATTGTGCAGTAACAAGTATTTGGTCGCTTTCAGAACTGCTGCCTTCTCAGCAGCATATGTTGTGAACTAATAGAGATGAATTATGCTCCAAATAATAGAATTTTATTCTGTAACAAAATCAGTCCAAAAAATCCCCATGCATTTTAAAAACAAATGTATAAAAAAACATAATGAAGAGAATGTCACTTTTGAAAGGGAAAGAACATGCATGTCCATTTCAGCTACAAATACACCAGCCATGGCTTTCCCAGATCAGTGTATGCAAAGCTATGATTGCCTTTAGTGTCCCCTGGGGTGGAGTCATAGGGGTAATGCCCTGAGCCCTGCTGCCACGTGAAATGTTGGGGGGGGGGGGTAGAAGGAGGTCCCAATATGGAGTTCTCAATGGGCTGTAGAGGGAGGTGAGTCCAGGATTGTTGAACCTGCAGGTCCACCAGAGTTTGCAGCATGTGCATTTGTTTCCCTTATGTCCCTCTCCTTTTCCTGCTGGGCCTTTCTCCTCTCCACTCTTTCCTTCTCCAGGCTGTCTGCAATGTTCATCCTCAAGGCTCTGTGCTCGTGGTCTGATGCAGCACTGGCTTGCAGGATCTCACTGAACATGTCAGCCTGAGTCCTCTTCTTTCTCTTCCTTATCTGGTTCAGGCATTTTGTGGCTGTGGAGGGGGAGACCCTGAAGGCTGCAATGGCAGCAGCTGCAGATAAAACACAGAGGTACCATTGTTGGCGTATTTACAACAGAAAGTGAAACTCTCCCCACTGGCCCAGGAGATCCAATATCTTCTGAAGTGTGTATGAGCCAGTAGCCGGCATGGTCAGCTGGGCAGTCGCACTCAATAATGGAGAGCTGCTAGGTGCCTGCCAAGCCGGGCAATCAGGAAAAGGAATTTCAAAAATTCACGGGGCTTTAAAGGGGAGGGAGGATTATGGTCTCCATGACCTCTGGGCAGTGGAGTTCACAATGGTGACCAAAGTGGTCAGTGTGGGGCATTGTGGGTCAGCAGCTGGAGGACAGTGATTACAGTGTTTACACAGTGTTTACACTCACACGGCATTGACCTAAATACAGCAGCTCTGCGCCACTCAGGGAGGTGGGATTGCTGTGTTGGCCTAACGGTGCTAATGTCAGTGGGAGACCAATGTAAGTGTAGACACATGCACATGCCTTATGTTGACCTAACTTCGTAGTGTGTAGACCAGGCCTCAGTGGTGCAAGATCTACAGCTGTTTCTAATATTAAGGCTCATGGGCTGCCCCTGGCTGGGTGTTACTGACTAGTTTAGCTGCTGTCAGTTAGCCATCCGAGAGGTCACTTGTGTCTGTTGCTTGCCACCTCCCAGCCATATTCCAAAACTGAATGAGTGGCTAATTGGAAGATGAGAAGTCTAGAGTGTCATCCCATCCTCTGGGACAGGCTGAGTCATTGCACCACGTTGGGTGCACAGAACTGGCTGTTTCCTTGCATTCATAGGCTTTCTGCTTTATGAGAGAGTGACCATCAGGCCTGAATTTCCCTGCCTTTGCACTGATTTCCCCATTTCCTGGGTTGTCCCCTCCTCTAGCAGCCCTGGCAAATTCCTGGTGATTCGGCTCTCTAACTGACATCCTGGTCCTGCAGTTTAAACAAGCCTGCATGCTCCTTTGGTTCTTTGTGCTAGGAATTTGAACGTGATGCTGCATGAGAGTGGATGGAAATTGTTTAAAAGCTGAAGGTTGAAGAAGTCAAATCAGGGCCATAAGCCAATGCAGACTTTTCCCGCCGCTCCCCATGCTGTCTCTCCTTTTGTTCTTTTGCTTTTTGGAATTTATTACAAGCCAAACTGGACGATGCAGCAATCCGGCTGCGGAGAGGTGAGCTGGGTGCGTTTGAAAGGTGACCAAAGAAGAAATAATAACAAAAATGACAGGATCCCTGCAGATCAAAGTCCAAATCCTGCTCTTTCCTGTGCAGATAAAAAGAGGCATGTTGCAGCACAGTCTCTGTGGCTCAGTTACACAGGGAGAGGGTGGGATGATAGGGACTCGTGCATAGATTAGGAACCTCCAGCATGCTGCAGGGTCTAGCTCCAAGAGCGGGTTTTCGGAGAGCTGGCTGTATGGATTAACTCCAAGGGCTGGAGGATCGGCTGCATTCCATCCCGTAGAGTGGCACAGCAGTGTCTGTAGTGTAGGGGAAGGATCTCTCCACCCTTGTAACCATCTTGTTCCCTAGCACCCAGGCAGATTCCTCGGACTGATGGCAGGAATGCATATGCAGACTCACAATTTACCCGGAAAGCTGTTTGTTCTGCACCTTGCAACAGCGCTGCGCAGGGCACTTAACAAGCAGCCGATGGAAAGGCAAGGCCCTGGCAGGGCGGATCTTCGACTCTAAAGCAGGACTGAACAAACTGCTCTTCCTCACACAGAGGGGCTTGGGTGGGATGGTAGCTAAGGAGAGGAAGGGGCTGAAATTAACTGTGAGAGCTGCCTGCAGCATGGGTTGCATGCTCGTTCATTACCAGCGAGTAATGTGCCAGGCAGGTGGAGTTTTTGAAAGAGATCTTTCTGAAGCAGGCTGAGAGGTCAGGGTTCCACACGAAAGCTATTGAGTTTGAGTGCAAGTAGCCTAGGGCCTGGCTTATTCCTGAGCCCAGGGTGCCACACCGAGCGGGGTCCCTTCTGAAGCTTCTTTCTCTAGCTCCACTCATCATGCCGCATATGCCTTCTCTTTCAAGTTGCATTGCAGCAACTCAGAGCTGACAGGGCGGGTGGAAGATACACTTCAACACTGTTTGTGGAGCATCTCTGATACCAGGGCCCAGACCCAGTGCAAAGCTGCCAGAAAGACAAGGGATCTGGGCTTCTCCTGCATTTGGATATCTTCAGGTGGAATATCACTGCTCCTACAGTCTGGGGGCAATGGCAGGGAGAAAGGGGGCACTGCTGGGGCTTCTTGTAGTTCTGACTCTAAAATGGCCCCAGGGAGTGCCAATCAGCTATTTGGCGGTATCCTGATGAGCTGATCGGTGGCACCATCAAACAGCTCATTGGCAGCGCTGCTGAGTAGCTGTGGCTGGTGAGTGCTGAGCACCCAACTATTTTTTCCATGGGTGTTCCAGGGCTATGGAGTCAGTGCCTCTGGGGAATAGTCCCATTGGGTCAGGTCCACAGTTGGTGTACACAAGTCTAGATTGTCTCCAGTAGAACTGCATTGCTTTTAATAGGAATTAAATAGGAACTCACTAACTCACTGTTACTAGGAACTCACTGATGATCTGGCCTATTAACTAATCACAGCAGATAAAATTAAAAACATGGTGTAAACCTTTGCGGGATCAGAGCCCTCTATATTGACTTAGGAACTAAAGCATGAACCGGCTTTTGAAAATATTGGCCCTATCTCCTTGTGCTGTAACCACACAGCTTATTGTCCTTACAATTATGTCTCTTCCATCTGTTCTCTATATCCCAGGATGAATAATATATTATTCCTGCTTGGTTGAATAAAAAATGTAAGTGTGAGATTTCCTTGGAAAACGCTTGCACATTATCTTTTGTCTCACACTGAATAGTGATCATTATGTTAACAAAGGACATTTAAATACTCCATTGTACATAGCAAGTACCATCTTATTTTCTGTCTAATTGTCCCACCTGTATTTAATGCCAACAATAGTTCTGTTATTTGTATGACGGTGGCTATGCCATTGTGTGATTGCTGCAAATAACAAATCCATCATAAAAGCAAAAAAGAAAGGGGTGCGGGGGGAAGTATATACAGGGAGAAATGGAATGGACTCTTTTACTCTAGGTCTGCTGAATTAAGTCTACCTCAGGTAGGTTAGTGAAACAAGGTTGGATGGCCATTTGGTAGACTGTGGGAAATGAGTTAATGGATCTCACTGTTGCCAGAACTATGGTTTGTGTATTAATTATACTGATTACTCAAGAATTCCCAGTGAACAATCTGAGGTCTGGTAGGTTTTTGTCCTAAGACCAGGCCTCGTATTATTATCATTACAGTTCAGTTGGGAACCCAACATGCATGGTTACAACACTCGTACTTAAGAAAAAACTTCTGTAGTGGTCAGAGTTTTATGAGCACAGAGCCAGAAGGGTACCCAGAAGTCACCTACTACAAGACAGGCCCAACAAAGAAAGTAACAGAACACCACTAGCCGTCACCTTCAGCCCCCAACTAAAACCTCTCCAGCGCATCATCAAGGATCTACAACTTATCCTGAAGAATGATCCCTCACTCTCACAGACCTTGGGAGATAGGCCAGTCCTCGCTTACAGACAGTCCCCCAACCTAAAACAAATACTCACCAGCAACTACACACCACACAACAAAAACACCAACCCAGGAACCAAACCCTGCAACAAACCCCGGTGCCAATTCTGTCCACATCTCTATTCAAGGGACACCATCATAGGACCTAACCACATCAGCCACACCATCAGGGGCTCATTCACCTGCTCATCTACCGATGTGATATATGCCATCATGTGCCAGCAATGCCCCCCTGCCATGTACATTGGCCAAACTGGACAGTATCTACGCAAAAGAATAAATGGACACAAATCTGACATCAGGAATTATAACATTCAAAAACCAGTAGGAGAACACTTCAATCTCCCTAGTCACTCAATAACAGACTTAAAAGTGGCAATTCTTCAACAAAAAAACTTCAAAAACAGACTCCAATGTGAAATTGCAGAACTGGAATTAATTTGCAAACTGGACACCATCACATTAGGCCTGAATAAAAACTGGGAGTGGTTGGGTCATTGCAAAACTTAAACCTAATTTTCCCCATACTAATTTTCCCCTACTGTTACTCACACCTTCTTGCCAACTGTTTGAAATGGGCCACTCTCATTACCACTACAAAAGTTATTTTTCCTCCCTTGGTATCCTACTATTATACTTGAATTGTCTCGTTAGACGGACCTTACACTTAGTAAGGCAACTCCCATCTTTTCATGTATTTATACCTGCTCCTGTATTTTCCACTCCATGCATCTGATGAAGTGGGTTCTAGCCCACAAAAGCTTATGCCCAAATAAATTTGTTAGTCTCTAAGGTGCCAGAAGGACTCCTCATTGTTTTTACAGTGAGCAAAGTTACAAACTCTCCAACCCAGCGAGTTAATACAGAATGTGCATCTGAGCATCCATATACTCATGCAGTCTCTTGCAGAACAACCCAAAGGATTAGTCATTATCTTCCTCCTCCTCATTATCTTCCTCCTCCTCCTCACCTTCCTCAGCACCATCACCAGTGGGTATCATCCTGGCATCGCAGAAGAGCTGTGTCTTTCCCCCACACTGAGCCCACAGGCTGGGATACAACTTTTATAACGTGCTCCACTGATGCCATTGTGCCAAATGCATATTCGTCAGGGGGTTCTTCCCTTTTCCTTATTTGTATTTCCTTACCCTACTATATGCTGGGGTACCTTTCTCCCATAGGTTGCTAGGCTTTTTACCTCAAGCTTATTAGAACATACATCAGCTAGTGGCCATGGCACTCTTGTGGTTGGACATTTGCGGATGTTCCTAACTTAAAATAGGCCAAGCTGGTATAAACTAACTTCTTGTGGTTACCTGCCAGCAATTTAGTCATGACAGCATTCAATCTTATGATCTAGGCTTACTTCTGGTTAACTACAGACCTCATTGTTTTACTGCCGTAATTTATGCTTTACCCTCGCAAACACCTATAGGCTACGTCAGACCAGTGGCCAGAGGAGAAAAACCAGCTCACCTAAGGGTAACTGATTCCCTGCATGGAAAACTCATCAGAGAGCCAAGGACTGAATATTTCATGGAAAGCAAATTCCCCTCTCGTATTTAGAGGTAGCCCCTTCTGATTAGTACTGGAGCATGTTGGCAGGGAGTTTGTATTCTACCTTTTTTATCCTTTGCATGTTGGCAGTGTTGAGGGTCCTCTTTTTGCTAGGTGGTGTATAGGCATGTAGATACAGCACCTGCCCTAAAGCTCTACAATCTACAAGAGAGGAAGCCGTGACTTGTCTCAGCCTCCCAGCAGGTCAGTGGCAGACTGAGGGATAGCACTCAGATCTCCTGATCTCTAGTGCAGTACCTTAGCTGTGCAGCCAATTCTATTCTGTGGACAAATAGCCTTCCCTGCATGCACATTCCCAGATGCACATTTACATAAGAATCAAATGCATTTGCATTCTCAGTTAACTTTAATTAGGCGTGGCAGAATTCAATTTTTTTTTATAATTGCGACAGATAATATCAATGTTCATTTTTAAGCATTTTTTTTTCAATTTTTATCAATGTAAATGTTCACGGTTGTAGGGACTTATGGGGCGATCAGATAATGAGGGAGTCAGACAATAATTGACAGTAGATGTTGAGATTCAAACATTTAAAGCTTTGTAACTGTTAAAACACAAATGGTCAACATCACATGTCAAAAAATACGAAGTAAATATCCTGAAATCAAACTTTAATAAGTTCTCAAGCCGTATCTTTCTTACTTTGCCTCTCTGTACATTTTGATTATTATGAAATCAATATTTTATTTGTTGGTTTGTGTATGCCCGGTGAAATTGACAGTTATCGAGATTTACCGATAAAAATCTAATGCTTCCAAACCTAACTTGAATTATCTGGTTTAATGATTTTCTGTCTATGCTGTTTCTAATGTGCCCATCGCCATAGTATCTAGGTGTCCAATTAATTTCCCTTTATTACCTTGCCGTGTAAATTTCTGTACTAGTCCAATTTTCATTGTAAGCTCTTTGGGGGCAGGGACTGGCAGTTTTAGTTCTGTAAACTGGCATGAAAACCTGAAGTCATTTCTATGGTGCTGGTGTCTGTGATATCTGAGCACTTTCACGCCCCCTCTCCCTCCCCCAGTCAGGTAGGTAAGTATTATTACTTAGATGACTCTTTGGGGTAGAGGCCATCTTTTTGTCCTGTGTTTGTAAATGCACCCCTAGCAAAAAGGGGCCCTGGTCCATGACTGGGTCATCTAGGCACTGTCACAAAACAAACAATACATAATAATATCTTCATTTTACAGATGTGGAAACTGAGGCATGGCATGGGTAAGTGACTACACAATCAGTGACAGTACCAGCCAAAGTTCACGATTCCCTGGATTGTACTTTAACCCTAAGCCATGTATGAGAAATATTAATGCCTGCAGAACATACAGTGCTAATTGTAATACTACACACACATTACATTGATTTGTAGTGAGCAACTATCTTCTTGTGCCATTGGAAATGCTGATCTCAGTTACTCTAGGCTAGGGTAAATTTGCCATAACACCACTGAAGTGGATGGAGTCACTTCAGATTTACACTAGTGCAAAGATATCAGAATCCATCCTGTTTTCCCGGTCATGGATGTCAGAACCTCTTAGGCTTTCTCCTCCCTATCATTCACAAGATGGCACTTTTGATACTGCCACACACTGACAGCTGTAGTTGTTTATAAAAGGATTGTTGTGCACACTGCTCGGGATTGTTCACCAAATTGCTATCGGGTGGCTCACACATATCTGGAATCGTGTACTTTAGTGACACCAGCCTTCCCCTTCTCTAATATTTGTGAGATAGAATTTCAGGCTTTAACCCACCTCTCTAAGCCACCAGGTGTGCCCATGATTGAGAAAATCCATTTGAATCCAAATAAAAACATGACACTTCACAAACGACTTCCCAGCTAATTCCGCTCTGCAAAAATAAATTGGAAAAAAAAGGGATAGGACTGTTCCATAGTTGTGAAAGGTAATTATTCTGACATGCTACCTTAATTACATCAGCAAAAAATGCAAAGTATGCTGTAATCCTCATCTGAAAGTGGAAACAGCCCTTATGTCCGGATCTGTATAAATTGACTTTGCATTGCACTCTGGGAGATGTTAACTGATTCTTTTCTTTTTCTCCTGTTTGTGTTTGCAAGGCTGGCGTACTGGAGTATGTCTAAACCCTGGTCTACACCGCAAGCTTATGTTGATATAATAATGTTGTTCAGGGGTATGGAAAATCCACACCCCTGAGTGATGCAGTTATACTGACCTAATTCTCGGTGTAAGACAGCACTATGTCGACAGGAGGGCTTCTCCCATTGACAAACTACTGCCTTGTGGAGAGGTGGAGTACCAATGCCAATGGGAGAGCTTTTCGAAGCCCTACAGTAGCGCAGCTGCACCAGAACAGCTGCGGTGTTGTACGTGTAGACAAGCCCTTAGATACACAATCTTCTTTGCTCCTCTTTCTTTGGAGTGCTCTGATTGAGAAGTGCTCTACAAGACCCCGTTGAAATAAGTAGGCACTCATACTTAGGCCTGGCGTAAGATCTTAGCCAGTCAGTAAGATCTATCTGTTTATCTAGGTTATTTCACTACACCCATCTACATATTATTTGAGGGCCTAATTGCTCCAGTCAAAATGCAGCAGGATGTCCAAGGGTATGTCTACACTTAAATTAAATGCCTGTGGCTCACCCATGTAAGCTGAGTTGGGCTCACGGGGCTTTAATGTTGCAGTGTAGATGTTTGGACTCCAGCAGGAGCCCGGGGTCTGAGAGCTCAAGCTCTAGCCTGAGCCCAGATATCTACAATGCAGTTTTATAGCCCCGCAGCGAGCCCTGTGAGCCTGAGTCAGCTGACATGGGCCAGCCCTGGAAGTTTAATTGCAGTGTAGACATAATCAGATAGTGCCTGCCCGTCATAGACAGCAAGATAGACAAATAAAGAAGGAGAGATGGTAGATGGTGACTGAGTGATAGATGGTGCACATATTGATAGATAGAGATGGTGAGCTATTATGTGATAGACAGGTAGACACATAGATGATATATAGATAGACCCCATTAACAGCTTATTTAGAAACATAGATAAAGTTGGCAGTCAGTAGAATCTGCCTGTCTATCACCTGATAGTTTACTGTATCTGTCTGTATCTTTTTCATGGTGGTAGAAAAGCAGGTTATAAAAATGCATAAATCTACGCTGTTGCTCTACACAAACACCAGAGGTTTCTCTTCTCCATACAAGAGCCGGAAGGGTTGCCTAGAATTCTAATCTCCTTGTTTTACACCTGTCTCCGCTACCCTGGGGACAGGCTGAGCAATGTGAGAATTCTGTTGCTATTGTTTGTTTGAGAACCCAGGATTAAAACACAATTGATCACTTAAAGAAATGTGCAAATTTAAACAGCCCCTAATTCCTTTGTTGCTTGCCTCCTTCCCTGAGTTTTCCCCTCGAGCTAACAGGTAGGTATTCATTTACAGGGTCATACTGTGTCGGGCCCAGATACAAACTTATGCACATGCTTAATGTTCAGCTCACAAGTAGACTCATTGACTCAATGGGGCTACCCACATGTGCAAAGTTAAGTGTGGGTGTATAAGTGTTTGCGGGTTCAGAGCTTCATAGACAACAGACAACACAATACTTAGTTGCTCCACTTAGGAATGCACAGAGCCAGCTATTCATGAACAGCTATTCATAGTCATATTTCATATTCAGCACAAATTCTTCTGAAATATTTGTTGGGATTCAGTTACTGGATAGCAGCACTAGTGGATAACACATGAGGAAAAACAAGGGAAAAACCCCAGGTACAATCAGCTTCTGCACTTTTAAATTTAATTAGATTAACTGTATTGAAGGTCTCTTTATTTGTTTTGTTTTTTAGATATGCCCATCCCACACATTAAAATACCTATTACAAAGTATAATATAAAGCACTTCTTGTCCTGACTTGGTGCATAAATCCTAGTGGATAAAAGAAGCTAAAAATTCACTTGATAGCTTCATAATGTTACGTGTCTGTGTAAGCAATTGCTGTAATTGTCATACAGCTGCTATTTGAGGAAGGTTGGTTGGGTCAGAATCTGATGCGTCAAATCCCCAGCTGGTGTAATTGGTGTAAATCTATTGATGTCATTGACCAGATCCCCGGCTCATGTAAATCAGTGTAGATAAATTTAGATCAAAGGGCAAGATTGCCAGCTGGTATAAATCAGTATCAATCCATTGAAGTCAATGGAGCAATGCCCATTTATACCACCTGAGGATCTGGTCTGATATGTCTAATGCTATAACCAAGCAGAGGAAACTTTTTTCTTTTGAAAGAAATAAAACCACTTTCTGTGTCTTTATATATCATAAAGGTGCAGGAAAGGGCATAAACACCATTTTTATTTTGTAGTTTTGCAGTTCACATTTAACCTGGATACATCCATTTTGCCAGTAGCTTGGCAGTTAAAGGGGCCTGAGATGTTCACCTGCAGATGTGTTTCTGTGTCGAACTCAAGTCAATTTTCAAAATGCTCAAAGGCAGGTGGCCCTTGCCATTTTCTGGAGTATCTCTGGACGTATCATTAAACCTGGCCCATTAATAATGATGGGAATATGAATCCTGCAGAAATCTAGGGCAACTCAGTGTGGTGTACTGAAAACTGTGTTAAAATGACAAACTATCACTTCAAGAGTAAGGGGTTTCTAGGACTTGTCTGCAGGCTAGGGAACTTTATAGGGAAATGTGCAAGCTAGGTTTTCAGAAGTTAGTCTGCAAAGAGCCATCTTAAAGCAGGATAGGGTGAGTTGTACCTCTCTGCCCTTAGGGAGCAGCCTGCTTTCTCTCTCTCTGGAACTCGGTTCTTGTGGGTGATTGTTCTGAATTCTAAGAAATAAAGTCGTGTGACTCTGCAACCTTCCTGCCAGGGTATTTTATGGTTTTATCTAACTCCTCTGTGTGAACATAACACTCAGGCCCCTGGACTAGGGCAGGGCATAGCAGCAGTCCTGGGAGCAAGATTGTATTGTGCATTCTTCAGGAAAATGTCTTTGGACTGAGGAAACAGGGGACCTCAATGTCAGGCCTTCTCCACCTCCTCCTACAAAATCCTCTCCTTAGGGAAGTGGTCCATCTGGCCACACCCACTAGATTCTGAGATGGGCAACTGAGCCAATCAGCAGCACCTAGTGTCTGTAATGAGGGGAGGGAATGGTTAAAAACCATTACCATTCCCTGCTGGAAAACAACCACAGGAGAGTGACAGACAATGGACAGGGCATTTAGGGGGATGTTGTCTGGAGGGTCCTGAAGATTTCCCAGGGGAAGGAAGAACCCATGTGTGTGGGGGGGGGAGAGAATTTCTGGGGCTTATTGGAAGGGAAGGGATGTTGTACAAAGGGGAATCCTGACGCCTGTATAGGGGCTAGTGGTGGAGCACTTGCTAGTTTCATGAGAAACCAGTGAGCTTCATAAAGCGTTGCATTGGGCAAACTCCAATTGCCAAGTGATGCTGATGACCTTGGAGACCCAAGTGAAATGGTGCTGGAATGTGTTGCAGAGCCCTCGAGCTAGACTCACAAAGGGGACAAAGCCATTGCAATGCTTCGCTCCCCACCACCTAGGGAACCCACAGGCCTGGCACCTTATGTGATGCATGGGGAGAGTTCGAGAACGGGATTCACGAAAGCCAGCATGCTGAGTGGGGATCTGTCTAAACTAGCCAATAGGAAATGCCAAAGAGATGGGTTTGTCCTAAGCCCCGCCTCTCAAAAGGCCATAGGCTGTGCGGTGTTAGCATGTAGGTGACTGTGCACATGCCTAGCTGTTGACATTTAGGTGCCTCTGGGACTTTACCAGGGAAAATTTCAGTGCTTAAGGACTTTATGTGCCTTCAGGGCTATGCAGCAGGTCAGCAATGGCTTGTGAACACCAAGGGTTCCTAAATATTAGACTTCAGCACCTAAAGTGGGAATTAGGCACCTAAGTCCCTTTGTGAATATGGGCTCTAGTGTAATGCACTGGCAGAGTGTGTCACAGCCCCCTCTAGTGGCTGGTCCACTGTAGGATAACAATCTACTACTAACAGCTAATCTAATTGCTCCTTTAGCTTGGTGGTAGAGTCTAGAGCTACAGTGCTGCAGGTGGTAGAATCAAACCCTGCTGGTAACACATACGGATGGTCATGATGACGCTAGCACAGTCCCTCTTGCTGTAGCTCTGGCAGCTGGATTTTAGGGCTATACCCATTACATGATCAGTTGTTCCTATTTCCCACTGGAAACCGGAGGTGCCTTTCTCACAGCATGAGACCACCAAGCTGGTTCTGTCTGGAGGATGACGGGAGGGAGCAAGGGGGCTCTCTTAATTAACTCACTGCCTCCCTTCTTGTTGTAATTGCTCCCACAGGTGCTGTATAATTGGTGCAGCACTGTGACCGTGAACCTGTCTCACTGCTTTCCCTACATCCCAGCTGTATGGCAGCGTTCGAGGCAGTTTGAGGTTGTTTGTAAGATGATTATTATAATCACTGCAGGGACATTTCCAAGCACTGGCATTAAGGAGGATGTTGAGTGACTCATTTCCAAGGGAGCTGGTAATGGACATCAGGCATGAACCCTGAGGTGCATCAGATCCCTGTCCACATGCTACATCAGCCTGGCTCACTCTCACTTCTGCATATTCTCCACAATTCAGTGTGTGGAGCGGGGCAAGTCACATCCCCTGTTTTCGTCCCCCAATTTCCTCATTTTCATAATTGGGATAGTAATATTTATCCAGCTTCCAGTGCTTATAGATGCTCCATAGAAGGTGGCATCAGCCTTGGCCACAGTACACAGCGAGTCAGGAATCTTCCAAATAAATATTTTTTTCATCAGAAAATGCTGATTTGTTGACACCAGACCAGTTTTCAGGAAAGGATCGATTTTGAAGAATCTCCCGATTCGAAGAAAAAATTGCAAAAAGAGTTTCAAAGTTGTCCAAACTTCCCATTCCGTTCTAACAAACCTTTTTTCTTTTTTGGTTCAAACCACATTTTCACTGACAAATTTTAGTATTGAAAGGCCCCCAGAATATTGAAAGATTGAACAATTAAACATTTTGAAATGAGGGAAACACTTTTTGACTGACCCAGTCAGAAATGTTTTTCAGATATTTGACGAGCAAAAATGATTGTGATTTTGACGTTTCATCCAGATTTGGGATGGGAAAAACTTTCAACATCTTGAAAATTCTCTCAGCACAGGAAAACCATTTCCTGTTCTAACCACCTCGAACTTCACAGCTGTCCCTGTGCATGATTGCAGCAGCAGTGGGAGAATATACAGTAGAACCTTTCACTTCAAACAATGAACTGTTTCTACTCCTTAAATGAAAGGAGAATCACTGGCAACCCTATAGGTTGTGTTTCAGCACCAATGTGGACACAAGAACAAATGGGTATAAACTGGCCACCAGGAAGTTTAGACTTGAAATCAGACAAAGGTTTTTAACCATCAGAGGAGTGAAGTTTTGGAATAGCCTTCCAAGGGAAGCAGTGGGGGCAAAAGATCTATCTGGTTTTAAGATTCTACTTGATAAGTTTATGGAGGAGATGGTATGATGGGATAATGGGATTTTGGTAAGTAATTGATCTTTAAATATTCAGGGTAAATAGGTCAAATCCCCTGAGATGGGATATTAGATGGATGGGATCTGAGTTACCCAGGAAAGAATTTTCTGCAGTATGTGGCTGGTGAATCTTGCCCATATGCTCAGGGTTTAGCTGATCGCCATATTTGGGGTCGGGAAGGAATTTTCCTCCAGGGCAGATTGGAGAGGTCCTGGAGGTTTTTCGCCTTCCTCTGTAGCCTGGGGCATGGTTGACTTGAGGGAGGCTTCTCTGCTCCTTGAAGTCTTTAAACCATGATTTAAGGAATTCAATAGCTCAGACATGGGTGAGGTTTTTCATAGGAGTGGGTGGGTGAGATTCTGTGGCCTGCACTGTGCAGGAGGTCGGACTAGATGATCAGAATGGTCCCTTCTGACCTTAGTATCTATGAATCTATCTATGAATCTATGCAGTGAAGAAGTTCTGATTCCACCCCCTAGAGGGCAAGGGCGTGAACACACATGCACACACACAGGCCAGTTCATTATAGTATTATTTATTCATTGAGTGCCTGCAATATTCTTGGCACAGCAAAAGCTGAGGTCCCCACTGTTAATTATTATTGCTTATTATTAACTAATAATGAATGGATTAGTCAGCATCTGGGAAGATTCTGAGCTCCCAGACAAAGGGAAATGTTTTAAACTGACCCCAGAGATTGGGCTGCTTCCCTTGTTGCCAGGCCCACACTGTCTGCAGTGCATGTAATGATGTTTTATTTATCAAAGGATAGGCCATCACAGATGGAGATGGAGATGGTGAAGGGGTGTGTGTGTGTGTGTAGTTTTTTAATAGCTGGTTTAAATGCAGCTGCAGTAATTGCCCTCCTGGCTTTCCCCAGGTTAACCAACTCATGCCAGCATCTGCTGCTGTTGAGATGAATGCATCTAATGGACAAGGCTGTGCTGTGAAAATAGAATCCCACTCCCTATTTAAAGCTCACCTTTAATGATCTCTGTATTGAAGTGGGATCCTTTCCAGCTGTACAAGGCTGGCTCAGAACCCACCAGTCCTAATAGCCAGTCCTGTTCTCTAATCCACCAGACAAAACTCCCCTCCCAGAGCTTGGAATATAGGCCTAGAGTCCTGATTCCCAGTCCCACCTCCCACTCTAACTACTAGGCAAAACGTCTCTCTGAGAGCTGGGAATTGGAACCCGGGAGTCCTGCCGCCCAGGTTCATACTCTGACCTAATAAACAACACTCCCGTCACAGCTTTGGGAATAGAACCGAAGAACCCTGGCTCTCAACTCCTTTGCTCTAACCACTAGATAACACTCCACTTGAAGAGCTGGAAGCAGAACTGAGGAGTGCTGCCCTTTTGCCTTGCCAATCCTTTGGCTTCCGTTGGTGGACATGGCTTTACCAGCTGGAAATTGGTAGTGGGGGTGGATAGTCATTTCATGCTGAGATTTCTTCTTCCCTGTACGTGGTCACAGCTCTCGCCCGGCCTCTACAGACTGAGTTTTTGACGTAGGGGCCTAGTTGCTAAATAAATAGAAGGCATTGTGAGCGCTGATAGATTTTCTGTTTTCTGTTGGCATTGTGCTCAGCAGAGGATTACTGCTGTGTGTGTTTAAATGTGACAGCTGTTTCATTCATTCCCTGGCGTAGCGCAGGAGCCCCGATAAGGCCTGTAATATGCTGCTGAAATGCTTAAAACAATCTCCTCCAGAACAATTGACCCCGGTCTCCCCTTACCCTGCATTGATTTGGAGCCGATGGGGCAAAGCGCAGAAGCTGAACCCACAGGAGTCCCTTACAACAGCTGGATGGTGAGACTGGCCTCACAATATGCTTTATTTGGCACCAAAATTGTTTAGATGCAGCTAAAGTGTTTAGCAACCTTAATTAAAGGGCATTTAGGGAGATAGAGTGAGGCAGGGTGAGATTAACAGTGGATTATTCCACTGCCTGGATGTGACCTTATTATATTATTACTTTGGAAGGAGATTGTTCAAATTGTGATTAACTCCTCTGAATGGTTCTTCTAATCTTCTGGATTCAGTTTAACTGAGGTGATGGGTAAACCGACAAAAGCTATGTTTAGGTGAGGAGTTTAGTCTGCTGCTGATTAGCGGTGGGGACTGGGGTTCCTGGGTTCCTTTCCCAGCTTTGGGAAATGAATATTGTCTAATGGTTAGAGCAAGGGAGTGGGAATCAGGATTAGAACCCTAGAGCCAGAGGGCTAGAAGGGTCCACAAGGGTCATCAAGGCTAATCCCCGGCCAAGATGCAGGGTTTGTTGTGTCTAAACCATTCCTAGATTCTTTTTCATGTAGAGTTGGTCAAAGCTTTTCAGATGAAAAGGTTTTTCAGTTGAAGAATGCCATTCTGTTGAAATTGAAATGTTTCGCAAAAACAAACACTGAGAGGTAATAATTTTATGACCACCTATGCAACTGCTCAGTGTGGGGAAGTTATAGCATATTGGGTTAGCAGATGTTCCTGTATGAATGTGTTGCTCTAGCTCAGGGGTGGCCAACCTGAACCTGAGAAGGAGCCAGAATGTACCAATGTACATTGCCAAAGAGCCACAGTAATATGTCAGCAGCCCCGGATCAGCTCCTCCCGGCTCCCACCGCCTCCCACCCATCGGCAACCCTGCTGATCAGTGCCTCCCCCTCCCTCCTCACACCTCTCAATCAGCTGTTTTGTGGTGTGCAGGAG
Organism: Dermochelys coriacea; assembly: GCF_009764565.3. NCBI lineage: Eukaryota > Metazoa > Chordata > Testudines > Dermochelyidae > Dermochelys > Dermochelys coriacea. Next base: position 4,437,517 of record NC_050089.1, read on the forward strand.
GCTCGGGGGGGGGGAAGGTGTAGAAGCGAGGGCACTGGGAAGGGGGCAGGAAGGGGTGGAGTGAGGGCAGGGACTGTGGCAAAGCCAGGGGTTGAGCAGTGAGCACCCCCCGGCACATTGGAAAGTTGGCACCTGTAGCTCCAGCCCTGGAGTCGGTGCCTATAGAAGGAGCTGCATATTAACTTCTGAAGAGCTGCATGTGGCCCCGGAGCCCCAGGTTGGCCACCCCTGCTCTAGCTCATTGGTTCTCAGACTTTTGTATTGGTGACCCCTTTCATGTGCGACCCACCTTAAATATAGAAAAAAGGGTTTTTAATTTATAACACCATTGTAAATGCTGGAGGCAAAGCAGGCTTTGGGGGGAGGCTGACAGTTTGCGACCCCCCTCATGTAATAATCTCACGACCCCCTCAGGGGTCCCAATCCCCAGTTTGAGATCCCCTGCTCTAGCTTAGTGGGGGGAAAACAAGCTGGGACTTGACACACTGCATCTAGATAAGCAACCGCTGAACAAATGCTTGGGGGACAATTACAAGATAATGGGGGAAACTATTCACTTCAGGGATGCTGTATTGTGTCTCTAGTGCAGACTCAAGCCTCATTTTGCCAGGCTGGGAACTCAGATCAGAAAAACACTCCGATTCGGGGTATGGAGAGGCTGCATCTGTATAGACCAGTATATAGTTTTTAAGATCTGTTTTCTTGACAATGTTTTTGTTTTAAATAAATAATCAGAGATGAGTAACTAATTGATTTTTTGGCTCAGGGACTGAACTTAAAGAGCCGGAAAAAAATTTGGTTCAGTTCAACACGAAACAATTTTTTTTTGGCTTTCTGTTGTGTTTCAGGTCATTTGGGGGAGGTTTTTTAACCCTTGCCTGCTTGTTTGGTTTTTTTTTTTAAGCAAATTTTCAAAACAAAACATTGTTTTGAAATGAAAAGTTGAAATGTTTCATTTCGAAATAGCCCAAATGAACTGTTGAGACTTTTGCAAAAATAAAAAATTCAATTTTGTTTTGGCCAAAATGATTTGCTGAATTCATCCTGAATTTGCGAATAGTTTCAGTGACCAGAAAAATGCATTTTTGGGGAACTTGCAATTCACCCAAACAAACAAACAAACATAAACAATTGCCCAGTTCTATAAATAATACCTTTAAGAGGGTCGTCTGGTCACTGGATACCACTGGCAGTGCTCCTGGAGGGAACAGAAATGCAGGTACTGTACCCAAGGCAAGCCTACTGAGATAATTACGGCTGATCACAGGGGACTGCAGCCCAGGGCTCCAGGCCCAGTCTGACAGTGGGAGAATCGCATGATTCCATTCAAGTGAGGCGACAGCCTGTGGGTGAGACTCTGGACGGATGCACTCAATGAGATCAGCAGGGGTCAGAGATGCAGTTAGCCACTAAATGTGACATAAGCACCTAAAGATACAGAGAGGAGCCTAGTGGGATTTTCAAAATCCTGATAGATGGCTATCTGCCCCTTTAGGCAGTTAAATACCATTAAAGTCTGGCCCCAAATGCTCTCTCTCTGACTTGTCACCTGTCGGGCCCTGTCCTGAGCATCACGCTGGAGATAAGGATAGTCCTTCGCTCCCACTAATGTCACAAGGAGGGGAGGAGGTGTGTGGTTCTCCTAGGAATGGCTCAGCACTGTGCAGAGCAGAGTATACAGGACATTACATAGGCTAGGAGTTTCTAAGGGCCCAAGGTGTAGTTATCCTACTCCTCCACCTTCTTCAAATGGCCCTGAGGGATCAGTGAGGCCGGCCTCACATTGGCAAGCACCTTCTCATGCTGTGGATTCTGCCACTCCTACACTGAGTAGTACCCTACATGCTTCTCTCTAAGGCCTTGAGATGGAACCTTTCCTCATCAAAACTGGGGTTATGCAAGAATGCATTATTGGCCCAACCCTGTTCTCCATCTATTTAGCAGTCATTTTGGTCCTCGTTGAAGATCACCTCCCCAATGGAGTTGACATTCAGTACAGAATGGATGGCAAGCTCTTTAATCTTTGACGTCTCCACTCAAAGTCTAAAATCTTCAGGGTGTCCATTGCTGATCTTCAGTACAATGATGACTGTGTCATCCTTGTACACACTGAGAATAACCTCAGTCCATACTGGATTTTCTTGCACAAGCTTACCAAAGCCTAGGACTCTCACACAATGTTGAGAAGACTAAAGTTCTCTATCAACCTTCTTCAGACCTTGCACATGATTAAACTGGGAGGAGTGGTAGATACGCTGGAGGGGAGGGATAGGATACAGAAGGACCTAGACAAATTGGAGGATTGGGCCAAAAGAAATCTAATGAGGTTCAATAAGGATAAGTGCAGGGTCCTGCACTTAGGATGGAAGAATCCAATGCACCGCTACAGACTAGGGACCGAATGGCTCGGCAGCAGTTCTGCGGAAAAGGACCTAGGGGTGACAGTGGACGAGAAGCTGGATATGAGTCAGCAGTGTGCCCTTGTTGCCAAGAAGGCCAATGGCATTTTGGGATGTATAAGTAGGGGCATAGCGAGCAGATCGAGGGACGTGATCGTTCCCCTCTATTCGACACTGGTGAGGCCTCATCTGGAGTACTGTGTCCAGTTTTGGGCCCCACACTACAGGAAGGATGTGGATAAATTGGAAAGAGTACAACGAAGGGCAACAAAAATGATTAGGGGTCTAGAGCACATGACTTATGAGGAGAGGCTGAGGGAGCTGGGATTGTTTAGTCTGCAGAAGAGAAGAATGAGGGGGGATTTGATAGCTGCTTTCAACTACCTGAAAGGGGGTTTCAAAGAGGATGGCTCTAGACTGTTCTCAATGGTAGCAGATGACAGAACGAGGAGTAATGGTCTCAAGTTGCAATGGGGGAGGTTTAGATTGGATATTAGGAAAAACTTTTTCACTAAGAGGGTGGTGAAACACTGGAATGCGTTACCTAGGGAGGTGGTAGAATCTCCTTCCTTAGAGGTTTTTAAGGTCAGGCTTGACAAAGCCCTGGCTGGGATGATTTAACTGGGACTTGGTCCTGCTTTGAGCAGGGGGTTGGACTAGATGACCTTCTGGGGTCCCTTCCAACCCTGATATTCTATGATTCTATGATTCTATGACCAACCCCAAATAACCATAGAGGGTCAGACTTTGGAGACAGTTGAGCACTTTCGCCACCTCGGTAGCTAACTTTCTCAAAACGCAAAAATTGACAGTGAAATACAGCACAGGATCCAGTGCGCAAGTGCTTCCTTTGGGAAATTGCTCGGACGTGTTTTCACGGACTGTGATCTACACAGGACACCAAGATCCAGGTCTATAAGACAATTGTTGTTCCAACACTCCTCTATGGATGTGAAACCTGGGTGACCTATCGACAGAACCTCAAGAGTCTGGAGAGGTATCATGAAAGATGCCTCCGGAAGATCCTTCGTGTCAAGTAGCAAAATCGCCGCACTAACATCAGCATCCTCACTAAAGCCAATGTCGCCAGCATTGAAGCAATGATCCTCATTCACCAACTTCGCTGGGCTGGACACTGTGTGCTGATGCCAGATTCTCGCTTCCCAAAACAAGTCCTCTACTCTTAGCTCACCCATGGTCAGAGATCCTGTGATGGTCAGAGGAAACGCTACAGAGACACACTGACAGCGTCTCTTAAGAAAACTAATATGAACATCACAAGCTGGGAGAAGCAAGCCACCTCCTGACCCCAATGGCACCATATCCTCCATCAGGGAGTGGCTTGCTTTGGGGAGAAGTGCCTTGTCCTCGAAGCTGAAAAGAGAGAAAGAAGGAAGGAAAAAGAAAGAACTTTCTCCCAGCAGGCAGCTAGCCTGCCACAAAATGTCTGTACTTACTGTAGGTGGATTTGCGGTTCCAGAATCGGACTCCTGAGTCATCTCAGGACCCATATGTAAATCCATGGTAGAGATCGTCCTTGACTTGAGGGATCGCTAATCAATCAGTACCCTACATAGTATGGTCCCACTGATTTCAGTGGGCTACTCACACAGTAAGAGAGGGAAGGCTGGCAGGACCTAGCTTGGTGGGACAACTCATGTGATCCAGTGCTCTGAGTAAATTGTCTACCATCAGCCTCTAAACCAATCCAGACAGTTTGAAAGGGCAATAGGAAAAGAATGAAGTGAGATGACTTACCTGGCTTCTGAGTGATGGCTTTTTGGTGCACGTCCACAATTTTAAAAGGGCTTTTGTTTTATTAAAATGAGCCCAGCCCCTAGGAGAGAATGGGAACACCAGGTGCCTGAACTACAACTCCCATGACAGGTTTCAGAATAGCAGCCGTGTTAGTCTGTATTCGCAAAAAGAAAAGGAGTACTTGTGGCACCTTAGAGACTAACAAATTTATTGTTGCCTCCCATGAGGCAATGCAGCACTATCAGTTTAATGTTGAAGTGACTCAAAATGAAACATTTCAGGTCCATTCGGCAAAGCAAAATATCTTGATTCAAGTTGACCTGACTCCAAATGAAACATTTTGTTTCAGTTTTCCTGATGGGAAATTAAAAAGTTTTGACAAAATCAACATTTTCCTGAGGAAAAAATGGAATTTTGTGGAAAGTGCATTTTCTATTCAAAAATAATGTGATAGAAAATTCCTGACCAGCTGTAGTGTACAGTTGGTCAAAAATATCTGTTGAAACAGTTTTTTGTCAGTGTTAAACCACTTCATTACAACACCAGCAAAATACACTTTGATCTAGAAAAGAAGATAAAATATTTCAATTGGTTCTAAGTAGCCACTGCCCTTAAAGTTTTTAAAAATAAAATAAAATAAAATCTTCTGTTCTTTTTATTTTAACTAAAAGAAAAGGAGTACTTGTGGCACCTTAGAGACTAACAAATTTATTAGAGCATAAGCTTTCGTGAGCTACAGCTCACTTCATGTGAGCTGTAGCTCACGAAAGCTTATGCTCTAATAAATTTGTTAGTCTCTAAGGTGCCACAAGTACTCCTTTTCTTTTTGCAAATACAGACTAACACGGCTGCTACTCTGAAACCTTTATTTTAACTATTACACTAGGTCTTATTCATTCTACATTATGCACTACTACTATTAGCATGTCACAAAATAACAGAAAAATAATATAAAAATGAAAATAATCCATCAAATAAAATTCTAAACAAAATGTTGATATTTTAAAACAGAAATTTTCTGAAACAAAAATTTCTGGACATTTCATTTCATGGACATTTTGAAAATGATTTTTGTTCTGATTTGGCATGAAAACAAATGTAGAAATTTCCCATGAAATAGAATTTCTGAGTTTCAGCTAGCTCTGTTCTAGGTACATCCTGAGATTTAATAAACCAGAAGAGGACACAGGCCAGCTGCAACTGTAGTGAGCTTGCCTGACAATGGAAAACTACAAAGGAAAATGACTGACATTCTTTATGAGCTCACAGAGAACATGGGTGTTGTATCAGTCGCGTGACTCAGGAACTATGCACCTTTTGACCAGTGGGAGGCAGTGGGGGCTGCATCGGTGTCGAGAGCAGCTTAATGGTAATTAAGTTGGGAGAAGATGAGTGGAAATTAGGTCAGGTTAGATGACCCAAATGACCCAGATGCCAGGGTGATGGGTGTGGTGTAAAAATGTAAATAGAAGAGAGCAGGATTTCTTGCCCTGCTTTGATTCTCCTAGCTCAGCATTGCCGAATGTCTCTAAAACAGCCCTGCCTTTGCAATTCACTCCATTCGCTAGAGAACAAGCACAAGGCACAATGTGGGATGTTTTTATTTGCTCCAGCTTAATCGTCTGATTTCAATGAGTATTTTCTGTCTTTTGATTCCTGATGGGAGCACTCTGGGTTTTGATGCACCCCACTGTGGATGGTTTTATGGAATAAAACAGAATAACTCCTTTGTTCTATTTCTCTCCAATGTCTGTTTGGGAAAATGCATGGGACCTTACCTATAATGTACATGCTGAGAGCAGTTTCCGTTCAAAGGCTCTCAAGGCGCTGTACAAACATTAATAAATTTAACCTTGCAGCAGCCCTGCAACATCAGTAGTATTCCCGAAGGCCACAGAGGGGGAAACCCAGGCATGGACAGGGTACAGTATTGTGCTCAAAGTCCTATAGCAAATTTTATGGCAGAGCTGGGAAACAAAACCCAGAGCTCCTGCGTCACAGACCTGTGCTTCCATCAATAGACAATATGCCTCTTTGAAAACTTGGACCACCATCTGAATTTTTAGCAGTGAAAAACATATTTTCCCAATGGCTGGATTAGCCTTCAGCATCACTTCATCTGTCTGACTGCCACCCTACCGGCTGGGAGCAACCCAGCCCAGAAGATCAGGCCAAGACAATAGAGTGACTTGCTGCCAACTCCCTGAATGAATCTTTCCTGGGACAGAATGTCAAACCGGCACCCTGGAAGCCACACTGCAATGGAAACTTCCATTTGTTCATTAGTAGGGTCTGGACATGCAGCTCATCTGGGAAAGGGACGGAGGTAAGAGCAGATGCCTGACAAAATCCCAAGTCTTGGGCCCAATTAGACACTCATGGCCAGATTTTCAAAGGTTTTATGACACCTAAAAATGCACCTAGACACCTAAATCGATTGGTGTTCGGTGCCTAGGTGCTTATCAAAAACCCATTAGGTGTCTACATACTTAAAAAACTGGCCCTGTCAGATGTTACAAGGAAAGATGAGAAGGATAGATAGATAAATTAGATTAGATAGAGGGGGTGTATAAGAATACATAAATAGATGTGTATGAGGATTGCTAGATAAACAGGCAGATGGACATAGATAAAGGATAGCTAGCTAGCTAGATTCTGTTTTCTGTTATGGTGCTGTAAATTTGGTATCACTCTATTGACTTCACTGGAAGAACCCTAGTGTTAAACCAGTGCAATTGAGATCCCAGTCTAGCCCCTTATCCCTGTGGAGACTCTCCATCAGCTATCTGGACCAGTTGCACATGGCTCCTTCCAGTAGTTCAGCCCAGCTGAGCAACTTTGAGTTAATTAATTCCACACGCTCTATTGGGTTTCCAGAAACGGCCTTCTCCACTCCCTCCCCTGACTGCGGGATGGTCTGCTTGTGACAGGAGAAGATGGTGACATAATGAAGCCAGCACCAGGTGTTATTAAAACAAATGATACTGCAGTGGAGCAAAGGGGTTGGGAAGGCGCTGGAAGCCATTGGCTCCTCTTAAACACAACACAATTTTGAATAATATAGCTGCTTACCCTGACGGTTGCCTGAAAGCAAACCTCTGGCAGGCAGTCACCCTCCAGCGAGCCTGGGATGGGGTCACGAGGGCTGGAACACACTTTCTGAATTGAAGCAGTGGACTGTGAAATAGGAATTACTGACAGCTCTTAAGTATATCAAGAGAACAGCCCTATTCCTTAATACAGAGCCACTAATAGACATCTAGAAACCTATAAAAGAGACAATTCCTCTATATCATCCTAGTTAAATCAATGTACTTATATTACCCTCATCATTTTCCCTTTAACGTTTATTACATTTTGCCACTGTAATTTATTTTTTCATATCCATCAGCCGATTAAAGACTTTATTCTGAAGATACACAAATCCTTGTGACCGAGCTGAAACTGACCTAAACTGTTAAGAAAAAGCAGTCTGGGGAAGGAGGTTGGGATATTTTCTCAGCACTTTCTTTCCTTTTTCTTTAAACTCATTCATTCTCCTGCTTGAAACAGCACATAGCTGTCCAGGATCGTAACTTACGCATTGAGCCTGGGTCTCTTTTCCCTCTACCTATCCGGGTACATTCATGGAAGACTTCATTCTAGTTTCTGGCCACCTGATAATTCACTCATGAATGCATCCTTACTGCACATCTGGGAGATGGAAGAGTAGCAACATCCCTGTTTTACACAAGGGATACTGAGGCACAGAGAGCATCAGGGCTAAATTGTCTTGTTATCTCTAGTGCTGTGGAACGGGTGGAGCAGTTGTGCAGCACCATAATTCCTACCATGCCACCAGGATGAAGTAAATTGCTACTGGCCCTACCAATGACAGATCACAAACTCTGCTTCCCTGCCAGCTCACTTGTGCTGGCCAGTGCCCTTGGGGTAGAGCAATCCCCAGTCTTCTTTGCTCACTTGCCTGTAGGTGGGTAGGAAATTCCAGGCATAGACCTCTCGCTTTCCCATCCTGACTCAGTGTTGTGGGTGTATTCCAGTGCTGCCACCAGTTTAAGAGCTGCACATGTTCTTGTTCTTGAGCACCATCTACTGCTGCCTTATCTATTAACTGTTTACATATATGCTGGCATCTCTCTTTTATAGGGTTCAGAGTTGTAACTGTGTGAGTCTGTATCAGCGAAAACAACAAGTAGTACTTGTGGCACCTTAGAGACTAACAAATTTATTCGGGCATAAGCTTTCATGGGCTAGAACCCACTTCATCAGATGCATGGAGTGGAAAATTCAGTAGAAAAATATATATACATGGAAAGATGGGAGTTGCCTTACCAATTCTAACAAGACAATTCAATTAAAGTGGGCGATTATCAGTGGGAGGAATAATCACTCTTGTAGTGGTAATCAGGGTGGCCCATTTCAGCTGCTTAGTGGGAGGTCTGACTCTCCAGTACGTCCCTTCTTGGCCACAGTCTGTCTCTGAGTGACTTGCCCTGCTGCATAGCCAAGAACTGAACCCAGTTCTCATGAATGACTTAACCTTGAGATCATTCTTCCTCTCACTCCTGGACTTCAGAGGAGTGATTCTTCATCTACATTTGTGGGAAAGGAGAATTGGGACTCACCCAGCTCTGCTTTGTAAACCCTGCTTTCCTTTGCAAATGTTGAGTGGATCCAGAAAAGATGGGTGAGGGAAACTGCAAGTTAAACAAACTAGAAATGCAGCTGTAGGATTGAAGGTCAAGAAATCCAAGCCATGTGATTTCATCCCAAATTATAAACAATGCATTGTTTCCTTGTAAATCAAACATACCTCAATTTTAATCCCGAATTAGAATTGGCACATTTATTTGCTTTGTGAGTTAGATCTACATTTTTCTATATGTGAAAAATGTCTCTGGTTTTATTGCAAATCCTAAATAATGTGAAATGGTTAGTATGATCAAAGAATGTATGGCATAGGTCCCCCAAATTTAGAAGGTAATAAAGATTTTGTTGTCATTTTGAATAATTGTTGCACTCTAGAAGTAATAGGAATTGTTTAGCACAAGAAAGGAGAAATGTTGAAAGATGTAAACTAGGGTATAACTATGGGATACTAAGAGAAATTACTTTAAAAGGGTGATCTCAACTGATAGCAGGGACAAATAATGAAATAAAATCTTTGAAATGAATCACACTTAAGAAAGCCTCTGACAAGAAAAGCATAAAGCAAATTTGTTACACACCGACTTGATCTACTGGATATCGATGGAAGCAGCAGAGAAACTAAGAGAACTGAAATCTGAGGGCTCACGTGGCACATGTCCAGTAGGCATCAGAGGGTGACTTCCCTCCATTGATCTCTGAAACGAGGGTATATAAAATCAAGTCACCATGTGCGCAGAGGAATTGACTGAACCCAGCACAGAAAGCTGCAGAATCCCAAGTGTGACCAATGCTTGGACCAGCCATGTGGAAGATCTCTTCTCCCATACCAGGGTTAAGCGGATAAGAAGTAGTGAGATTTTATCTCAAAGATAGTATTTTTCCTTCTGTTCTTTAATACACATAGCTGTAGGTTATCTTGCTGAGTCTGCACTCTCTAGTGAGACCTCAAGTAACCACATGTTAGATTCTAACTTCTCTATAAGGCCAATCAAATTGGCCTAGGAGAGGTTGAAAACAATAACTTTAAGCAATTGCTCTTAATATACTAAACTTGTCCCTTTTGGACCGGTATCTTCAAAGAGAAGTAACCGCACTCTTCAAAGTGCTGTAAAGACAAGTGCACCTTGGAAGCATGATCGAGAATTGAGAAGTGTTGGTAATAAGACATCTTGGTAATTTGCATTGTTCTTTGATGCAAGTGCCGAGCCTCTACTCTAGTCTATGATAATTGCTTGCATGTCTGTTCTGTGTGTCGTACAAACAACCAATTGCATATACACTGGCATGGTGAACTACTGATTCCATATTTATGTGGTTCTGGGTGAATTAATAAATTGTTGACTAGTTAGGAATAAGCAAGCATCCTGATTTTTGAGAAACACTGTTCGAGTTAGCAGTTGACCTGAAAAGAACCCAGCATTAACCTAGTAAGCTAATGCTCCAGGGCCTCAATTCAAAGGGGTCATCCCAGTGAATTCTATTATATATTGGAAAACCTAGTTTGTTAGGTGTTTAACAAACTGGCACCCTGGCAAATTCATAAATTGGCCCCCTGTCATGTTTACTATTGCAAAGGAGGCATGTCCAGCCCCGACCTGCCCTTAAGATGACTTGGAGCTGTGCACCTAATTTACTGAGCTTCAGAGCCAGGAAGTACCCCAAAGTTTGCAGGAACAGAAAGAAATTTTAAGTTCATGGGGCAGCTGCAGGGAATAAACAACTCATTTCTCTACTACAGGGCTAACTTTAAAACACTCAGCCATGCCGCTTGCTGTTAGTTTGCCTTAATGCTCCGCCATGCTGAGCTTCCCTATTGCAGTTCTTTTTCTGTCCATCACCCGAGACAGCCCAAGGAAACAAAAACTCAGGCAAAAAATATACAGGATCACAAACATAGGTTCCTTCTGCAGCAGCAGGAGGCCTGATTGAATGAGGGATGTTGCCCTTCTCCATACCTGTAGATTTTTTTTTCTTTTCAGTAGCTGTAGCTCTCTGCTGCTTTCCCTGTTCCTGTCCATGCACATGTTTGAAGGACTTTCTGCTTCGAAGAGAAGCCAAGAAATTCAATCATTCTTTGTCTTGATTTCTTTCTTTGCTTGTTGGTTGCATTTCAGCAAAGTATGTGCAGAGCGGGGTCTCATGCCCCCATGAGGTTTATCAAATGAGCGTGTTCGGTGTCCAGGCAAGAGTTGGGGAAATGCTGCTGAAAATAATGTTTTGTGGGCATACATCTGAATTTTGTAAACATGTTCCCTGGGGGTGGGTCTGTGCCCCTATGCTGTTTGCTTCCCTCATTGAGGTCATGTGCAGCAAGGTTTGTGGAAACCACCAATTTCCAGTGGCTCTTACAAAATATTAATGTAAAGCAAAGTGCAGATTCAGGAATGTGTCCTCTGGCACCATGTTCCTGACTCTAGTTCATCCAATCAAGAAGCAGAAATAATACCATGTGACCTCTGGGGCCACTCTTGAATTTGGGAATAACCTTTACCACCTACATGGCCTATCGTTACCCAGACTGGGAGTCATGTGGAATCACTTAAAATATAAGGGGCTAGACTGGGATCTCAGTTGCATTGGTCTTTGGGGACCATTGCATTAAATTCATGAATGGTTTATGCATGAGTGTGTTCTGCTTCTTGGGGGAGGATTACTACAGGTCCTCCAGGAATGAAAAACAGTGGGTAGAGATTAAGGGGTGTCACTAAAACTACACAACTCCAGAGACATTCCACCCCCTATTTAGAGTGGATTTAAATCTGGCTATTGTCTTTATATGTTTTCTCTGTAATGCTTTTGCCCTGTGGATTGCTTGGAAGAGCTGTATGGTCATGGTATAAACACTGTTATTGTCCTGGGAGAGAAAGCAATGCACAATGCTGGCAGTTACATAGACTGGCTTGATGGGGCTATCACAGTGTAAGGCAGGGAATTATGCAGCTGTAAAGTCCCACTTCCTTCTGATCGTGGGCAAGGGTCCCTGCACAGACACAAGTGACTGCTGGAGCCCTGACTGGGCACTCCTGGAATGGACCATGTAGGGAATACAGGTAACTGAAACTGTGTGACACACACCCATAGTATCTCAGTCCAGATGGGCCCATCGCCTCTGCTGAGCACTCACCCATGATCCGTTTTGCCCACCATGAGCTATTCACTTTCCCTGGCTATCGCTCAGCTTCCCACTCCTGGGCTTGCTGGGAGGTCAAGGGGACACTGCCTCCCCTGAGGCGACTGCCTGGTCTCCTGTTGGGCATGTCTGTGCCTGCTTGTGGGGAGAAGTGCCAGCCTCCACACCGGGGGGCAGTGGAGGGATTGGGTAGCCCCTGGGTATTTAATCCTTTCAGCACCTGATTGCTCACACCTGGAGTCACTGGCAGCCTTGGTGCATTTTTTTTATTCACAACTCATTTTTTTCAGGAGTAAAACCCGGGGCATGAATTATGCCCCTACAAGGAGTAGCTAGCCCACAGCCCTTTTAAATACGTGCCCTTTACGGTATGAGACAGAGGATGCGCTTGTGCTTAAAGCTCTGGACTATGAGCTCTGGAGTCCCAGTTCAGTGCCCGGTTCTTCCCCAGGCTTCCTCTGTGACCTCGAGTTACACTGGCACTGAGGGGTCGTAAAATAGCCTAGTCCGTCCCCTGGAATCTTTGTCAGACGCATCAGTGGCTGTATGTACTGTAGCCTGTGGTACAGGGGATAAAATCATAGAGCTGGGCTGGATGAGACCTTGTCCAGCCCCCTGTGCTAAGGCAGTACCAGCTATCTAACCTAAATCTCCCTTTACTGCTTGTCCTACCCTCAGTGGACATGGAACACTTGTTCATTATCCTCTTAATGACAACTTTTGACAGATGTGAAGGCTGTTCTCATGTTCCCCCTCAGCCTTCCCTTCTCTGCACTAAACATGGCTCCATGTCTAGTTGGCAGCTGGTATCAAGAGGAGTCCCAAGGGTCGGTCCTGGGGCCGGTTTTGTTCAATATCTTCATTAATGATCTGGAGGATGGCGTGGATTGCACCCTCAGCAAGTTTGCAGATGACACTAAACTGGGAGGAGAGGTAGATACGCTGGAGGGTAGGGATAGGATACAGAGGAACCTAGGCAAATTAGAGGATTGGGCCCAAAGAAATCTGATGAGGTTCAACAAGGACAAGTGCAGAGTCCTGCATTTAGGATGGAAGAATCCCATGCACCACTACAGACTAGGGACCGAATGGCTAGGCAGCAGTTCTGCAGAAAAGGACCTAGGGGTTACAGTGGACGCTGGATATGAGTCAACAGTGTGCCCTTGTTGCCAAGAGGCCAATAGCATTTTGGACTGTATAAATAGGGGCGTTGCCAGCAGATTGAGGGATGTAATCATTCCCCTCTATTCGACATCGGTGAGGCCTCATCTGGAGTACTGTGTCCAGTTTTGGGCCCCACACTACAAGAAGGATGTGGAAAAATTGGAAAGCATCCAGCGGAGGACAACAAAAATGATTAGGGGACTGGAACACATGACTTATGAGGAAAGGCTGAGGGAACTGGGATTGTTTAGTCTGTGGAAGAGAAGAATGAGGGGGGATTTGATAGCTGCTTTCAACTACCTGAAAGGGGGTTCCAAAGAGGATGGATCTAGACTGTTTTCAGTGGTAGCAGATGACAGAACGAGGAGCAATGGTCTCAAGTTGCAGTGGGAGAGTTCTAGGTTAGATATTAGGAAAAACTTTTTCACTAGGAAGGTGGTGAAGCACTGGACTGGGTTACCTAGGGAGGTGGTGGAATCTCCTTCCTTAGAGATTTTTAAGGTCAGGCTTGACAAAGCCCTGGCTGGGATGATTTAGTTGGGGATTGGTCCTGCTTTGAGCAGGAGGTTGGACTAGATGACCTCCTGAGGTCCCTTCCAACCCTGATATTCTATGATTCTATGATTAATTCTTTCAACCTTTCCTCACAGGCCATGTAGAAAGGGATGCGGGGATCATACCTTTACTCTGGCTACTCCTAGCTGCCACAGGCTGGGGTGCAAGATAACATAGCCCTCAGGTTGCCCTAGCCTATCCCTCAGGCAAATCCCTTCTTATCTGTAAAATGAGCATAATGATACAGACCTTCTGGGCCCTGCATGGCATCAAATTTGCTGGTCTCTCCCATGCACTGTTGGAGAGAGGGGGAAAAGGCATTTACTATAATGCATTTTTAATTGAAGAAAGAAATTTAAGGATAGGGGAATTAACTGGTGCTTAATTCTCACTACCCCTAATTACCTGCTGCCACTGACTTTGGGGCGGGTAGCGGAAATTGAAACAGGCAAAAAATCATCATCATGGCCAGATGAAAGGCTCCTCGAAACCTGTCGCGTTCTTTGTATTGCCTTCAGTTTGGCTTTGGATCAGGCCCAGTGCCATAAAAAGGATTCAGACTTTGCAGGGCTTGGACCCTCAGCTCCACCGTAGGCTTGTCCCCTCCCTGGAGAATCCATTCCACCGTGCCATTGACATAATCTGAGCTCTCAGGATCCTGTCCGCTATTTCACTGAATTATAGAAACCAGCAGGCCTCTCCCCGTGGAAATCACACACAAAGAGGAAAAAAGAACCTTATTAGCGGGGAAGGGCAAATGTGGCAGGAATAATCCAGCCTCCTTCCTCTCTCTCCATGTTTCTCTAAGGACTTTTATTTTAGCTTGGTGTCTTTGAACACGCAAGGCCGCAACTGTAGCTCCCGCTGTCTTTCCCCTCCTGTTCCAGCTCCTGCTTTGCTGGATCAGCTCAGTGCCTCTGCAAAATGACAGCCAATCATGAGCACCTAATGTGCCATCAGGCTGGGAGCAAGTGGCAGTGGGGATGTATTTGTACTTTGCCCTGCTGTCACATCTCCTGCTGGGGTTCTCTCAGTGCTTTCCCCACATTGTTGAAATGGTCCCAATGGTCCTGTGATGAGTGCAACCTGTTAGACCCCTGGGCAAACTGAGGTGCAGATTGTGAGCTCTGTAGGAGACGGACCATCTTTTTTTTTTTCTTTTTTTTTTCTTCTGGGTTTGTACAGCGCCTAGCACAGTAGAGTTCTGGTCCATGACTATGGCTGCAAGTGCTACTGCAATACAGATAATAAAGGAGCCTGAAGAATTTGTCAGAAGTCATGCAATAAACCTTTGACAGCACATAATCGAATGCTGTCTCCAGTTCTTCTCCCTCTGCTAGTCCATGGCAGCTGGTAACTACCCTATCTGCCATGTTACCTCAAGCATGGTGCATCATAGTCCTTAATATTATCCCCATTTTACAGCTAGGGAAGTCTAGAGACCAGGTGACTTGCCCAAGGCTGTCCAGGGATTCTGTGTCACAACCAGTAACAGAACCAGATCTCCTTTTGGGGACCTATGCATAGAATCTTTCCTCTCTCTCCTTATGAGACCCCTGGCTTGCCCCACTGCATCCCTCAGAGCCACAGAGAATGAGATGGACGTGCCGGGCCCTGAACCCCCTCCCCCCCCATGCATGGTGCAGACATGGGCTCTGTGAAGGATTATCACATGATAAGCATCCACTTTGGGGATGTAAGGAAAGGGAATAGGCTTTGGAACCTACCTCCAAACATAGGGACGCTGCATTGAAACCCCACACATTTAGGGCTAGCAGGACTTCCGCTGTGAGATCCTCTGAGCGGAGAAAGCAGGTAGGAGAAGCTTTGCCCTCTGTCTGTAATTTGGAGTTAGTTACCTTGGGAACTAGATTTATCTCTTCCCTCTTACATACTTAATACAGTATGTCGCAAGGAGAGCACTTTTAATAACCAATTGATACAGAAATGCTTGTATAAATTATGTATCCCTTGTCCAGCTGTAACACATGCCGTGAGTTATGGAGTGTCCTTCCTGCTTCATCTCATGAGGAGCAGGCACCGGAATACACCACTTGGCCTTTAAAGGAATATATATCAATTTAGGACTGGCAATTTCTTTCCATAATAATCATCCCTAGCTATTATACAGCACATTTCAGCTAGAGATCCCAAAGAACTTTACGAAGGATAGTAAGTGTCACTCTCTCCAGTGTAAATGGCTTAAGTGACTAGGCCAAGGTCATGTGTTGAATCGGTAGCAGAACTGGGAGTAGAAGCCAGGAAATCTGGAGGCTAATCTTATGTCCTGGAACCCATCACTTTACACAACTTCACTGTGCATCTATGGCAGACATGCTAAGAAGAGGAGCATTATATTGTCACAATCGGTAGATTTTTGGGGTTTAAAGAAAGATAAGAAATAGTTCAGTGAAATAAGGAAACAAAACACAACTGCAATGACAACAGGATTATTGGGAGTTTACCCACAGTGCGTTAATGGCAGAGAAAGTAGGAGAAGAAGCATGTCTACCAGTTTGAGCAATGAATTTGACTCCAATGAGGATTTGATTCCTGGTTCTGTTGCTGACCTGCTGTGTGGCCTTGGGCTAGTCACCTCCTCGCTCCCTGACTCAGTTTCTCCTCCCAGCTTTTGTCTGTCTTGTCTATATAATTTGTCAGCTCGTCAGGGCAAAGGGTGTCTCTCTCACCATGTTTGTACAGCACTTAGCACAATGGATCTCATTTGACACTTCTAGGTGCTGCCATCGTTCAAATGAAGAATTCCAATATCCATTTATTGGGCCAGTTCATGAGAACAGGAAAAGGGAACTGGTCAGAAAATAAAAGCAATTGGGTCAGTGGCATTGTCCAAACTTAGTGAAATGCAAAAAGTAAACTAAGCACAAAATGGTGGATATTATTATTGTTTATTATTCATTTTATTTAACATTTATAAAGTACATATAACAGAGGACTCAGTAAAGCAATGGTCCCTGCTCAAAGATGTTCCAAACTAAGTGAAGAGCTTTCAATCTAGGCTGTGAATTACATTTTTAAAATTCATTCACTTTAAAATATTAATCTAGCATGGCATTAATAACATGGGTGAGGGATATATATTTAAAGGGCTGATTTTTATCATCCTGGTATCCTTTTAATTTGCAGTTTGTCCTTCCTAAGCAGGAATCTAGTCTCTAAACATAGTCATTATGATCTTGCTAAGCTCAAAACTTTAATTGCCACTTGCTGTTAAAATGTTTCATCTGAGCCTGTTTCTATTTTAAGATCCTGTTTTCATATATTAATAATCTGATTTTTAACTCAAGTATATTGAAAGCCACTATGATGTAGGTTTAAAATATAATAATGTGAATCATATTTTCCACCAACTTCTGTCCATAAATTCTGACCTGATTATAAAGTACCTTGATAGTGTATCTATTTAGCACCATCTCTACATGACTTAATCTGAACCTTGCAGTCATTGGTGGATCTTAGCACCTGGCAATACAGAGTTAATGATCAATGTGAAATACACTGATCACAAAGTACTTGGAAAGTTTGGAATCCCATGCAATGACACTGATTTTACAACAGTATAAAAAGGGCAGCATTTGATCCTAAAAGTAAGGCTGACGGGTGAGTAATTTAGGGTAAAATAAGAGCTGACCTGACTGCTGACAAAACTCAGACTGAGTCTGGACATTTTTCTGAGTTTCAAAAAGTTTTGCTAACGATTTAACTATTTCCCCGCTATCTTTGCCCTTCCTGTTTTGAGCCGTAACTGAAAACGCCACAGGCCACCAACATCATCCATCTACCCTGGCACCAAGCCCATCAGCCAGCATCAGACCTAAGCCCTCGGAGGACTTGGCTATTGTGTGCCACAGGCAGAGAACAAGGAGGACTGAGGTGCACCAATGCCCAAGGCTCCTGTAGAGGCAGGGAATTGATTTGGGGAGATCTATCAAGCTCTATATTAAAACAAATTTTCTTATTTTCCCCCACAACTCCTCTCTGATGAAGGCAAATACAAAGAACCTAAAATGTTTGATTTCACAAAATCTTGTGATTTTTTTGGGGGGTGGAGGGGCCTTGAGGTTGGTAATAGGGAGTTTTCATGAGCTGTTACTATATTGGTGTAGGTTTCAGAGTAGGCAAATTGGGCAGCCGTCAGTGTAAATGGCCTACAATGCTCATTTTGGCTTGCAGAAGTAAGTCTGCATGCATAACACCAGTAGTGCTGCACAGGTGTGCTACGCAATACCACATGTGGATGTTGGGACATAGGCATTGGACAACGGGTCTGATCCAGGCTGGCATCTTGTCCAGTGTCTTCTCTGTGACTGTCTCTAGCACCCAATGCATCAGAGGAAGATGCAGTAACGATAATCCCTAACTCTCATGTGTCACTTTTGATCAGCAGATCTCCTCCTTTACAAAGGAGGTCAGTATTATTATCACCATTTTAAAGATGGAGAAACTGAGGTACAGAGAAGGAAGTGATTTGCCCAAGGTCACCCAGCAGTAGACTCAGGAATAGAACCCAGGTCTCATGAGTCCCCATGCACTATCCACTAGACAACACAGCTCTAAGAGCCCCACAGTACACAGCTGTGGATAATAGACAGCAGCTCGATATTGGCTGAACATTATATGGACAATGAGAACTTCTAGAGTCACAGCAGTAAGAATTAAGAAACAGTCACCCATGGCTTGGAAGGGGTATAGACTTCTTCCTTCAGGGCATGAGCCAATCACTAATTGATGGGGGTTAAGAAGGAACTTCCCTTATGGGCTGATTTTTCTATCATTGTCCTTTTGGGCTGGTGATTCTCACACTTCTATCTGAAGCAACTGATTCTGGCCAATGTCGGAGACAGATGCTTAACTAGATGAACCCTGGGTCTGATTCGATCTGGTAATGTCAATGTTCTGAACATTCAGTGATCCAAACACTGCTCTCATTTACACCATAATAAATGCAGAGTAACTCCAGGCTTACTCTGTATTTACACCGGTGTAGCCAAGAGCAGGAATTGCCTCTAATCACAGAGGTTGACAGCTGTACCTCCATTTATGTCAGAAAAATCTGTCTTAAACGGGAAGAAAGTAGCACGGAGACTAACTACAGCTAATGTCAAGGGGGGTTATCAAATGTGTCAGTTCTTCTGTTTGGGATGTTGTGGGATTTGATTTGATTTTTTTTTTTTGGTCTACAGTCAATTTTCTAGCTCATGCCACTTCTCCATTTGCCGCAGCAAGTGCCCGCATGCCAGATGTCCCAGGGTTTCTTGTGTTTACTCAGCAACTGCTCACAGTTGGGAGAGGAGGCCATGTGCACCAGTGATTAGCTGCTGCTAACTGTACAGATGCACACCATATATGCGGGGATAAATGGGGCCCGTTTCAGACTTTGTTTGCTGCCAGGTTGCTCAAAGCCAAGGCAATCCCGATTCCAGATGAAGAGCTCTGTTATCCTGGTGCAAATCTGGAGTAACTTCTCTGTCTGCAATCTGTCCATATGCTGTGGCAAATAGCAATAGAGAATTGAGCCTATATACATTTCATGTACCTAGGGCACCAGGACTAGAACCCTCATCTCCAAAATGCCTAGACCTCTAGCACTCAAACTAAAGGAGCAGTCACAGAGGGGCTGTTACTGTTTGATTTCTTAGCCTGTTTAACTGAGAGCAGCATCCGGACTGCAGTCTTTTTAAGGGCCCCAAATCCCTCCTCCAATTATTTCTTCGCTAGAGCCAAATTCTGGCCTCACTTACACTGAGGTAAATTGGGGTGACTCCCCCTGCCTTGTACTGGCTCTGAATGTATGAATGAGGGTAAAATGTTGCCTCTAGTAGCTGGGGCTGCAAAGAGGCCTACTACTGGTGTTAGCTAAAGGAATTTTCCTCTAAATCACGCATTAGAGGGACACAGAGGCACTGGATTTATGCCAGTGGGGCTGAGAGCACCATCTGTCCCTTGGGGTGCAACGTGCATTAGTGCATGTTTTCTCCCCTTATAGGCCAAACATGTAGTATTTTCCTGAATACGTTCAGTAACGATCAGAAGAGAACCCTATATGCTGTGCCGATGGCGACTGTCATACAGATTTGCAGCTATGACTAGCAAGAGAGGAATGCTAAGCCTTCTGAGACCTAAGCCTAGCTCTAAGGCAAGGCAAATGGGACAGAAGGTGCTTGCTGAGTTCTACCAGTCCCTTCCTATATTCCCCTATTTAGAGCATTGTGCTACAATCGCTCTTCCCCGCCCTCTTTCTGCATCTCAGCATATGTGGACTCACAGGTTTTCTTAAGCAGGAGACACTTATTAAAGCGACAACTGTAGACCCAAACAACCAGTCTTCCACACAGCTTCTGCTCTGACTTTGCGTCCTTTCTTTAGCAGGGATCACACCCTGTCTGCAACTCTGTACAGCACATGGTGACACCTACTGGCTGAATAATATACTGCAAGAAAGGTATGCGTACACCCCATTCACTGCGCCATGCACCCTCTGTCACAGAAAGGGTGTTACATCACTGAATCCAGCAGCCCCTCCCCAGCAGCATGCAGGATCTACAGAGTCCCTCTGCACAATTGCCCCATTTGCATTCCACTCCCCTTCACAGCCCTACCACATGGGTTAAATGCTCCTAAGGTTCCTCCCCATTAGGATGAATCTGCATCACTTAGATTTGAATGACTGTGGGTTTTGTTTCTTTGTTTTTAACCAAATCTACAGTCTTTTGGCCTAAAACTCCTTGGCAATGTCCCTTTCAAATCGATTGGTTAAAGGGAAAAGGTCGGGACTACTGGAATGACGTTCTCTCTACTGCTGTCTTGGACTATTAATAATGGCTTTAGTTGGCACTAATTTTGCAGTGAGCCCTTTCCTTATAGTTGCCCTTTGATTGTCTAGCAGCGAGCTACGGGTTGACTCAGTTTCCTCACTTGCTCTGCTGTGTAAGATGCAGCCTGGAAAGTATTAATCATCTTGCTTTTCTCTGAGAGCCCAGAGCACATGAAACCAGCCACCTCTGGAATTTCAGCTAAATTAGGAATAGGTGGGGAACAAATGGTAAGCCATGAAACTTCTTTTCCTCCTGACTTATCTTCCTTGGCAGAAATTCTGTCCTGATGTTCTGGAAGCATCTTCCATTTCTCTGGGTCTCCTGGAGTATATCACCAGTCACTGCTAGCATTATTCCACCCCCCCCCCCCGAGCTGCCTTTCCCTTTGTATTAATTGCCATTTCAAATAATACACACGTCCCTGAATTTATTCCCGTGGATCCATCCGAAATCTATTTCTCTTGATGAAGGGTGGGCTCCCTACATGCGAATGTAACAACAATTTTTAATTAAACTCTCAGCAATGGAGCTTTTATCACCGACATCAGGCAATCAGCGCATGGCTCTTACCGACTGTCTCTTTTTCTTTCACTCCCTCTCCTGAAAAGCTGCCTCTCCACAATGTCTCTTTGCCAATAAAATCTTTCAGGTCGGGGATGCTCCTGCAGAGGGGGTGACTGCAAACCTGTGTATCACGCAAGGTGTTGTGTCCCAGAGTGCTCTGCTGTGACTGCGGGGCTGTTCACCAGGACTCAAGGTGCTTTGGACCCCTTAGTGGAAAGTGTGCTACTGCTGGGTCATTTCTTTCTAGACAGACCCTTCATCTTGGAGAGCTACTGTGGATCAGCGGGACACACCCACAGTGTTGTAGGCAACCCACAACCCTAGGGCTGCCCAACCAGTGATGCAGCTCACCCTCTCTCATATTCTGCTGTTGCTCACCCTCTGTTATATAGCACCACTTAGCACAGTATCTGAGCACCTCACTGTCTTTTTATGTGTTTATCCTTATGCCAGCGTTTCTACAGGTATGTTAGCAACAAGAAGAAGGTCAGGGCAAGTGTGGGATGCCTACTGAATGGGGGAGGCAACCTAGTGACAGATGTGGAAAAAGCTGAAGTACTTAATGCCTCCCCCCCCCCAGTCTTCACAGACAAGGTCAGCTCCCAGACTGCTACACTGCTCAGCACAGTATTGGGAAGAGGTGAGCAGTCTTCAGTGGTGAAAGAACAGGTTAAGGACTATTTAGAAAAGCTGGACATGCACAAGTCCATGGGTCCAGATCTAATGCATCAGAGGGTGCTGAGGGAGTTGGCTGATGTGATTGCAGAGCCACTGGCCATTATCTTTGAAAACTCTTGGTGATGCGGGGAGGTCCTAGCTGATTGGAAAAAGGCTAATATAGTGCACATCTTCAAAAAAAGGAAGAATGAGAATCCAGGGAACTACAGCCTCACCTCAGTCCCTGGAAAAATCATGGAGCAGGTCCTCAAGGAATCCATTTTGAAGCACTTGGAGGAGAGGAAGGTGATCAGGAACACCTGGGGATTCACCTGGGGCAAGTCATGCCTGACCAACCTGATTGCCTTCTTTGAGATAACTAGCTTTGTGGATATGGGGAAAGTGGTGGATGTGATATACCTTGACTTTAGCAAAGCTTTTGATATGGTTTCCAACAGTATTCTTGCCAGCAAGTTAAAAAAGTATGGATTGGATGAATGGACTATAAGGTGGATAGAAAGCTGGCTAGATCATTGTAGTAATCAATGGCTTGATGTCTAGTTGGCAGCCGGTATCAAGCAGAGTGCCCCAGGGATCAGTCCTGGGGCCAGTTTTGTTCAACATTTTCAGAATGATCTGGATGATGAGATGAATTGCACTCTCAGCAAGTTTGCAGATGACACTAAGCTGGGGGGAAAGGTAGATAAACTGGAGGATAGGGATAGGGTCCAGAGTGACCTAGACAAATTGGAGGATTGGGCCAAAAGAAACCTCATGAGGTTTAACAAGGACAAGTGAAGAATCCCATGCACCGCTACAGGATGGGGACCGAATGGCTAAGCAGCAGTTCTGCAGAAAAGGACCTAAGGATTAAAGTGGACGAGAAGCTGGATATGAGTCAGTGTGCCCTTGTTGCCAAGAAGGCTAATGGCATATTGGGCTGCATTAATAGGAGCATTGCCAGCAGATGGAGGGAAGTGATTATTCCCCTCTATTCGGCACTGTTGAGGCCTCATCTGGAGTATTGCATCAAGTTTTGGGTCCCCTGCTACAGAAATGATGTGGACAAATTGGAGAGAGTCCAGTGGAGGACAACAACGATTAGGGGACTGGGGCACATGACTTTAAGCCCAGTTTCCTCAGCCTTTCCTCATATTTAGTCTACAGAAGAGAAGAGTGGGGGGGGGGGGGATTTGATAGCAGCCTTCAACTACCTGAAGGGAGGTTCCAAAGAGGATGGAGCTCGGCTGTTCTCAGTGGTGGCAGATGACAGAACAAGGAGCAATGGTCTCAAGTTGCAGTAGGGGAGGTCTAGGTTGAATATTAGGAAAAACTATTTCACTAGAACCACTGGAATGGATTACCTAAGGGGGTGGTGGAATCTCCATCCTTAGGTTTTTAAGGCCCAGCTTGACAAAGCCCTGGCTGGGATGATTTAGTTGGGGATTCATCCTGCTTTGAGCAGGAAGTTGGAGTAGATGACCTCCTGAGGTCTCTTCCAACTTTAATCTTCTATGATTGTATGATTAGCTACGCTGGCCTGACACTACAATCGATGGGTGGCCAGAAATTGGATCTTACAACTGGACTCAACTTTGTCTAGGGAAAAGAACCATAAGGGCCCAGATCTAGAAGGGTAGCTGATGGTAATAATAATTCTTAAGGTGTAACATGATGTCTGGGGCCAGGTTGCCAGCAGCAGAGATTGAACCAGGAACCTACACATCTAAAATCTAAAGTCTCATTGGCTGAGTCAAAAGAGCCAATGTTGGTGGTGTAAAGGTTGTAGCTGACTCAGAATGTAGCCCACCTGCTACAAGAGACTAGACAGTGACATTGTGTGAGTGGACCCTGCTGATGAGTATGTGTTACAGTCCCCTTGTCTCAAACACCTGTCCTTCATGGATTAGGCACATTTTTATAGCACTCCCTCCCGTGTTGTCCTTTGGCTCTGCAGGTCACTGGTTCAATCCCCAGGCTGTCAGCCAAGATGGTGGCCATCACACAAGCACGGGTTTCAGTTGCATTCCCATTTAGGCTATGTCTTCACAGCAGAGTTAACGTGGGCTCTTACTCAGGTGTTGTGTTGCCTCTAATTCCTCCCCATGCACACACCAAACAATCTCACCTGAATTTGGGGGGGGGGGGGCAGGTTTAAGCCCAAGCTAGCTGGCCTGGCTGTGGGGTAGTGGAGGAGTTACTGCTTAAGGTATGGCTCTCCGTGTTTGTCCTCACACTGCAGGTGTAGGCCATAGCCTCGGTGCTGGTTTCACTTGGGTTGGTAACCCATCCACTTTGCAGGGAGGATGCAGGCTAAATCACTTGAGTACTGATAGGCTGCTCATGCCTTCCCACAAAGATGAATAACTTCTCTCACAATTCACTGGGAAAGAATCATAGAGCGGCTCAGTTCAGGGCAGCACAAAGCACCATGGGATGTTCCCCCATGATCCCTAGTGACACACACACAAAGAACAGCACCAATGAGGACACAGGGACATGGGCAGCTTCACCGTGTGGGAGCAAAGACATATCCCTGAAGACGTTCCACTGCTGATGGAAGCTGCCCTGGGTAGGAGGAATGATGGAGGAATATTCTTCCTAGTGCAGAACTCTGGGAGCTGGGGCAGAATTGAATCTCTTCTTCTGGTGATTGAAGGGGATTGAAGAACTCTGATAGCATCAAACCCATCTCCTAATGCCATGCGAGCTGCAGCTAATGCATGAGAGAACATAGTGTGATCAACACCATCCAGCCAATGGGTGGGCTGATTTCCTTGCTCAGAGCAACAGTCAAATCCTAATTTACAGCCTGCTGGCAAGGGAGACTTTTCTTCCTTTGTTTTTTAACTTTTATTTTCTGTGTTTACATAATACACTTTGAGAGAAATGTCCAGTTCTCTGATCAGGCTTAAAATCAACATGGGAGCTCCCAGCGTGAGGAGTGTGGGAGCGTGACCCAATGATCAGAGCCACAGGCGTGGAAGCCAGGACTCCATTTTGTTTCTAAGGGCAAACTTTATTAAGAGGCTGCATTGTGGTTAACTGGCCAGGAATGGAGGTGGGTGTTTGTTTAAAGATCAGGGAATGATCTGTAGGATCCACTGCGTTTTTCATGCTTGGAAATGAGGCCTGAGTGATCCACTTCCACCAAGCTCTGGTCCTTGTTCTGTTTGGTGTTAAAGATGGCAGTGTATGTGAGAGAGCAGGATTCTTGTCAATGAAACTCCAGACACAGGTTCACCTTCCGCTGCCGTGGGAGTGAGATGAGGAATCTCTACACTGGCCTCCAGTGGTGGAGGGACAGCCCTACTCAGCCTGTCCAGGCCCTGCAAAGGCAGTGGAGAAGACTTTTTGAAGTGGGACAGCTTTAAATCTGGACACTGGTGTCGCTGATGGGCCAGCAGCTCTTCCCACTGATTCTGGCCTAAACACGTGGCCTTTGGAGATCCTGCAGGACTTTTTTTGCAAGAGGTATTTGCTCTATTTGCACCTCCCCACCCATCTGCGAGCATGTGCATGAACTCCTCTCCCATTCTCCATCGCCCGGCCTCCTGGCATGTTCACCATCTCATCCTATTCCTGGGGCACCTCCAGCAATTGCTAGCATGGCAAAGCAACACTAGGAAAGCCATTCAGGCTGGTTTTGCTGCCTTTAGTGCAATAAGCATCAATGATTACTCTTTTGGAAAGGAGGGAGTCCCATTTCCTGCTCCTTCATTCTCTCCCCTCATCCTACCCGCTCTCTATGTCTCAGCTGGAAATGAGGGGGAGGAGCCCGCACCATGTGACCAGCGAGCTGTCTACGGAACATAGCAAGGATTTTGTGGATGAACAGAAGAATCCATGGACCGCTACTTGGAAACATCTCACTTTAACATTTCACCTTTTTCTTTCTTCTGCCCATCTTGAATTTCTTTTGAGTCCAGCAATGGCTTGGAAACAGAGAGATTCTCCTCAACTTTATGCATTATATTGATCTGGTTGGGGCTTTTTTCTTCCTTTTTGTTGTTGTTCGTTTGTTTGACAAAGTAACGTAGGAAATTGATTAGAAAAAAGGGAGGGACTTAATTAATTAATGGATGGTTCTTTGTGCTAGTACTTATCAAAAGTGGACAGGGAGGGGTGAACAGGGCTGGAGCAGGGGGTAGCTTGTGCCAGAGGGAATGGCTTTGTGTTCTCTTAGCAGGGTGTGATCCAGATGGTATGAATTCCAAAGGTTTTGAATCATGCCTTCATCATCAGATAAATAAATTATATGCAGTAAATGGCACAGTCTTTTGAACATAAGAGCTGCCACACTGGGTCAGACCATGGTGCATCTTGCCCAGTATCTTGTCTGACAGTGGCCAGTACCAGAGCTTCAGGGGGAGTGTACAAAACAGGGCAATTATGGAGTATTTCTTGGACATGAGATCAAAAGATGCAAAGAGCCTCCTATCATCTCAATTTTGAGCTACATCCCAAAGAGCTTGGGAGTGTTTGGATTGGGAGCTGTGGTTTGGTCCATTTTGGAGACAGGTGCGAATTGTGAAATTCCAGTCTAGACTTGTCCAAGATTCAGGTCTCTTGTTTAGTCCTATCTCTGTTAAGCCAAAAAAACCCAGACATGTCTTGTTCTGATTTCACGTATGCTGGTATAAATCAAGAGTAACTCCACTGAAGTCAATGGAGGCACATCATGCTATGGCAGGTGAAAGGGAGATCAGAATTGTGTCCAGCATACTTGTGGTCCCATGCAAGATCCTGGGGCATTTTCCATTAGAGAAAAATGTTTTGCTTGGCAGAAATATTTCCCTTCCCTGCTTGCTGTCATGAGAGATGTGGGGCTGCCCCCACCCAGAGGAGAATGCATTTTGGTGAAGATGATGATCTGTGTCTAGAGTGTTTTGGGGTTTTTTTTGGTTCTGTGGGATGAAGGAACTGTATCAGATATTGTATTGCATCGGCAGCATTTCAGAAACCCACAATCACCTGACTCATTCCAGGTGCATGGTTCTTAGTCCTGCTGGCATATCTGGCTAGGTAATGTGTGTTCTGGTGCCACCAGGATGTCAGGTCATGTCAGTGATGTGAACTTAAGGCTGGTATTCTGAGGAAATGAGACAAAGGTCTTACCTTCTCAGGCCATTTATGAAGATCCTCATCAATGATAAATCCTTCCCTTTCCCTCGGGGAAGCCTAAGGCACGCCACTACTATGTGTGGTGGAATCTGGGGAAAGGGCTCTCTCATTGCAACTGGCTTGGAGAGATGCAAATGGTGTGAATTCCCCTACCAGTTATGGGAAGGGCATTCTCATCCATTGGAAGAGGAGCAAGGACCCCTTGCATAGTCAGTGAGGCTTAGTTTCCCACAGAAAAGCAGGGCATGTGGGCTACCTGGACATCCATGGATGCCACTGTGATTTTGGGCCAGCCAGAGGATTTCAGGGAAGGCCCACAAAGGTAAGGTTGGTTGGTGACCTCATAACCACACCTCTGGGTGGCATCGCTTGTTTCTGGGGGCACGATGCTGCTGCCTCCTGACATATGGATGCAACATCATCTCATATTGATGTGTAGGCCAGACCATGGTGATAGTGGGAGTTCAAAGGGAGGGTGGATAGCCATTTGTCTTTGATGGTTTAGACACAACAAATCCTGCATCTTGGCAGGGGGTTAGACTAAATGACCTTTGTGGTGCTTTCTAATCCTATGTGTCTATGATTCTCGGTCCAGGACATAAGGAGGCCTTGGGTGAGGACACTGAGCAGCAGAACATAAGAACAGCCATACTGGCTCAGACCAAAGGTCCACGTAGCCCAGTATCCTGTCTTCCGACAGTGGCCAATGCCAGGTGCCCCAGAGGGAACGAACAGAACAAGTAATTAAGTGATCCATCCTCTGCCCTTTCCCAGCTTCTGGCAAACAAAGGCTAGAGACACTGTCCTCAGCCCATCCTGGATAATAGCCATTGATGGACCTATCCTCCATGAACTTATCTAGTTCTTTTTTGAACCCTGCTATAGTCTTGGCCTTCACAACATCCTCTGGCAAAGAATTCCACAGGTTGCCTGTGCATTGTGTGAAGAAACACTTCCTTTTGTTTGGCTAGAGAGAACCATAGGGTCTGTCTGTGTGCAGCAGCCTCAGTAAAGAATCACTTTTTGTGTTCATTGTTGCTGAGACCCGTCTCCACATGCTTCCTCCATCCTCCAGGAGGGGGAGGGGAGTTCTTTTTTTATGGTCCATTCTATGCTGCGGCCTATCTGCTCACATAGGGCCTCAGCCCACTGAGGTCAATGGGAGATTTCCTTTATGTCACTGGACTTTAGATTAAGCTGGTTTTGTCTGTGAATCACCATCATGGGAACAGAATTCCTACAGTCTTTAGCCCCTTCCTTGGGTTTCTGCCTGAGAGGCTCCCTATGTTAGCAGCAGTGGCTGGAAGAGCCCATTGCAATACATGACTCCATCTCTCTGGGTATGCTTGTAATGCAGTCAGAGGTGTGACCGCAGCAGGTGTAGCTTGGACCTTGGTACCTTGAGTAACAATGGCAGTGAATCCGCTGCAGTGACTTGAGTTCATACCCGGGGTAGGGGTGGGGGCCTTGGGTAGCCTATGCTGCCAGGGCTTCCCTGTTGTTGGTACTTGAGCTAGGTAGATCAAAGCTAGCTCTAGTATGTCTACACATGCTGCAGTCACACCTCGGAGTGCATTTGTAGACAAGCCCTTAGGATGTGGTTATGAAAAGCACCAGAGGAGGTTTGGTGAGGGGGGAAAAGTGACAGCCAAGCAAGCAACACCTTGTAGTCAAGAGAGTCTTTCTTTTAATTAAAAAGAAAAGGAGTACTTGTGGCACCTTAGAGACTAACAAATTTATCTGAGCATAAGCTTTCGTGAGCTACAGCTCACTTCATTCCACTGAATGCATCCGATGAAGTGAGCTGTAGCTCACGAAAGCTTATGCTCTAATAAATTTGTTAGTTTCTAAGGTGCCACAAGTACTCCTTTTCTTTTTGCGAATACAGACTAACACGGCTGCTACTCTGAAACCTGTCTTTTAATTAAGTAATTTATGAGTGAAGTTCACACGGGCTTATCTCTTCAGTGCACTTTTCTTCCTCTGACATATTCTATATGACATAAATGGTGCATATTTGATTACAGGTGCAGCTAGAGGCCCAGCTGAGAACTCCCTTCCCCCCGTGCTAGGAGCTGTACATAGAGAGATCCTGATGTTGCAAGGTGCATGCCTAATCTGAAGCGCGTGTGGCTGGGTAATGTGGTAAATCAGGGCTTTTGTGGGTCACATTTGCTGCTTTGGAATGCAACGTGGCATCACCTGGGCCCGTGAGAATTCCCCAGCGGAGGGGGAAGCTCAGCTGCAATAAAACAGTACAGCTGGGACTTTTGCCAACCATCCCCAACCCTGTTGTAGGGCATGTGTCTAAGGTCTATCAATTCTCCGCTGGTGTGGGCTCTCACATGAGAGCCTTTATGTAGCTTTAAATTTATACCGAGGAAGCCAACAATAATGAAAAAAGGATCAATAGCCTTAATGTACAGATATGAGGATTCCCAGCTGCACTGTACATGGGTATGACGCTTCGATGCTCTTTGGTTTTAGTTCACCATGTCTTTGCATTTCCCTTCCTCTGTGCATAGACCTCAGCTGCCATTTTGCCCCCAGTGGTCAGGGCAGACTGTTAGAGGTGATGCCCGCTCACTGTGCCCTTTTTGTGGGGAGCTCTACTTCTGCTGTTCCTTGATTTTAAAAATGACAAGGTGGCTCAGACTGATAACCTGCAGTTGCTCTCTGTGAATGGAAAGATAAGAAATAAAAATTGTCCAAAAGCCTGTAAAATCTTTGGGGGCAGGGTCTGTGTCTTCATATGCATTTCTGCAGCACCTAGCAGGGTGGGTCCCTGACTGGGACCAAGGGGTGGTAGTGGAATCTATAATTAATAATCCTACAATTGACAGTGCAGCTCAGATATAACCTCCCTATAAAAGCTGCTAGTGAATTACCCAGTAACCGTGACATCTCTCTCTGACAAACCCAGGGAAAATAGATGCCTTGCAAGTTACCCTGAAGGCCATTAAATCTGGCCTCTTCTGGAGCAAGGTGGTGAGAGCTTGTTGACGGAGCCAGTTGAGAGGTTTTTTTTATTTTTTGGACAAAACATTTGTTTTTCTGTTCAAAGAGAAACTTTTCACATATCTGTTTCTATGAAAGCTTCAGAATTTGGGGTCAAACCTAGAAAGCAGAATAGCTCATAGCCCAGTGGTCAACTCAGCTTGAATGTGAGAGACCCACATTGAAATCTCTCCTCCCAGCAGGTGGAGTGGAGACTTGCAGTTTGGTCTTCTACATCATATGCCCTGACTATGGACTGTGCTGGGGTGGGGTCTTTTGTGGGCAAAACTTTCACAATCTCGAAAATTTTCACAGAATCATCCAGCCCTACTCCTGGAGAAAGTCCTGCCTGAAGCCTCCTCCCAAGGAACTAGGAAGCATCTGGCTGCTTCTACCTCATGCCTCACCACGGGCAACACTTCAGATAACTATGACTCAAACCATCAAGGGCCTTGCAGGGCAAAGCCAGCCCCCTTACATTGGTTTATTGTTGAGCTGGATGCTGAGTGTAGATTACGTAGTACCTGTGTGAACCCTGCACATAGGTCTTCTGAGAGGGGCAGTGTAGCCTAATGGATAAAGCAATGGGTGGGATATCAGGAGATCTGGGTTCTATTCCCAGCTTACCTGTGACCAAAAAAAGTCACTTCCTGACTCTTTTTCCCCTCCTCTCCATTGTCTATTTAGATTAGAAGCTCTTGGTGTAGGGACTGTCTCTTTACTACATTAAGGTACAGCACCTGGCACATTGGGCTCTGGTTTCATTTGGGTGCTGCTGTACTATTATCAGCTACTTTGTGGTCCTGACCCTTTTAAAAACCCACCTCTGCTGTGGGACGTACAGATCTCTTTATAGAGGAACTCAGTTTTATTCATTGGGATACACCTAGCAGGGCCTGAAAAAAAATCACTGTTTTTTCTCCTTGCGCTAATCACCATGGTAAAGTGGGGTGAGGATTAATTAGTTAATGTCTGTAAAGCACTATATAACCTGCCAAGTATTATTAATGTTTTCCAGTTCAAAAGCAGGAGCTTTACTTATGATTAATTATTATTATTACAACCACTTTGGCAACAACAGGGAAATTCAAGGGTTTAGTAGAAGGCGAATGCTCAGCCTCCCCTCTGGAGCATTCGGGGAAAACATATTGGGTTGTTTGCATAGCCAGAGGATGTCACTAGAGTGAGATAAGAGCTTCCTGGGACATTGGGGAATGGAAGGCCCCGGCTGGCGTGTAAAGAGAGAGATGCACTGATGCTAAAATGGGAAATAGTTTGGCTGTCTGAGTTGATAAGTACATTGATTACAAATGCCTCTGATGTGATCTGAGTGTTGCTGACATGCTCCTGCTCAGAGATTCAGCCCGAAAACTCTCCACCTTGCTAGTCACTCACCCAGATTCCTGCCCTGGCAGGTTGCTCGTATCAGGCACTAGCAAAACAAACAGAGGAAGCTTTTTCTACATGGCAGAGATTCCCCAGATATGGGAGTGAGCCGTATCATGGTAGGGGCAGCCTGACAACCTTCCAGCAAAGGGAGATTATGTCCATGTCACCTGGCTCTTTGGGAGCTATGGTTTGCTTTGCTGTCACACCCTGGTAAAGTGTGTCATCACCTCTATTGGCTGGAGCGCATAGGATTAAAAACCTACTACTGCTAGCAGCTAATGGAGTCGCTGCTTTAGTGCTAGTGGTGGAAGCCTCTGCTTTGGTGCCGCAGGTCCCCTGTTCAAACCCTACTGGCAAGGTGTGACTGGTGGCATCCTGCTGCAATCTTTCATTGCCAGTAGGGAATGGGTACTGGCAAGATCAGCTATGCACAAGCCAGGTCCAGCTCCCTGCCTGAATAGCCTGGCTGGGGTCTAGGGAAACCTGTTCAGTCCATGGCTTTGGGCCATCATCACACCCATATGTGTGAGAACAAAGACTGGAGGTCTTTGCAGGGGGAAAACCTCTAACTACACTGGCAGCTGCCCCTCCGTCTGGTTCAGTGCGGAGGATATGATGTCGCAGTTTGACACCTCATATTGTGCCCGACTGCTACTGTGATGTCATGAAACAAACCGAACCATAAGAAAACACATTTCAAAGCAAAGGGGTTTCAAAATGAAATTTCATCCCCCCCCCCCCCCCCAATGAAATCTTCAAAACAATTTTCTGGTTGGGGTGGAGGAAGAGGAGTTTACATTTCATGGGCAGTTCCGAGTTTCAACCAGTTCCGGTGCAGCTATCCTGTACGGGAGCCTGGAATCCTACCCATCCAAACACCAGGACCACAGCACTTCTGCTGTGTCAGGGCAGGATCGTGGCCACAAGATGGCACTATCCATGGTACCATCCAGACTCCTGTTGGGGCATGTGCAGCCTACAAGGTATATTTGGCATGACCTGTGCATGGTACAGTTAATCCAGCATGTCATGCTGTGTCAACATGCCACTTTAATACCCATTGTGGGTTCACTGTTTGCCTCAGGGGTACAATGTGACTCCCTGTTGGATCATAAAAGATGGATCAGACAAACAGCAGTGATGTATGCAATAGTCAAATCAAAGCTATTCGTGCAGAGGTGTCATTCCAACAAGACACAAAGCCCAGGTCCTGAAAACAGTCACTGTTGACCACAGGAGACTTTCCCTGAGAACAGGGGAGTGTTTTTAAGCCCAAATGTCCTGGCTAAATTCCAGTTCAGGCAGGTACATTCTGCCAAACTTACCAAAAAAGTCCCCCTTGCAGTTCCAATAATTGTAGGGTTTTTTCACTCCCACTCCTAGAAACTTGCCACCCATGCAGAATGTCAGCTGTGCTCTACCCCAGAGGTGGCTGCATTTCAATGGTGGGTGAGTAATCCCTGTAGCACATCAGATAAAGCATTTGGGGTATTGCATGTTATGAAACCATAAGTGATTCCTGTTTGCTTGTTGCCTGCTTCCGCTATCAATAATGTCCTCTGTCATGTTCTGGAAACCCTAACATATTTTCTTCCCTGTGCTCTTGTTTCTATACTTGAGAACCTCTTAACTACTGAAAGAACAGGAGTACTTGTGTCACCTTAGAGACTAACAAATTTATTTGAGCATAAGCTTTCGTGGGCTACAACCCACTTCACTGGATGCATAGAATGGAACATATAGTAAGAAAATACTTATACATACAGAGAACATGAAAAGGTGGAAGTACCCATACCAACTGTAAGAGGCTAATTAATTAAGAGGAGCTATTATCAGCAGGGGAAAAAAACCTTTCGAAGTGATGATCAGGATGGCCCATTTCGGAGAGGTTTCAGAGTAGCAGCTGTGTTAGTCTGTATTCACAAAAAGAAAATGAGTACTTGTGGCACCTTAGAGACTAACAAATTTATTAGAGCATAAGCTTTCATGAACTACAGCATGCATCCGATGAAGTGAGCTGTAGCTCACGAAAGCTTATGCTCAAATAAATTTGTTAGTCTCTAAGGTGCCACAAGTGCTCCTTTTCTCATTTCGGACAGTTGACATGAAGGTATGAGGATACTTAACACAGGGAAATAGATTCAATTAGTGCAATGACCGAGCCATTCCCAGTCTCTGTTCAAACCTAAGTTAATGGTATCTAGTTCAGCATATTAATTCAAGTTCTCCTTGGACTCTGTTTTTGAAGCTTTTCTGTTGCCACCTTTAAATTGTCTACTCTGAAACCTTTGAGTCTGTCACTGAGTGATTAGAGAGGTTGAAGTGTTCTCCTACTGGTTTTTGAATGTTATGATTCCTGATGTGTCCATTTATTCTTTTGCATAGAGACTGTCCAGTTTGGCCAATGTACATGGCAGAGGGGCATTGCTGGCACATGATGGCATATATCCCATTGGTAGATGTGCAGGTGAATGAGCCCCTGATGGCATGGCTGATGTGATTAGGTCCTCTGATGGTGTCACTTGAACAGATAAGTGGACAGAGTTGGCATCAGGCTTTGTTGCAAGGATAGGTTCCTGGATTAGTGTTTTTGTTGTATGGTGTGTGGTTGCTGGTGAGTATTTGCTTCAGGTTCAGGCTGTCTGTAAGCGAGGACTGGCCTGTCTCCCAAGATCTATGAATGAGGGATCTCTCTCTCTTCTTGCTCCCCACCTCTGCCTTTCACACAGCTAGTAGAGTCCGTTACCTTTACTCTTGTAATCTCTCCACTTTACCAGATGTTTGTATATTTCATCTTTTGTCCCTTTCCTTTTGATTTTTGCAGGTTCTTTCTTGCCTGGTATTGGCCTTGTACTATTTTTGCTCCTGGTTTACTGTCTGCAATTGTGCTTCCTTTAAATAAGACTAAGATTTGGTGGTGGTTGCTGCTGCTAATGTATTTATTTACTTAAAGTCCAAGGAAGGTTTTTGGCATGGCTTTGGCTGGCAGGGGGATAATGACAGCAATTTGAACAGAAGGTGGGGAGAGAGACTGAGTCTAGGTAAAAAGAAAAGGAGTACTTGTGGCACCTTAGAGACTAACAAATTTATTAGAGCATAAGCTTTCGTGAGCTACAGCTCACTTCATCGGATGCATTTGGTGGAAAAAAACAGAGGAGAGATTTATATACACACACACAGAGAACATGAAACAATGGGTTTATCATACACACTGTAAGGAGAGTGATCACTTAAGATAAGCCATCACCAACAGCAGGGGGGGGAAAGGAGGAAAACCTTTCATAGTGACAAGCAAGGTAGGCTAATTCCAGCAGTTTACAAGAATATCAGAGGAACAGTGGGGGGTGGGGTGGGGGGGAGAAATACCATGGGGAAATAGTTTTACTTTGTGTAATGACTCATCCATTCCCAGTCTCTATTCAAGCCTAAGTTAATTGTATCCAGTTTGCAAATTAATTCCAATTCAGCAGTCTCTCCTTGGAGTCTGTTTTTGAAGCTTTTTTGTTGAAGTATAGCCACTCTTGGCAACGGGCTTTGTTGCAAGGATAGGTTCCTGGGTTAGTGGTTCTGTTGTGTGGTGTGTGGTTGCTGGTGAGTATTTGCTTCAGATTGGGGGGCTGTCTGTAAGCAAGGACTGGTCTATCTCCCAAGATCTCAGAGAGCGATGGCTCGTCCTTCAGGATAGGTTGTAGATCCTTGATGATGCGTTGGAGAGGTTTTAGTTGGGGGCTGAAGGTGATGGCTAGTGGCGTTCTGTTGTTTTCTTTGTTGGGCCTGTCCTGTAGTAGGTGACTTCTGGGTACTCTTCTGGCTCTGTCAATCTGTTTCTTCACTTCAGCAGGTGGGTATTGTAGTTGTAGGAATGCATGATAGAGATCTTGTAGGTGTTTGTCTCTGTCTGAGGGGTTGGAGCAAATGCGGTTATATCGTAGCGCTTGGCTGTAGACAATGGATCGAGTGGTATGATCTGGATGAAAGCTAGAGGCATGTAGGTAGGAATAGCGGTCAGTAGGTTTCCGATATAGGGTGGTGTTTATGTGACCATCGCTTATTAGCACCGTAGTGTCCAGGAAGTGGATCTCTTGTGTGGACTGGTCCAGGCTGAGGTTGATGGTGGGATGGAAATTGTTGAAATCATGGTGGAATTCCTCAAGAGCTTCTTTTCCATGGGTCCAGATGATGAAGATGTCATCAATGTAGCGCAAGTAGAGTAGGGGCATTAGGGGACGAGAGCTGAGGAAGCATTGTTCTAAGTCAGCCATAAAAATGTTGGCATACTGTGGGGCCATGCGGGTACCCATCGCAGTGCCGCTGATTTGAAGGTATACATTGTCACCAAATGTGAAATAGTTATGGGTCAGGACAAAGTCACAAAGTTCTGCCACCAGGTTAGTACCACACAACAGAACCACTAACCCAGGAACCTATCCTTGCAACAAAGCCCGTTGCCAACTCTGTCCACATATCTATTCAGGGGATACCATCATAGGGCCTAATCACATCAGCCACACTATCAGAGGCTCGTTCACCTGCGCATCTACCAATGTGATATATGCCATCATGTGCCAGCAATGCCCCTCTGCCATGTACATTGGCCAAACTGGACAGTCTCTACGTAAAAAATGAATGGACACAAATCAGACGTCAAGAATTATAACATTGAAAAACCAGTTGGAGAACACTTCAATCTCTCTGGTCACTCGATCACAGACCTAAGAGTGGCTATACTTCAACAAAAAAGCTTCAAAAACAGACTCCAAGGAGAGACTGCTGAATTGGAATTAATTTGCAAACTGGATACAATTAACTTAGGCTTGAATAGAGACTGGGAATGGATGAGTCATTAAACAAAGTAAAACTATTTCCCCATGGTATTTCTCCCCCCCCACCCCACCCCCCACTGTTCCTCTGATATTCTTGTTAACTGCTGGAATTAGCCTACCTGCTTGTCACCATGGAAGGTTTTCCTCCTTTCCCCCCCCTGCTGTTGGTGATGGCTTATCTTAAGTGATCACTCTCCTTACAGTGTGTATGATAAACCCATTGTTTCATGTTCTCTGTGTGTGTGTATATAAATCTCTCCTCTGTTTTTTCCACCAAATGCATCCGATGAAGTGAGCTGTAGCTCACGAAAGCTTATGCTCTAATAAATTTGTTAGTCTCTAAGGTGCCACAAGTACTCCTTTTCTTTTTGCGAATACAGACTAACACGGCTGCTACTCTGAAACCTGAGTCTAGGTAGATGCTGAACTACAGATTTGCCTTGATTTGCTTGAGGTTGAGGAGAGATTTTTGGGGCAAAAGAATGGTTTTATTCTGGATTGGGACGATTTATGGCTCTTTATCTGGCTGCCAAGACCACAGTATCTGAGCACCTCACAATCTTTCATGTATTTATCCTTACCACATCCCTCTGTGGTAGGACAGTTCTATTAGCCTCATTGTACAGATGGGGAAACCAAGGCACAGAGAACCTACATGACATACCCAAGGTCACACATGCAGTCTGTGGCAGAGCTGGGGCTGGAACTGAAGGCTCCCAAGTCAACTGGTCCAGCCATTCTTGCTATACGTAGACACGTTGCTTATGCTGAGCTTTTCAAGGCAATCTAAAGGATCTGGACACCCTTTCCCACTCCGTTTGGTTAATTTTAATGGGACTCAGGCATCTAAATCCCTTAAGCAGCATTTCAAATCTCTGTCTTAATCTCCCTATGCCTCAGTTTCCCATTTGCTAAATTATAATAATACTTCTGTTGTCCCACGTCTTTGGATGGCTGGTCTGCTCAGCCAGTAGTGTCTTCAGGGGCAGGGACTGCCTCTTGTGCGTCTGTTCAACACCTAGTACAATGGGACACACATAATGACAACAATCGCTGGGTTTCCCATGCCTCATTGTAAACATGGAGTGGTCAGCCCAAAGGACATGCCAAAAGCCACCACCCAACTCCCCTCCCCTCACCCCCCATTTAGGTTAGCCATAGGCCTTACATTTTATTTCTCTCGGATAAGGGATGTTGGTGGGTGAATAAGTTGCAGGCAGAATATTTTTCCAAATACATTAACATAGCAAAGAAATCAATCCAGCCTTGCTCAGTGCTGGAGGTCAGGGTGGCTAGATGCTCTTGTGGATCCCTATCCAAACCCTTGATGTTCATATTTAACTTTGCCAGCCCACGATCTGTTGCCCCTGCGTCTTGGGCTTCCTGCCTCAAATCACCTCCTACAAACTGAAGCAGCATAGCCTGGGTCCCACAAGCTCATCCCACAGGTCTTCCGTTCTCCATCCTGACTGCCCCTAGGCTAGAGTGTCAAGTTCAAGATCTTGGTCCTTGGCTCCAGGACACCAAATGGCTCAGGCCCAGCATAGGTAAAAGAACCTAAAGTTCCAGGAGACCCTGTACGTCCACCCATCAGGCACAAGGGAACTTTCTACCATCTCTTTCTACTTCTGTGTCTGTGCAAAAGACAGAGCTTTCTGGGGGCTGGTCCCGAACAGTGGGATCAACTCCCGCAGGAACGAAGGACCTTCACAAACCTCTCCACCTTCTGTTCCAAGTGCCAGGCATATTTCTCCAACCTGCCTTCTCTAACACAAACACAGAGCAGCCAGGACATGTAAAAGAAAACCCTACCCAAACACACCACTCCACTGCATGCACAATTCTCCCCCTGGAAGAAGAGAGGAAGAACAAACACCCAGATATTAGACATGTCGCTTCATGCATGACTGGAAGGTGCTCAGATACTGCAGTGCTGAGAATGGTGTAAGAAACTGTATAGCACAGAACAGATGTATGGCTCACCAGAATATTAGTATTGCCAGAGCTAGCCACGTGGCCCCTGAAACTGACCTGTAGGGAAACAAACAGAAAAACTATTTCACATCAAAGTTTCCAATTTTAAAGTTGTTTCCATTTTGCCAGGATGAAAGTGGAAACTTTAATTCCCTTTTTTTCCAATTTTTTTTTAAATATGAAGTTTGTTTTACTTCCCCTCCCCCTGCCCCACTCCACTTTTCGCCAGTGTGAGTGCAATAACACATATTGGCCATTATCTTTGAAAACTCATGGTGATCAGGGGAGGTCCTGGACGACTGTAAAAAGGCTAATGTAGTGCCCATTTTTAAAAAAGGGAAGAAGGAGGATCTGGGGAACTATAGGCCAGTCAGCTTCACCTCAGTCCCTGGAAAAATCATGGAACAGATCCTTAAGGAATCAATTCTGAAGCACTTAGAGGAGAGGAAAGTGATCAGGAACAGTCAGCATGGATTCACCAAGGGCAAGTCAGGCCTGACTAATCTAATTACTTTCTATCACCAGATAACTGGCTCTGCTGATGAGGGGAAAGCAGTGGACGTGTTATTCCTTGACTTTAGTAAAGCTTTTGACACAGTTTCCCACATTATTTTTGCCAGCAAGTTAAAGAAGTATGGGCTGGATGAATGGACTATAAGGTGGATAGAAAGATGGCTAGATCGTTGGGCTCAATGGGTAGTGATCAATGGCACCATGTCTAGTTGGCAGCCGGTATCAAGCGGAGTGCCCCAAGGGTCGGTCCTGGGGCTGGTTTTGTTCAATATCTTCATTAATGATCTGGATGATGGGATGTATTGCACCCTCAGCAAGTTTGCAGATGACACTAAGCTGGGGGGAAAGGTAGATCCACTGGAGGGTAGGGATAGGGTCCAGAGTGACCTAGACAAATTGGAGGATTGGGCCAAAAGAAATCTGATGAGGTTCAACAAGGACAAGTGCAGAGTCCTGCACTTAAAACGGAAGAATCCCATGCACCGCTACAGACTAGGGACTGACTAGTTATGGCTTGGCAGCAGTTCTGCAGAAAAGGACCTGGGGGTTACAGTGGACGAGAAGCTGGCTATGAGTCACGAGTGTGCCCTTGTTGCCAAGACCAATGGCATTTTGGGATGTATAAGGAGGGGCATTGCCAGCAGATCGAGGGACGTGATCGTTCCCCTCTATTCAACATTTGTGAGGCCTCATCTGGAGTACTGTGTCCAGTTTTGGGCCCCGCACTACAAGAAGGATGTGGAAAAATTGAAAAACGTCCAGCGGAGGGAAACAAAAATGATCAGGGGGCTGGAACACATGACTTATGAGGAGAGGCTGAGGGAACTGGGATTGTTTAGTCTGCGGAAGAGAAGAATGAGGAGGGATTTGATAGCTGCTTTCAACTACCTGAAAGGGGGTTCCAAAGAGGATGGATCTAGACTGTTCTCAGTGGTAGCAGATGGCCGAACGAGGGGTAATGGTCTCAAGTTGCAGTGGGGGAGGTTTAGGTTGAATATTAAGAAACACTATTTCACTAGGAGGGCGGTGAAGCACTGGAATGGGTTCCCTAGGGAGGTGGTGGAATCTCCTTCCTTTGAAGTTTTTAAGTTCAGGCTTGACAAAGCCCTGGCTGGGATGATTTAGTTGGGGATTGGGACTAGATGACCTCCTGAGGTCCCTTCCAACCCTGATATTCTATGAACGTGAATGAGTCAGGATATTTCCAGAGTGTCCACAGCTTTGGAAACGGGACTGAAAGAGCAAGTGAACCTTCTGCTCTGCATTCTGGGCCCTTGCATGGTCTCCTCTCACTTTAAATAGTGGCGATGGAAGTGCATTGAAACAGGATACACAAACAAGCCAGTTATTCAGTTGTCTTCCCCTGCCTGAATAAGTCAAAGCCCAGTGAAGTTTAAACTCAGCATTCCCATGGGCTGCGAAGAGAATATTCACAGCTTACCTCGACAAATCCTCTTCTCAAAACACACAGCGCTCTTGCTCTCTCTCTCGCTCTCTCTCTCTCACACACACAGACCCTTTTAAATGATTCAAATGGCTTAAAGAGCTGAAAGGGATGTTAAGGGAGACAGTCAGTTAGCATGCAGCCACGCTTGCCAAACAAACCCAGAAAATGAGGGGGAGCCACAATTATACACAACTTCCTAGGCTCAGTATAAAACTGTAGCTGGCACCAGCTGTGGGCTTATGGTGTACAAATAAAAGCATGCTCGGGTTTGCTCAGGAAGGACAATTCTGTTCAGTGCTCTGTGGTCAGGTGCCAGCACTGGTTTAACACCTTGCCAAACTACTCCCTCCTTGAACTTACTGGGCTCTTCTGAGCTGGACCCTCAAACTTTTAAACTCCTGTCACTGGGTTTCATAGGCACCTTCAAATGTGAGTTTATTTTGGGTGTTCTCCTGGTGGGGTGATACGGTTTTTCCTTCCCACGGGAAATGGCTTAAAGGCAGCATGGTCTAGTGGGTAGGGTATTGACCTAGGCATCCATGTTCTAAGCTTGGCACTGACCTGCTTTGAGATCTTGGACAAGTGACATAAACCCTCTGTGCCTCAGTTTCCCCATCTAAAATGGAGATGATGAAATCCATCTTTCTAAAATACATTGAGATCTATCCCTGAAAAGCACTGTGCATTGTTACTGAACTGGAGTTATCCTCTGGACACTGGTATTGTGATGCCATCGGTTTATCTTCTAGAGCCTGAACCAAAACCCACTGAAATCACCATGAGAGTCTTTCCACTTATTTCCAAGGGCTTTGGATGAGGCCCATAATGACTTCAAATCAAAGTTGCTTAGTTTGCGTGGACATAGATGCTTTCTTCTGGTTACTAGTGCCACAAACTACACCTGAAATCTCAGGCATTTCTGCTTCTTTTGTTTGTACCACTGTTCATTGCAAACAATTTGCCCGTACTGGCAATCAATCTGATCATTTGTGTCTATTTGCACTCGTCAGTTAACTGATCATTGACCCATCCAACAATTTGAGGATGTATTTGTTGTTCAGAATTATTCATGCAAGTGTTCTGTGACTAGCATTTTGTCTGTGGATTATTCATAAATAGATTTCAGTGTCAGTTAGTTACAGAAGTCTAACATTAGTGTTTTGATCCCTGATTGGATGATTTATGTCACTAAGCAACATGGCACAAATTGCAGTTTGTGCCATCAAATAAACAATTTGCACTTCATTTTTGGGTGAACATATTCAGAGCTTAAAATCTGCTTTTCGTCAGTAGTCATGGCACCATGGCTCAAGGGTTCAAAACTTCATGGAAAGCAAGCAAAAAAAGTTTGTGAAAATGGTTGAATTGGACAAACATTTGCAGCCAGTTTTTCCACAATCTGCTCAGTTCCAATCTCCAATAATCGCAACCCAACTGAAGTGTGTATGGCCTCTTTCCCAACCTGCAGAACCATGCAATTCACATGCTATGCAGAATCTAAACTCCTCCTCTTTCCTGGCATTTGGCAAATAAGTTAAATCATAATACCAACATTCAGCTCAAACCTTAGCCCCAACTAAGCTCCTCCTGGGGCTCCTCTGAAGACTGCTCAGCCCACACCCTAGATTCTCCCTCCTCCTCCATCCACAC
Source organism: Dermochelys coriacea (assembly GCF_009764565.3). Taxonomy (NCBI): domain Eukaryota; kingdom Metazoa; phylum Chordata; order Testudines; family Dermochelyidae; genus Dermochelys; species Dermochelys coriacea. Next base: position 4,479,147 of record NC_050089.1, read on the forward strand.
AACCACAAGTGGGATAACGAACCCCTTGCCCCTGAACCCACACAACTCTTTCTCCTCAGGATCAACACCTGCTAACAGGGTGGGTATTTCAGGCTAACACTGAAGGCCTCTTACAAAGTGTTAAATTATAACTGGGTTGTACAACAATAATACACCTCAGTGAGGGGTCAGAGTACTGGTAGCAAGAAGGAAAGAAGCCAGCTTGGCTTTCAGATTCCAGGTACTTGGAAATAGCCCGTCTTCCTACCTGCAAGATGAGAAAATCAGAGCTAGATTCACTGAAAGGCTATGAACACAGAACCCCTGGGAGATATTTGCACAGAGGCATTTTTCAGAGCAGAGTGGCCCTTTCAACTTTGATGAACTGAACTCTGCACTAATCTAAAGACCGTTACAAGAGGCTCCGAGCCCTCTTTTTGATGCTGCAGCACTGAATAGCAGCTCAAGTGGATTTTGACTCCCACTGCTTTCCATATGTCATTTGTAGAGACCGATCATTAGCTTTCATGCCAGCTGCATGGCAAAGGTTGCCTCATATGGAGTGCAGCACAGCGTCATTTAAATCAGGATCTGTTCCCAGACAATCCCTGAGCACAATAAAGGGCCTAACCACACAAGTAAGTTGTTTGGGGGAAGGGATTGACCAGTTCTAGTTCAGATATTTAATTCCACATCTGGCTACTCAAACTGGTCTATTGGCAGACAGTTACATTAGTCTAAATATCCATTTTGGCACTTGTAACACTGTTGCTGCAACAGAGACCAAGGGTATGTCTACACTGCAATTGCAATGTAGTGATTTCACATACCTGGGCTTGCTTTGATCTTGCCAGGGTGAGGATCAGTAGCTGTGATGCCCTGGAAGCACAGGCATCAGTGCTGCCTGTACAAAGCTGCCCGGGACCCTGGCCATGGACTTGGGCTAGCCTTTGGTGCTGCCCATGCTGTTATAGCATCACTGCTGTCATTATTGGAGGTAGCTGGATCAGAACTAGCATGGGTATGTCTAGACCTGCTGCAGTCCCACCTCTGACTGCAGTGTAGACAGACCCTGAGTCTGTTAATGTTCAGGGCACACTGCAAGATTGGGCTTTTCTGAGTGGAGTGAGGAGCTTTGCAATGGGGGGAGTGACATTGCTTCTGGAGTTCTTACCCCTTGGCAGTCTTTATGGGCACCGTGGGCCTGAGCCTTCTCCCACTGATGCCAATGGAGCCGTTCTATTCATATCTCTGGGAGGTGGGTGTGGCTTATTACGCCTGAGGAATGTGGGTGATCATTGGATTGTACACCCCAAAACTCCAAGGGAACTCCAATCCCCATTCTGGCCACACACTGGTGATGAAAACCTTTATGGAGCATCATTGTTGAGGTTGGCACCCAAAAGCACAAGCCTTTCCCATGTGAGCTAAAGGTGTTGTGACTGTGTATCTGGATGTTGGTATTCCATTGTCTGTTGTGGCTGATCATTTTTTCCACTGTATTGAGGGACAGAGGAGGTCTGGCAACACCAGCGCCACAACTGTCATGTTTGTTAAACCTTTTTTATTACCTTTTCTGTACCCTATCAGTTCTGAATTTTAATCTCCTTCACAGCAACAACCCACAAGAGTTAGCAGAGGGGGTTCTATCCCCTCTGGCCTTGGGAAAGTCACATCATGGTCTATGCCTCGGTTTCCCCATTACATTCATTAATGGGCAAAATTTACCCCTGTCCAGAGGGCCAGCACAAAGTCCAGGCAATACATAGGTCTCACCTTAGCTCTGAAAAGCAGGACGAAAGAGGTGCCAAATCTGTATGCTGGCCCTCTGCATATGGATGAAATTACAAACTAAATACGTTGATTGACTCTAATCGAGGGGTGCTATATGATTGCAAAGCACTCTTGTTTCATCCAGTAATGCTATTGACAATGTTTCATGGTGTTTCCCTTCCCACTCAGAAAGGATTTTCTCTTACAGTACATGGCAGATGTAACTCAAGTCAACACTTGCTGGAATTGCACAGCTATGAATTTTTCATACAAACAAGGAAATTTGAGAGCTGATATGGTTGTTTTATTAAACATACAAGCAGGGCTCCTTCAGGGAAGACATCCCGTGCAATTATAGAGCTGTGACTGGCATTGTGGATGACATGGCTGTACAGATGTTAATACCTAATTTGCTACAGCACTTTGCTCCGGGGAGATCTTGCCAGGAAAGGAGGCAATTGCTTCAGTTCAGGACCTCAGTGGGAGACCACCCCAATGGAAAGGGGAGAAAAACCTTGGCTAACTGGATCAGCTGCCATGGGCTTTCTCCAAATGGGGTAGTGATGTCTTCCGGACACAGAGTAATAGGGGGCTTATGAAAGAGTTTATATAAATAAAGCAACTCAGTCTTTGACTGTGATTAGTGCTCCGTCCTAGTTATCATTTCAAAAGATCCTGTCAAGTGTTTCGGATGCAAAATTTAGGGGGGTTATTCTATGTAAAATAGTAATAATATGTAATACCAAATCTTTTTCATTCATTAAAATAGAATCAGTTGCATTGAACCACTGTTTTTTTTATTTTAGTTAATGATAGTCTCCTTTGAATCCACTGGGCAATTGCTCTCTGTGTTACATATCATCATCCAGTGGCTGATTCACCAGAGATGAGTCTACTACTGCCACTAGCTAATGAAGCTTCTCCTTTAGCTCAAGTGGTGGAGGCTCATCTATTAGTACTGAATGCCCTGTCCCCAGTGGTGACCCCTGAGGGTCTTAGCATCCGATGAAGTGAGCTGTAGCTCACGAAAGCTTATGCTCTAATAAATTTGTTAGTCTCTAAGGTGCCACAAGTCCTCTTTTTCTTTTTGTTTTGCTTGGAATTCAGAAGGAGTATCAGGGTTCAGTGTCTTCTGCGGAGTTTGAGGACTAGCCAGCTCAGCCTCCAGGCAGATTAATGAGCTCAGCTGGGTTGCTGTAGAACCATTTGATTGGCTGGCCCGCCTGAGTGGCTGAAGGGAATCAGCAGGCCTGCTTTTAAGCTCAGCAGCAGGTCACTAGCTGTTCACTGTTTGTGTGCTCCCCAAAAACCTGTGGTTGCACCTGTGCCTTGTTCCTGTCCTGCTTGCCCAGGAACTTGACTCCTGGTTCCTTATTCTGGTGCCTGACTACCAACATCCCAGTGGTGACAAATGGGAAGTGAAACAGGCCAGGCTAGCTTTGCTGCGCAGGTGGAGTGAAGGCCAAACAGCATCAGTGTTGAGATGTGCATGATTTGAGAACAACCCTTTCAGTTTTTGCTTTTCACTTTTATAGTTCAGTCACTCTTTGAAATGCCTTTTCCTGAAGGTTACCCCTAGATAAAGTTCATTCCCACTGTGGGGATGGAGATGAGGAGTCTGAGGGTAAGAAGTGCCATGTAGTTGTTTGCTAAGATGCAGATCTGTTTCTACCCCCACTCCTTGCTAAAGAATGACCACTTGATAGGTGATTTGGCATGTGGCTAGAGGTGTCAACTTGTCCTTTCAGAGTAGCAGCCGTGTTAGTCAGTATTCGCAAAAAGAAAAGGAGTACTTGTGGCACCTTAGAGACTAACAAATTTATTAGCGCATAAGCTTTCGTGAGCTACAGCTCACTTCATCGGATGCATTTATGAAGTGAGCTGTAGCTCACGAAAGCTTATGCACTAATAAATTTGTTAGTCTCTAAGGTGCCACAAGTACTCCTTTTCAACTTGTCCTTTGTCTCTGAGAAACCGGTTTACTCCCTTCTCAGACTTGTCTGGGAACATACTTAAGTCATGATTTCAGCTTGTGATCATAAGTTTATATTTAACGTTGGTACATGTTTCACCATGATATTATTGACCAGTGAGTTATTAGTTTTCAGATGATACGTCAAGGCAGATTTGTACAAAGATTATTACAATAGTGTGTAGGGTGTGAATACAAGGTGCATTTGGTCACACTTATCCTGTGGTAGCTGGCTAGTGAAGCATCAGAGGGTGGGCAGATGAGTGAGGACAGGCTAAGTGCTTGTCTGCGCCACGCAGCTTTTAGCGATAAGGCTGCATCGACACAGCCTTGTCGCTAAAAGTCAGCATGTGTAAACGCTTTTTTTTTGGTACTTTGTCAGCACTTTTGCTGACAAAATACTTCCAGCCCCTGGAGAGCGGACAAAGCTGCATTCACACTGTTACTTGCATTGGCAAAACTTTTGTTTTTCTTGGGGGGGGGGGGCTTTTTTAAAGTACCCATGAAAGACAAGTTTTGTTGACCACTTTGCAGTGTAGACAAGCTCCAAGTGATGCAGTGAGAGGAATTAGGGTGACTTAAATCTCCCCCGTCCTTTACAGTTCTAGCAGTCATCTTAAAGCAGAGTGCAGGGCATTGGCTGCACTGAAGAAGCAGCGGCTTGAGTGCATTGTTGGTGTTTTCTCCTGGTATAAATGTCCAGGAAAGGAGCAGTGAAAATGGGAAGCTGGAATACTTCATGCTAATCCTGGCTTTTTGCTGAGTGATATTACCTGTTGTAACGCTCTCCAGATCCCACGGTGAATTGCAATTTTAAACGCTGCAGAAGTAAACCGGGTGTGTTTGTGTGTGTGTGTGGGGGGGGGGGCTGGAAATGGAAACTGAAGCCAAAAAGGTTTCAGAGTAGCAGCCGTGTTAATCTGTATTCGCAAAAAGAAAAGCAGTACTTGTGGCACCTTAGAGACTAACAAATTTATTAGAGCATAAGCTTTCGTGAGCTACAGCTCACTTCATCGGATGCATTTGGTGGAAAAAACAGAGGGGAGATTGATATACACACACAGAGAACATGAAACAATGGGTTTATCATACACACTGTAAGGAGAGGTTTCAGAGTAGCAGCCGTGTTAGTCTGTATTCGCAAAAAGAAAAGCAGTACTTGTGGCACCTTAGAGACTAACAAATTTATTAGAGCATAAGCTTTCGTGAAGTGAGCTGTAGCTCACGAAAGCTTATGCTCTAATAAATTTGTTAGTCTCTAAGGTGCCACAAGTACTGCTTTTCTTTTTACTGTAAGGAGAGTGATCACTTAAGATAAGCCATCACCAGCAGCAGGGGGGGAAAGGAGGAAAACCTTTCATGGTGACAAGCAAAGTAGGCTATTTCCAGCAGTTAACAAGAATATCTGAGGAACAGTGGGGGGTGGGGGGAGGGAGAAATAACATGGGGAAATAGTTTTACTTTGTGTAATGACTCATCCATTCCCAGTCTCTATTCAAGCCTAAGTTAATTGTATCCAGTTTGCAAATTAATTCCAATTCAGCAGTCTCTCATTGGAGTCTGTTTTTGAAGCTTTTTTGTTGAAGGATAGCCACTCTTAGGACTGTAATCGAGTGACCAGAGAGATTGAAGTGTTCTCCAACTGGTTTTTGAATGTTATAATTCTTGACGTCTGATTTGTGTCCATTCATTTTTTACGTAGAGACTGTCCAGTTTGACCAATGTACATGGCAGAGGGGCATTGCTGGCACATGATGGCATATATCACATTGGTAGATGCGCAGGTGAACGAGCCTCTGATAGTGTGGCTGATGTGATTAGGTCCTATGATGGTGTCCCCTGAATAGATATGTGGACGGAGTTGGCAACGGGCTTTGTTGCAAGCCAAAAACTACCCCCTGAGAGAGCAATGATACCTGAGAGGGTTGGAGCCAAATAAATTGGACTGGGTGCCATGGATATTTTCTAACCTGACTTGGCAAGTGGCCCTGCTATGGCTACAAGTTTTCTTTTCTTTTTTTAAATGTACTGCAATGCTAGCATTATTACGCCAGGACTAGTGCTCTCAATTACAATATCACGACAGCCTTGGGAGGGTTCATGTGACCAAAAAACTATTAATGATCTACACGTGCAATATTATCCTAAGAAGCAATCAAGCGGTTAAAAAAGAGAGAGAAAAGGAGAAGTGGGGGGGGGAAAAGAATTTTTGGAACAATGTGCTAAATTTGCTCACTTGAATTGGGAGCCCTCTCTGGAGAGCTTTTGTGTCAGAGTTAGCAGCAATTAAGCTGGGCAAAAAACCACTTTTCTCATCCTGTTAAAATTTTCCCTTCCCAAACCGGACCAAAAAGTTGAAAACTTGCACAAATCAAAAATGTTGCAGATTGGGTCAATCAAACCATTTTGTTTCAATTATTTTGGAAAGTTTAATTTTGACTTCGAACATTTTAATTTTTTACTATAAATTAGCTTAAAGTTTGAACCGAAAAGTTGTGTCTAACTGAAAAAATTGAACTGTCTTGTTTTGACAACTGCAACATTTTTTCTTTCCTCAAAATGTTTTGAAAACAAGTAATTGGTCAAAACTGACCCATTCCCACACAAATTTCAATTTTGACTGATTGGTGTTTTCTGACCAAAAAAAAAAGTGTCAAAAAATTCCTGACCAAGTCTAGCAGCAACCTCATGTGGTATGGCTCTGTACACCTGCCCTTTGCATATTGTATCAGTCAGCCCCCTGCTACTGTGCATGGCTCTTACACTTCCAGTATTCCCCACAACCATTGCTGTGTCATAGTCCTGCCACTGAGATTATCAGCAGAGGGAGAAAGATGAGGGAAGGAGGAAACCAGCACCAGGAAATCATTCCTCTGGGATGGGCTACTCGCTGGTAGTATTAAGATTAAGCACCTTTGTTGTCCCCTAGTCTGTTCTTTTTTACTGTTTGCTGCCGTATGTAATAACCGGAGTACAGCAACATTTCCAGTTGGGAACTGTTAGTCATTTTGCTGTCAGGAAAGCATATAAAATCCACATAGAATTGTTAAACTAATGAAGCAGGTTGGGGTGCGTGTGTGTGTGTGTGTGTGGAGAAATGAGACTTCCCGACATGTGATTTCCCACTGTCAAGGTGCTTTTTCTGTATACTAGATGATGCATCCTAACAGATGTCAGCATGCATGGGAAGCAGACACTGCCCTATACTGGATGGAGTATGAACTCCTCAGCTGTGTGTCATAGGTCCTTTACTGCTAATGGTGATTCTTTTTTAGCTCAAGTGGCTCAGGCCCATGCTTTTGGCACATGAGGAGCTGGGGTCTGTTCCCCATGCTACTGTAACTTTTTGAACGGGAGTGGTGCGTGACATAGCAATGCTTGTGAAGGCTTTGCTGGTCATGGGTTTGTGGCACTGGTTAGCAGAGATTCCATCTCATGCAAACTCCTGAGGCTTGTCTAACTAGGGCAGGGTATGAAATGAGCCGAGTAGCATGTATGTGCAACACTGCCCTCTGTGGGATGTAATCAGAATTGCTGCATTGTGTAGCATAGGCCCTATACTGCCAAGAGCTAAGGGAGATTCTACTTTAACTAAAGAGCATTCAGGGGCTCAGACACACTTTCAATGAGCATTGTGTCAAGTGAACCCTTAGACAGGGTGGAAAGTTCTGAGTTCTCTCTGGGTTGCAAGCAGCCACGGTGAATGACAGCCATGAAGTCCAAGTTAACAGGGGCTTGTTATTTCAAGTTACTATTTTCATTTCCTAACCAACTACTAGTAAAACTAGCCCTCCTGCATCCAGCGTGTACAAGCCCAAACTCTGGGCAGCCACGGGCTATAGCTAGACAGGTCCCATGAGTCCAGAGAGGTGTAAAACTTCAGAGTGAGGCTTCCCAGATCAGTGCAATGCCATAGAGACACTAGACAGCAGAGGACTCGGAACTGGGACTGGATTCGTTTACCAATATGTAATGGATTTTGACTCTGCCTTAACGAAGTTCCCTTGTAAAAAGAGTCTCCGCTTATTTGGAAGGAAGTTTTGTTGAAACTGATTTCCATAGGAAAGGCTACGTCAACTACACTAATTTTTCTCCCTCGCAAAATCTTATTAATTGCAAGGAACTTTCATTTGGGGGTGGGGGGCAGGAGGGGAATGGGGTGTGAAAGATTTCAGCATTTTTGGAATGAAAAGTTTCCATCTCTTTCCAAATTAACATTTTGTTTTGAAATGCACTTCATTGGATCTTAAAAACAAATAAATAAAAAGGATGAAATTGAAACAAAACATTATGAATGACCCAAAACACCCTTTTTTTCCCCCCTTCCAGAATTTCATTGTGCAAAACCATGTGAAATTTTGGCTTTTCACCACGATTTGGAATGATCTCCCCCCCCCCCCCAAAAAAAGTCTAGACTTTTTTTGTGGGATGGAAAATCCATTTTTCTGAGCAACTCTAATCAAAACCCTCCGCCTGTTCCCTTTAAATAAAGGGTTCCTTGGTCCTTCCCAGCAAACTGTAGGTCCAGCTGCGCCTCTGATGAGGGAATTCTACCCTGGCTGCTCCTGGGGCAGAATCTCTTCTGCTGTGTCTAATGAGTTTACAAAAGGCCTTGCTGCGCTTTCCCCAGCACTTAGATTTGGGGGTAAATCAGAGATTTCCACCCAGAGAGCAACAGAAGATAGGAGCTATAACCCTGTCAAGGAAATGACCCTCCCACAACCCCTGACACCACTCTATCTCAGCCCCTTGTGTTCATCTCTCTGTTGGAGAAGTGTATCAACTCTCTGCCCCCTTGGTAGCCGTGTGCTATCTAGGCAGATGTGCAAAGGCCATGCATGGACCACCCCCCACACTCCCTGATAAACCCAACCACAGGCCCAGTTACAGAGGAGGAGAGAGTTGCTGGGGGCTCTGTATATCTTCTTATGCACTCTTCCTATGCCCAGCCCTGGCTATGGGATGCTAATGCCGAGAGGTTCTCTGCACCATCAGTCTCTTTCCTGCTTCAGAGACAATATCCATTTGTCCCTGTTATTTTGTGCCTCCCCCTCCAGCCATGTGTGATTTTCATTTCAGACTTTATTAGAAGCTCCCCGAGGAACCTGGCAGCTGGAGTTCTCCCCCTTATTCAAAGATCTCACGTTCGGTCTGTAAATCACTTAGATGCTGGCTGCCTTCGCTCATTATACATTGCAACATCAGGGCTGTTCCTGAAGAGCGCACTCTTTCCATTCACTCCTTCACTCAGCCAATTACGTTGACTGCTTCACCTAGGCTTCCCCAGCCCTGAGGCCTAATGGGTGATGCTGAAAAATTTGCCATCAAAAGCACTCGTGGTAGGATGGAATTTGGTGCATAGGATCAGGCACTGGGCTGGGAGCAGGGCACCTGGGTCCTAGCCTCAGCTGTGACTGTCTTTAAGGCCTGCCTCACTTTCCTCCTCTGTAATAATAGGACAGGTACTTTCCCTGCTTTGTCAAGAGTTGCATACGACTGAGGTATCATTCTCCGTGACCTACACCACTAGCAGCTGGGCTATTTATCTGATCTTCTCTCCTGCCCAGATCTTTTGGGATCCACTTTGTATCTCCTGTAGAGTAGCTGCTGCAAAGTTACAAAGATAATAAAAGTCCACATGCAGCCCAACTGAGGATGTCAGAGTGCTTGACTGACAGGAATTTATTAACTCTTCTAAGGCCTTTGTGAATGCAGTAATGATTCTTATCCCCATTTTACAAATGGGGAAACTGAGGCGCGGGGGTGATGCAGGTGCTCAAAGGCACAATAGCAAGTGGGTGAGAGCAGTAAAACCAGCAGGTGACCTGAGGTAGTTGCTAATTGAGATCACTGCACCATGCACTGTTGGATTCGTGGCACAGGGGTGCCCTAAGGACTAAATCCTACAAAGCGCTGAGCATCTCTGGCTCCCTTTTACTTTGATGGAAACTGAGTGGTGCTCAGAGCTACATGGGATCCAGCCCTAAGGCACAAGTAGGAACATTCTATCAACCTGCTTCTGCTTGCTGTCACTGAACTAATGCTCACTGAAATCAATGGGAACCTTTCCATTAACATCAGTGGACTCTGCATCAGGCTTAATAGAGCCTGTCACAGAATAAGATCAACTGGGCTTGATCCCAAGTCCACTGAAGTCCCTGGAAAGACTTCCATAGTTTTCAATGAATGCTGGATCAGGCCCAGGGTAAGCAAGGGTGGCAGAACCAGCCTATGTGAGTTGCAAGTCAACAGGGCTTATATATGGTTGATACGGTAGCAGTGGGACTAGGAGTAGCAGCAGGTCAAGCACACAGCTGGCCCGCTGAGGATGAGCTACCTGGGAAAGGAAGGACATGGAAGTTCTGCTGGCAAAGCATCCAGCTGTAGCCATATTTACAAACTCCATAGGAGACTTTACCCTTGCGACTCCCTCTGCTCATTGGGGATGTATAAGCAGCAGTCTCCCTAGGTCTGTTGGTTTGTTTTTTTTCCCTCCTGCGAAGTTGATAAGGTCTGCAGGGCTGTGACCCTAGAATTGAATATAAACTCCGTCGGATGCTGACAGCTCTCTTTATTCCTGAAGAGTTTATAAACGCTGGAGGATTCTAGTCCCCAGCAGCATTCTCTGTTCACAGACTGTATAGGAGCAATGCTTTTTCCCAGCCCTTGCTGGATCCCCCTTCTTCACCTAATCTGGGAACTTGGCTGAGGAAAGTCTAAGGACTTTAGGATCTGTCCTGAAAAAAATTGGGGATGGGAGAGCCCTGTTCAGTCCTTCCTAGGCTACTGCCTTCAGTAGATCATTCTCTCTCTTCATTTTCCCTCCGTGCAAGAGGCTAAGCTTAACACACATGCAAACTGATCAAGTTAATTACCCTCCTGGAAATATGCCTAGAACAAAACTGCTTCCTATGCCTTTTACCTCCAGCATGTCATGTTTGCTCCGAAAGGCAGCAGGAAATTGTCAGTTTCCTTGACAGCTGTCAATCCTGCCTGCCACCAAAAAGACCTGCAACACTTGAAGGATTAATCTGTCAGTATTTACCAAACTTCAGGCTGGAACCCAGCTCGCATGAGAGCGCAAATGCCGATTGAGATCACTCCATCGCCTTATGGTCTTGCACAATTTATTTCCCATTATGGCTCTGCTGAAGTTTAAAGACATCAGAGTGGACTATTTTTACTCCTGGATGCTGATGCAGCATACTGAGAAATAATGCGGCTGGTTCGGAAGGTAGTTCCGGTGCATGCTTCTAAAGCTATTCCTCACACAGTGGCATATTTTTCCCCTGTCTTTCCCCTCATGAGTGTCCTCACCTGGTGACTAGAGAATGGGAAGGAACTGGGGGCTGGAGCTGCGGCTGAGAAAGAGAAAATAGATTGAATTCTTCTCAAGAGGACTTTAATAAAAATTAAATCATAAAAATACCATTTATTTTGTTTTTATTGCCATGAGTTGTTTCTGATGTGTCCAGCTCCATAAGATCTAGGCACCAAATACACAGTCAAGGCTAGACGTCAAACATGCAGTACTGAGGCTTTCATTTTCAAAGCTACTTAAAGGATGAGGTGGTCGTACGAGCAAAATTAGACCTCTGGATCCCTAGGTGGCTTTCATCCCCTTTGCCTCCATATCTTTATCAAGGATGTGGCTTTATGCCACCCCTTGATTCTGGAGGTTGTGGCCAGATTCTGATCTCATCTTACACCAGTGTAAACCCAGAATAATCCTTCCCGAGGTAGCTGGTGTCAGTGAGCTAGACTAAGAGCTGGGTTCATACCTGTGCAAGGGAGCCCTTCGGCCCTGAGGCCAGCCACCCCCTGGAACTTGTCTGGAGGTGCAGCAGTAAGCAGGACTACTTGCCCACTTACTACTTCCCCAGCATAGGCAGAAGGGTGGCTAAGGAGATCCGCTTTGGCTCCACCCGCTTCTCCCTGGCCAGCAGGAAGGCAGGAGGTGTTGTCAAATGCTCTGCTATAGGTCCAAAGTAAATTGCTACCTCTTGGAAGAAGGAGAGGAAGAGCTGTGACTCCAAGGGGTAACTCCTGGAGCTACTGCAGGGATCATAAAAAGAAAAGGAGTACTTGTGGCACCTTAGAGACTAACAAATTTATTAGAGCATTGTGTGTGTATATAAATCTCTCCTCTGTTTTTTCCACCAAATGCGTCCGATGAAGTGAGCTGTAGCTCACGAAAGCTTATGCTCTAATAAATTTGTTAGTCTCTAAGGTGCCACAAGTACTCCTTTTCTTTTTGCGAATACAGATTAACACGGCTGCTACTCTGAAACCTGCAGGGATCATGCAGTTTATACTCCACCCCGTGCTAAGGGCTGGTCCTAAAGCCAGAGGCTAGCCTAGAATTTGGCTCTCCCCTTTGTTCGTTGCTGTATTTCCACTGCAAATTATACTTGATTGTTCTTGTTTGCAAACAGGTGGGATTCGCTGTAGCTCATGTGCATTTCAGGGAAGTGTTTTGCAGCTAGGCTGTTCGTGCTGCAGTTACGAAACAGAAAACTTTTGCCTCTACAAATTAAAACCCTAAGGAAGAGATTTATGAACACATGAACCCAAGCTTTTATTTATTTTACATTGCTATCATTACCAAGCTGATAATCTCTCCTTTATCTGCAAATCTGCTACTGTAAGGACAACACAACTGCCAATGGGGGTGGCTTGAAAGTGTAGTTCTGTGGTGAAAAGGGACAGAGTAAAAATGACAGTCTTACTCACAAATTTGTATTCAGAAGCCTAGTGACTCATTCTAGCATCTACAATAGGATTTTCCAACTTTTAGTTCGGCTCACCCCAGAGGAGCCAGTGCAGCTCTGGGAGAGGAATTCCATTCTGGCTCAGGAGGCCATCCTCATGAGAATTGTTGCACAGATTGCACTTATAGGAACTCTGTTGTGGGTGATGGGTGAACCAACTCCACCTGTCTGGTGTTAGGGGAATTTGCAGGGCATTTCACGCCCCCTACCTCACCGCCCCCATCTTGCGCTTGTGGACAGAGAAGATTGGATTTCAAAGTCATTGAGAGACTCCAGAGCTGCCCGGCTTGCAGTTCTGTGTGATGTTTTATATAAAACTTTAATGGCCCTGTTTGCTGATCATCTGCCTGTTCCTGTACCTTTCAGTTCAAAAATGTTTGGGTGGGGTGAGTGCCAGAGGTTACCCCTTTGGTTAAATCAAGACCCAGAGAACTTTGACCATGAAGAGAACTCAAACCCACAGCAGGCTGACCTAAAGTCAGATGCTATATGGTTTAGCTAGGCCACTCAATGTAGCCTGTTTCAAATCAAGTTTCCCTTGGCATCTTCATTGTAGTCCCTCAGCCACTTACGCTACAGGAATAGCTGAGACAGGAAGCAGGTTGTGCTCAGTTTCTTACAGATATCCGTAGTGGGTTAGTGTATTGTGTTAAGAAGTGAAAAGTGGGCAGTCTGAGTCCAGCAATGGATGCTTGCTGTTTTGTTCCTCATGCTGCTTATATGATCCTGATTGGAGCTTTGGGTGCTATTGTAATAAAACACACACTCACACTCGGCACCAATGTTCTATACAAGCTCCCAACTAAATTATAACTTGATTAAAGAATAAAATGTTTGACTTTGAGGTTACAGCTGCGTCGTCTTGCTCTTACATGTTGACTAAGTGTAAGGACACACAATGAAACTTCAAACATCAAAAGGAGAATAAAAAATTGTGGTATTCTGAAGAGCTAGCAAAGAGGGGTTTTATACCTTCCAATCCCTAAAGTACCTGCTTCTTGATAGAGCAGATTTATCTTAGTCATCTAGAAAGAGTCATTCTCATTCTGAGAGGATAAAAGCCCTAGGAATTGTCACATTCACATACAAAAGGCATGGTTCTCTGTCAATTAAGAGAAGTATATTTGTGTAAACAATACACACAACCAAGGAAATGCTTTAACTTTCTATGGCCTTGCTTTGGAGGAGGAAAGGACAGTATATGCAGCCTAACCCTAACAGACACACAATGTATTATGTTGGTAAATGAATTTCCCAGGGCATGTGTGTATTTTTTTTTTCCTTTTAGGTTGAAAATTCCTGGCACAATACGAGCTGCTTTTGAGGAGCAATATCTTTGTGAAAGTCACCGCCCTGTTCAAGAACTTTCCCCAAGGGTGAACTTCTCCATGAAAGTAGCTGCTGCTTTGCCAAAGATGTTTCACTGTGGTGTATGGAAATGCACTCATTTCATTCCACCATTTAAGGGGCCAGTTTAAGACTGGGGTGACGAGGGGGAAATAACTTGGGCTATGTGCCAACAGGCAATGTTGCACTGCTTTGATAAAATGAACAACAGTAAGCTCTTTGGGGCAATGCTATCTTTTTCTTCTGTGTTGGCACAGTCCTTAGCACGATGGGGGTCCTGGTCCAGGACTGCAACTCTTAGGTTCAAACTTAAGGCACTTAATATTTTAAATGAAGTCTGGTTTAAAAACCAAAATGCCCATGAGAATATTGATTTTTCTCAAAATATTCCATTTTTGATTTAAATTCCCCTTTTTTCTACTCCCAATTTTGATTGATGGGTTTACTGATGTGGTTAAGTCTTCCACAAGCAGATTAAAAAACAAATAAACAAAATAATCCTATTCTCAATTTTGAAAACCTTCCAGATACTGCATCAGCAAACAGAAGAAGCACACAGTTCACATGTTATCTGCCAACTGCTCATTGCCTGTAAGTGCTTAGTTACCTTAGGCAATGTCAACTATTTTATTTATTCACACAATTATTAGATATGAGCAGTGTCCATTGTTTAACTGTGTACTCTGAATTTGTACAGTCATTAGAATATAAACTAGGAAGGGCCCAAAGTCATAAGCCTGATTTGCATATGTGCAAATAATTTGCATATGTGCAAATAACTTGCATATACCGAATAATGATGGAGTGGATTTAGGTTTGGTTAATGTGATGACTTGACGGCTTTTGAGACTTGGAGAGTGAAGGTCTTGCTTTTTTTTCAGAGCAAGCTTCTCACATGTAGAGCTGGGGAAAACCCCTGAAAAGCAAAATGTAATTTAATTTCAAACTGGAAATTTTCATTGCATTTTTTTAATCCCTTTTGAATTTTTTCCATAAATGTTTGATTTGCTAGAGCAATTTTTCCTTAAAACATTTTGATCAGTTTTACACTGAAGATAATTAGCAATGGCATGAGAGCTTCAGCCTCCAAATAAGTGTAATTTGTTATGCTTTTTTCACAATAACAGGTTTCAGAGTAGCAGCCGTGTTAGTCTGTATTTGCAAAAAAGAGAAGGAGTACTTGTGGCACCTTAGAGACTAACAAATTTATTTGAGCATAAGCTTTCGTGAGCTAAAGCTCACTTCATCGGATGCATACCGATGTTAGTCTCTAAGGTGTCACAAGTACTCCTTTTCTTTTTTTCACAATGACTCTTATTAAATAGTTCTGACTTTTTGGTGCTTACATAGTCAAGGTCTTCAGTTCTCTGACTTCATAGGCAAAACTGCACACACTATTTTGTGCATACCTGGAAACTGTCTTGCCCTACTCATAAAGAGACAACTCCCATAAGCAAAAATAGACCCCAAAAATACAGGAATAAAACAAATATTAACATAGCAGCCAAATATACTGATTTTTTTTTTTTGGCCATATAAAATCACCTCAAGAACTGACCTACGGTTCTTGCACTAATTTACACATTTTTCTCCATATGCCTCTTCAACAAGTTTTGAACCTACAACACTGACCTCTTCCACTTCAGCTTAGGAGCAGCTGGTAAAACAAGCATGCAGCAATTCTGTGTGTGGTCCACTCCACACAACCAGACCTCATACATGCTCTCCTGTGCTTTAAGTAGTTATGTGATTTCCCCTGGCAATGTTGTATATCAGAATGCCTGGGTTCTAGTCCTGGCTCAGAAACACAGTGTGATCCTGTTGTTTGAGACAGCATAGCCAAATGTAGTAACACACTGGTTTGCTGTAACTGAACCTAGGCCTCTGAGAGCTTCTGCCACTTCAACTAAAGGACCAGATCCGTTAGGCTGGAGAAAGTGGCAGACTGATAACCCTTATATGCAATGTAGCTACAAGAGGAGGAGGAAGAGCCATGTTCTATTAGCATAGGTTACACAAGCACATACTTTGGCATACTCCTTCAGAAAGTGGATGCGGGTTGTCTGTTGTCTTAGTGAATTGGCTCCAATTCTCAGCTCCACCTGAAGTGACAACGTGGGACATTCTCCCAAGTTAAGACAATAGTTACCTCCTCTAAAGAATAGTAGGAGGCCTTAGGTAATAAGGGTTGTGAAGGGCACAACAATCTGAGGATGAAATGGGGCCAGAGCTCATAGTCTCTAGGCATGTGTCATGGTGATCTTCTGTTGGGCTGGAAGATGATGTTAGGATTTATTTTAGTCATGTGACACTTCACTTGCTCGGCAAGAATGCATTAAAGAGCTGCCAAATGTGCACATGTCACAGGAGATGGGGATGTTTTGGGGGCTGTGATCCTAAACTGCCTTGCATGTTCCTTCCCATTTGTGGAAAGCAAGTGTACATAGCTACCTTATCTGAATGGAAGGACTCTATACTCACTTGCCACTCATTTAGTCTGTTACAAAACTGAGATGGGCGCTGGTCTCCAGGGACCCAACAACTGTCATGAGGCTCTTCCTTGTGCAGGGAAGATTGGGAGAAGACACTTCCATCAGTCTGGGTTTCTAATGCCCAGTCAGGTCACCCACTCTTATCCCATGTTGTAATGACTGAATGCTGAGGGCCAAATCCTTCCTCCCGAGTGTTCTCACAAAAGAGGCCCTGCTCTAGAAGAAAGAGATGAGCTGCCAGTAAAACGTACACCAGAGAGAATGTGGAACTGATTCCTGTCATCCTCTTTCCTGGACTATGGCACTGGGTGGAAAGAAACCAGTCAATGCTCAGGCGATTTACTGGCTTAATGTGCATGATCGTGTCTCCCACTAGTGGCTGGTCCAACAGCTGACTACTGGTGACAAAGAGGGGAGTTTTCCTAGATATCTGCCATGGACAAAGGGTTGTGTTCTTGGTGCCAGAGTTCCTGGATTGATCCTCTCCCTCCACAACTACTGTGCTATCACTGTGTGGATGGCTGCGTTTAATGATACTCACACACTGGATGGTATTCAAGAGTCCGATTCTAGAGCCCAAGAAAATTCAGTATATAATGAGAAAACTTTGGAGTCTAAAGCTACTTTAGCACTCAGATTAAAAGAAATTATATATTCTGTCCACTGCTGACATGGTTTACAAGAGCACTGAATAGGAGGGAAAGAGGGGGGCCAGAATAGCTCATACTAAGTGCTTGGCTAATGAGGCAGACTCTACGCTAACAGGGGTGGACCCTAACTCAATTATGATTAGAGTATCTTGCACTACACATGCTGGCACAGTGGCCCATTAGCTGCCTTGTAAAAAGAAATCTGTCCAATAAATAGCGCTGTTAATGTTCTGTAAATGGTTCTCTTATTAATAAAAGGGCAATATATACTGACCTGGTACAACATTTTCTGAGTAACTAGACTGCTCTCGTTAGCAATGTGTGAATAAAATCACAAGAGTGTGTACGTGTGAGATCTATGGAACTTATGCTTGCAGGTAAAGGTTAAAATAGCAGTTGGTTGTAAAAGGAATACACAGAACACTGCAGTCGTTGAGTCGATCAGTTTCAGAATGGTCACTAGTGTAATACTCAGATTATTTAGACTACAAAATCTACCTAAATCCATCATTTCTTAGGTAATTACTGCTCCATTATGCTGAGTCTACGATGGTCTATTTGCCATCATGAAATGAATGATACCTTATTTTAAAAAAAAGGGGGGGAGGGGAAGGAATAAAGACCAAAAATACAAATCAATGCATATTTCCAGTAACCCACAACAACAGAACTCTACACCACAGTCCATTTGCCATGCTGGCCACATGAGTTAACAGCTTATGGACAGAAGAGGCAGAAACAAAAGAACAATTATAGAATGGAATTAAAATAACCTTCTGAAATGAAGGGTCCTGAATGCACATCCTGTTTAGATTTAATAAAACAAGTACAGAAAGTCAATGTAATAATTGATTATTAAATCTCTATAAATGTGTGTGTACAAAGATGTGCTCCAATTCCCCAGCTGTAATAAATATGTTTTTTTTGGCATTTGTGTAATATACATCTGCCTACATGCATTTAAATGATGCATATGTGGGATCCTTGATATAAAGCAGAACCTCAACCATCCATCAGACACTAAGTTGCTGTTAATAACCTTGCCTTGGGCAAATTGCAGGAAATGGTTATGACTCTGGTGATAGGGGGCCTTCAGTCAGTCATGCTGGAGAACTCAATCTTCCTTTTTCCAGGAAAATAATTGTGGGTTAGTGAGAGGAGAGTGACAGCAGGGCTACAAAGCAGGATGCATCGCTCCCGGAAGCACAGGACAAATGGACGGGTGGCAAGAGGGGGATCTCCCCCCCACCCCACTGCATGGAGATGGAAAATGTATCCTTCCTTCCAAATTCAACATGCGCTATTCTCCAAGGTTAAGGCTTGGGGTTCCCGGGAAAGGGATGCAGCATTGCAATGAAGCCACAGTTATGAGAAAAAACCTCCAGCTCTCAATTTATAAAAAGCCCTACATTTAGGGTGGCTGTTTCTTGCATCCTTTTTTCCCCCCTTAGGGTAATCAATCACAAACTCATTGCAATCAGTTCCTCTCTGCTTACCTGTCTCCACAGACAGAGGGGGAGTTATTGGTGAGGTTGGAGATGGGGACAGACTGGCTGGGGCAAGGCAGGGTGGCGGGGGCGGGAGGGAGGGAGAGTTGGGGTTGACAGTGGGACTGGAAGCCTGTATAAAAATGTGCTGGCTGGTGGCTTGTGGAAAGCTGATTAGTTACATGGTGCTGGCACTTTCTTCCTGTTTCTATCTGCACATTGCATCACAGACAGCTGAAGTTACAGCAGTGCATTCCTTGCCTGCCAAAGCAAAGGCTCAGGATGCTGTGTGATCACAGATGGGAGGAGCAGCTGCCACCAGACAAACGAGCTGTTAAGATTTGACCCGCCTTGTGAAATAGGCCGGGAATCCCTCTGCTCTTCTATGTGCTGTAGGAATGGTCCGTTATAATGGCAACACCCTAGTGACGTTTGGTGGCATTCGCAAATCTTGAGTTCGTGCATTGGACAGGGACTCAGGAAATCTAGGTTCAAAGCTGGTTCTGCTGCAGGCTTCCTGGGTGATTGGGGGCAAATCACTTCATTTCTCCATGACTCAGCTGCTCCCCCCGCCCCCGGGCAAAATGGCATTGTTAGATCTTCCCTACCTCCCAGGGATGCCATGTGGATCCATCCATTAACATCCTTGAGGCACTCGGGTACTGTAGTAATAGGGTCCTGCTAGCTGAATGATGTATGTCGTTCGTGGGACAATGCAGGAGAAGCCTGTTTGCCTATACTGGTGCTGTACCTTTTCTGTAGATAAACTAATAAGTTATAATAATACTTGGATCTTACATGCAGCTTTTCATTTGTAGATCTCAGAGTGATTTACAAAGGAGATCAGTACCATTATCCCCATTATACAGATGGGGAAACGGAGGCACAGAGTGGGGAAGGCTTGCCCAAGGTCACTGAGCAGGCTAGTGGAAAAGCCAGGAATATAGCCTAGGTCTTCTGAGTCATCCTCCAGCTCTCTATCCACTAGGCAACACTGCTTACTTCAGGCTCCAGTGATGGCATCCCATGACTCAGGGGACTCTTTATGGAATAGTGGGCATCATCTGGGGTTCTCTTCTCAGTGTCAGCTTCTGGTTCCCTTGTTTTGACTATATGACCCACATCACTGTCCCTGGTTTTTTTCCTTCTTTGTCCCCATACTCAAGTCATGGGTTCTTTGGCCCATTGTCTTCTGAGGGGGCAGGCCTTCTGTTGCTTTGCTGGCCTCCTTCCACCAGTCCTAGGATTTAAATAGGCAGGTGGTGAAGGGGGGCAAAGGAGGGGAAGATTGTTGCATGTGCCAAAGGTGGCCAGACAGTAGGGTGAACTTGTCCAGTGACAGGAGTGGATCATATCCAAGTGGTTTCACTTGGCCCAAAGATCATGTGCCACCATGATGGAGGTTAGAATTGGGTGCTGAACAGGTGAGCTAAAAGTAGGCTTGGAAAGATTAGATTTTATTGGTAAATATCGGTACACATTGGTTTCACATTCACACAAACCGAGGAAAAAATGTTTCCATCAACAATCATTGAAATTTACAGGCAGGCAAAGTACGAAAAATGCTTCTTGAGAATTTATTTGACTTTGATTTAAGGATATTTACTTTGTATACTTTGACATGTGATGTCGACAACTTGTATTTTAACGGGTATAAAGCTTTTACTTCTTGAATTTCAACATCTGCTGCCACTAAATAATTAATTTCTGTCCCCCTATTGTCTGACCCCCAATCATTTCCCAGAACTCCTGAAAATTTGAATTGATACAAATGTTAAAAAATAAATATTGATCTCATCTTTTGAAATTATTTAAAAAAATAAAATCAAATTTGGCCAATCCTAGCTAAAAGTAGGGTGTTCCTCACCAGGTTATGCTAAATTGGCCAACGGCCTCTAGCTATAAGGCTGAATGGAGATTGAAAGGGGTGGAAATTGAAAACAAACAACAGCCAAAACAAAACATAAAAAACCCTCAAAGAGTAAAACACAAAACAACAACAAAACTTTCCTTGTGCAAATCTTTCTCGCCAAACTTTCCTAAAGAGCCTCTGAACAGAGGTGCTTGAGATGTGATTTTAAAATAGTGTGTTGTCCCATTACAACACGAAACATAGGTGTTGGCTTTCAAAACTGGTTAAAATGCATCTATAATGAGAGAGACTTGGCCACAAAAGCTGGTCCCAGTTTTGTCTTTTTTTTGTCTCTTTCAGGAGGCTCTTCTTATTTGCACTCCTGTGAAAGTCTTTAATCCCAGGAAAGTGAGAAGGGAACGAAAGAAGCCTGGGGAATGTCAAAGGGCTAGTGGGTAGTGGGGAGGAAGGATCATCTGCCAATGGAAGTTTTTAAATGAAGCCGGTGGCACATCAGCAGAAAGGCAACTGGGGCAGCCAGTAGTTAGCACAGTGGCACCTGAGGAGTCAAAGTCTCTAATGCGTCTAGTTTGTTGTGGACAAATGGGCAGCATTTGCCAATAATGTTAATCATGATCGGGCTACCTTGAGGGATGGATAAGTGGACTCCTGCATTCTGTTTATCATTCTCTCATTCTAACTCTATTTGTGTGACAAGGCAATACTTTGTAACCACTAGATGGAGTGGAGACCTAGTGGTTAGAGCAGGGGACAGAGAATCAGGACTCCTGGGTTCTGTTTTGGCTAGGAGAGAATCCTAGTAAGGACTCCGCTGAAGGGGCCTACATACCATTGAATGCCTGTCGCAGGGTCAGCTAAGGCTTCCCCTCTCTCGCAGCTGCACCCTGCGCTTAGGCTGGTCAAATAAAGAGTCTTGACGCCCTCCTGTGCTGATTCACCTTCCTGTCTTTATTTACAGTGCTCTCATTAGCCCCCCAATTCCCCCCACTGCTATCCCCCTACAGACTCTTCCCAGGGTCTTCTGGCCCTTGAGCCTTCCTTCAGTTGGTACAGAAGCAGAAATGCAGCCCTCCTGTCCCCTACCAGGCTAGCCCTGACTGAGCTTTTCTCAGGGCTTATATAATTGTCCCAGTACTTAGCACAGCTGTCTCCACTTGGCTCAGCCTATTCCTCCGGACCAGCCATCTTTAGAGCCTGCAGCTGGGCCCCCTGCTCAGTGCCTGGGCCCCCAAACCTGGCCACCCTGCCAGGAAGCAGGGAGCGGCCAGCCCCTTTTAGCAGGGCATTCATGGGGTTTACCGCTGCCCTGCAACAATGCCCTTCCCAATTTTTTTGGGGGGGGGCAGTGCATCCTATTGGGTAGAGCACTGGATGGGCTCTCAGGAAAGCTGGGTTCTTGCATTTGCTTGGCCACTGACTAGCTGAGTGACCGTGGGCAAGTCACGTCTTTCTGTGCCTCAGTTTCTCCACCTGTACAATGGGGATAATAATATGGGGGGGGCCCTAATGTGTTTTATCAGACTTTGGCCCAAATCCAGCCAGCACAGAGTGCCCCTGGCACCGGACCCGTAGGTGGGGCACTGCAGAGAGTGTTGTGGAGCATATTCCAGTCATTGGGCTGAAACAGCCTCCATGAAGTGGCTCCGTAGACAAAGCGAGAATCCTTCTTCCTCTCATCCCTCACAGCCAAGTGCCTGGCCCAGCTACTGACTTTAGGCCTTAATGAATTAGGGTCTGATCCTGAAGCCAGTAGGCAGTTGGGCTGATTAAGAATGGCAGGCTCAGGCCTTTACTGCATGTAAAACTCTGGGTTAGACTGTGTCCTTGACGGTCTTGGCCAAGCAGGGGAGTGAAACCCTTTCCTCACCTCCTTTCTTGGCCCAGGTACTGGTACTCACATGATGGGCTGGCAGTCTAGAGGACCAAAGAATGGGTGGAGTCTTGGTTCGTCTTCCCTATTTGCAGGCCAAGCAAGGAAGGAAGTTACTTCCTGACCTAAAAAAAGAAAAGGAGGACTTGTGGCACCTTAGAGACTAACAAATTTATTTGAGCATAAGCTTTCATGAGCTACAGCTCACTTCCTCCGATGAAGTGAGTTGTAGCTCATGAAAGTTTATGGTCAAATAAATTTGTTAGTCTCTAAGGTGCCACAAGTACTCCTGTTCTTTTTGCGAATACAGACTAACACGGCTGCTACTCGGAAACTTCCTGACCTGGAGTAAGAAAGGAGTAGGGGGTGAACTGTCAGTCTTGGAATCACAATTCCTTCCCAACATGGAGCAGGTAGCAGCAACACCACTCCCAGGGCCAAGCCTACAGCCTCATTTCAGTCCTCTGAGATCCTCCTGTGAAAGATCCTAGCCCTCTGAGATCTTCCTTGCACGAAGACAGTCTCCCCAAGGAACTGGTGAAAGCCTTGTCACTAGCACAACTGAAACCCGGACTGGATGAAGACAAGGCACCTGCAAATACCCAGAAGGGAAGAATCCTGCTCTGGATGGTGAGCAAGGATGACTTAAGAGGTCTTTGCCATCTCTCCTTTATGCATTTCTGCATTGGATTTAATGCCATTATTTTCCTCCTTGATCTGGGATAAACATTTAACAAGGGCAGAATAGGCCCCAAATGAGGATAATTTCATGGCTGTTTAAAGGTCCGTAATGAGACTAGGAAACGATACGTGGTTGAACGCAGAGTGAATACAAGGGCAAGTCAACAGGGCAGCAAGCTCCAGCGCACCAGAGCCAATTTAGTTTGTGTGACGGGAGACTCGTCGCATTGAACGGGGAGTTAGGTGCCTAAATACCTTTGAGGATCTGGGCTTGAATCTTTCTGGGCCTCTGACCCCGACCCCATCTGGCTAATAAATCTATCAGCCAAAGATTTTCACAAGTGACTTGTGACTTTAGCTATGTTCCTTTTCGGGTGCCCAACTTGAAATTCCTTCCAAGGCACGTGATTTTCAGAAGGGGCCGAGCACTTGCCTGCTGAAATCTTGCTGCCTTCTTCTCGGTGTCGCAAAGTGGACACCCAAAATCAGGAGTCACTTTTGAAAATCTTGGCCATTACGTAAGTTCTTCAGGGAGTGGCCTGTCTTTCACTCCATGTTTCTATGTTACATGGCAATGTGAGGCCTTGATTTCAGTAGGGGCCTGTGTGGGCTATAGTAATACAAATAATTAATAATTATAACCCCAAAAAGGATCCATGTATTCTGTGGCAGGCTGAACTGAAATAGATATTACAGCCCCGAAAACAGTGTTAAAAGAACGTTAAGATTGCAAAGTCAAACGCTTAAAATTTTGGAAACATGAGTATTAAATGTGCCTATGCACCCTAAATTCAGCCCCATTGCATGTATGCATGATGATAGTCTTTAATGACTTAAGCACATACTATTTCCCCCCCATCATAAACATTTTGTATCTCCATTTTACAAGAGGGGAAACTGAAACCGGCCGGCTCCTCCGCTGGTCTAAATCTGCATCTCTCTGTTGAATTCAGCAGGTGGTGGAACTGGATGGAGATGAGCCAAGCAAGATCATCTTCCTTTATATCTGTTTTTATGTATGTCTCCTGCCAGGGAACAACAAATCTTATTTGTGAAAGATTGCCGGCGTCCTGTTATTTGGGAGTGATATTGCCAAAGTACTGATGGCACTTTTAAAGGTCAGGTTATATAGTTTTTTAAAAGGTATTTTTCAGGATTATCTTTCTTTTGCAATCTACCTTGCTGCCTTCCCAGCCTTGGCGACTCAACCCCCACGTGGCTGAGGGTTAGTAAATCACAGCCCTGGTGTCACTTTCTGAAAGGATAATAGTTTTCATTTTCAGGATATTTATTTTCCCTTACTATGATTTGACAGACAAATCACATCATCCCAGGATTTCCCCAGAGTCCTTCTGAGCTGATAACATGCCCCGTGGATTTATTCTGCAATCAGAGAGTTTTGGGTTTTTTGTGCACAGAGGTTTCCCCCTGGTTTTTCTGAGGTTAGCGCTGAGGTATTTACATTCCCTCGATGAATCTCATTTCATATTAGGTTTAAGTTTCATGAAATTACAAGGTTGTTGGTAAATGTTTTCAGATTGGCATGGGTTGCACATTAACGAGAAGG
The DNA here is from genome assembly GCF_009764565.3 of Dermochelys coriacea. Lineage (NCBI taxonomy): Eukaryota > Metazoa > Chordata > Testudines > Dermochelyidae > Dermochelys > Dermochelys coriacea. The sequence continues at coordinate 4,503,609 of NC_050089.1, forward strand.
AAGGATGGATTTGTGGTTTAAATTTGAGGCACAGGACTCATAGTCGGGGTACAGGACTACATGGCCTATTGAGATCCCGTCCAATCCTACACTTATATGATGCTATGAAACCAGAGATTCTCTTTCTTGCTTTACTGCAATTTGTTTATGTAAATGACTCATGGCCCAGTCTTGTAGGCTCATGTTCAGGAGCTGTAGAACTCCTCAATGCTTTTAAGTAACTAAAGACTGCTGGCTAGGGACCTTAAAAAAAAATCACCCTGTGCCTCAGTTTCCCTAGCTATTAAATGAAGCTAATGATGACAGAGAGAGGAGTTATTATTTATTTATGGTTTGTATTGTGATTGCCCCTGGGTGCCCTAATCATGGACCAGGACTCCATTGTGCTAGGTGCTGTACAAACCCAGAACAAAAAGATGCTCCCTGCCCAAAAGAGCTTCCCATCTAAGCTACGCATGAGGCTCAGTCTGGTACTGTTTGTAAAGTGCTTTGAGATTCCCTGATGAACAGAGCAAAGTCACTGTGTGAAAACATTTGAAGCCAGCTGGTGTAAATGGGCATGCTTCCACTCATGGAGCCACCTGCGGATCTGGCCCTCCACCAAGTTCCTCTACTGCTGGATTTCGTATGGTGACTACCCACTTTCATTTAGACACCCTGGAGATAACACCTCCCCTGCTCTGTCCCCCCCCCCCCCGCCCCGTTGTACAAGACTGGATGGATTTCTCCAATTACAAAAGCAAAACACTATCAGGTGGTGTCTTTCATCAGAGGATCTCAACTTCTTTAAAGACATTGATGTCTTGAGCCTTGCAACACCTCTGACAGAGATAATAGCTATAATTAATTATCCCCATTTTAGAGGAGAACAAAGAAGGATACAAGGATATTAAATGACTAGCTCAAGGTTACACAATGTCTTACCAAGAGTTATGGTAGATTTGCCATCAGTCAAAGTCTTTCCTTCAAGACCATAGGCTAGCTCAGGCAGCAGCATAGGTGGGTGAAAAAAAAATAGGACATTTTTTCATGACAATGTTTTGTGAAAGTTATGTCCTTTTTTCATCAAACACTTTCAAAATTCATAATGTTTCAATTGGCTCTAACCAGACGTTATTGGGATTAATGACGTAATCCTTGGCTGAAGTTCTATGGCTTGTGTTATGCAGGAGGTCAGACCAGATCATTGTAATGACCCTTTCCGCATCTCTACATAAAACCTATGAAGCTAATGGCAGATGCGAGAATGAAGCCAGGAGTCCTGATCTCTTGCCTCAACTCTGAAAGCTAAACCAGAGTTTCTGCTATGTTAGAAGCTGTGATATTCAAAGTCACTGGCACAGTATTAATTAATGCATATTTGGCCAATGTTATTTCCAAATAAGGGCATGAGCCAAACCCCCCAGGTCCAGTGACCTTTGAGGAAGCTCAGATCTGGATTGGAATTTCATTACAGCAGAACTATAGCTGTATTATATTTTAGGCTGAGACTCGCAGTTTAGCAGCTGGTTTCTGTAAGTGCTCCAAAATCCACATGCTTGCTCACATTCTTCTGTGTCTCATGGGGATTAAGGATTGAATTAGTTGTCCAAATTTAGGTTCCTGCGAGCCAGGGAATTCCAAGATACAGCCTGCCTAAATAGTCACATTATATATGTGTGTAATATAGGGGGCCAGCCCGGCAGTTTAAGGCCACCCTGGACACTAACTCGCTGAGGATCTGAATATGGAGAGAACATTCTGACTTCCTGGGAGAGAAGGTGCCTCCATATGACACCCTCCAGCTGACCAGAAGAATGCAGAGGTGCTGCTAATCTTATTGGCTATGTGGATAGGTCAAAAAAGAAAAGCTTAGTGCAAAGGTGGCTATATAACATAACCACTCCCTGTGTGAGAGCTAGAGAAATGGAAACATGCTAGATTCCTTTGGAACTGTGACAGTGATGTTTTAGATTGTTCATGGAGCACTGGGGCTTTGATTCTGTACTGACCCAAAGGGAAGAGTGAGTGTGTGATCCCTTTTGAATTACCACTACTACTAACAGCATCTCAGCTTAGCCCAGCACTATGCACCGGGGGCATCGGCTCAGTGCTCATGCATAGGGAAGAGGGCCATCTGCATGAAATGCTCATAAAGATCACCTCCAAGCCAGCAACCTCATCCACTGGAACATTAAGAGTCACCACTGTGATAAGAGGGCCCCTTAAAAATCCAATCCCTGTGTTATGCACAAGCTTTCTGACCCCCAGATTGGTTATTGTGGCTGGGAAGGCAATGAGCAATGTCACCAATGTGAGACTAATGCACTGAAAGGCAAATATATTGGCACAATCCGTAATGCTGACATCTTGATAAAGTACCTCTGGGCCCAAATGTGAGGTTGCATTGATTGCCTTTGAGTTTTTCCTCTGTAGCACTCTTGCACATGGTTCTTAAACACCCCAGGGCAGCCGGCCAGCTTTCTACTTGCATGCCTGCGAGTGAAGAATAAAGCAGGAGAAATCCCGAAGGCAGAGGGATAGAATCACGGACATTGGGGATGAAAAAAACCAACAGTAAGTAGATCACTCTTAAATCATTCCCTGGTTGCCTGGACGCTCTGGTTGCCCTCATCAGAATCTCAGAGAAACACTTTATTTAGAGCAGTGTGGGGCACATTTGGCAGGATGTTGTTAAGTGAAGAAAGTTGACATTTCACTGATTAGGATGGGGCTCAAATGTACGAAAGAGAGAAGAAATGACAGGCCCCTGATAGTCCAACTCCAGCTGGACTGAATTACTGATGCATGTGCTTTGCTCTGTAAGGTGGTCAGGCTAACAATACGGGGAACTGGAAGGGGCAGGATTGTTTCTGAGGAGTTAAGTTAAACTCAGAACATTCTTGGTCCTCCAGTTCCTATAGAGTTGAATGGGTAACTCAATAAATAATGGATGCCTAACGCTTATCATCTGTAGATCTCATAACACTTTACAAATGAAATTATATCATGAGCCCCATCTTACACATGGGGAAACTGAGGTACATGGCAGGGAAGTGACTTGCCCCAGCTCAGCAGGCAGGAATTGAATATGGGTCTGCTGAATCTTAATGCAGCAGTCTTAGCCACTAGGCTACTCTTTCTCCTGTTAAAGTGAGGGACTTCTGGGTAGGAGGCCATTCCCAGCGCTCTGCTACATTCTCTTGACTGTGCTAGGGAGAGGTGCCTGATCACACATAGTCTGCATCTAGATCAGCTGCATCTTCCTTTAGGAACTCATAATCATACCTCCTAAAGTTTCTGTGCATGGTTTATCTTCTGGCAGAGTGGAGAGGAGACACTGAGCCCAGACCATAGTTCCGATGAAGAGATTCTTTTCCCTGTTTCCTTCAGCTAAATGCAACCACTGCAGAAACTTCTTACAGAATAAACAGTAGCTAATGGGGCCATGCACTTAGGATAGCTCAACTTCTGGGCCTAGAGGAGGTGCAGCAACTGGGCTACAGGAATCCCAGCTCAGATATGAAATGCAAACTCTCCAGTGGTCTCTCATCTCCCTTTATAGACAGAATAATCTCAGGAGTCTGTAGGCAGCATTAGATTGACAGGAAATCAATAGCGAAGTTCTGTCAAATCTTTGTATACACAGTTTGTTCTTTAAAAACAGCTTGGGAAAAAAGGCAGGAGAGCACCTGCTGCACAAATGGTGCCCTTCAGAAAGGCAGGCAAGGCTCTCAAAGGATCCCCTTCAGGACTTGGAACAGGAATAGTCAAGGGAATTTATGAATCCAGTGATCAGAATGCACCCCAAATCCCCAGGGCATCAACAGATTCTAGAGTAAAAAGGAGACATTAGCCAAGACGTCCATCCACAGAGCGAGTCCTGTTCTCTGCTTGGACTTCTGTTAGTCCCGCCTGGTTCGGAGATGTTACGTTCATCAGGTCAACTTGACTTATGGATATGTCCACTGAAATTGATTTGCAATTTCTGCCATTCAAGTTATTGATCTAGTTTATATACCGGCTGTGGTAGGGAAAAGGGGTAGTTGTGAGGAAAAGATAGTGAAAGATCCATCAGGAGAACTTGATGTCTTCTCCCTTGCAGAGGAATCTGAGGCTACCATGGTTAAGTGAGTGGCACCAGAAGAATGGAGAACGGGTAAAAAAGACAACCCTACAGAATTGTCTTTCAGCCATCTAGCTCCATGGTTCATATTATAGCTGGTCACATCATGCACAGCAAATCACGTATTCAATGTTGCCAAGCTTTCTGTTTGCAAATTAGCTGCCAACAGATGGGAGAAAATCTCAAACAGATTCATCATTATTTGCAAATTTCTTCATGGTACAATGGCGAACTGAAGTTGAATATACTATTATCGAATTTACAGGTCACATTTGTACACACCACACTGACCTGGCTGTGGCCTTCAGGCACTATTGCAATATTAATATAAACAAAAAGGTCATAGATTTTAACACCAGAAGGAAACATGATCGTCTCATGGGACCTCTGCATAACACGAGCCATAACATTTCACCTAGTGAGTCCAGCATGAAGCCCAATAGCTTCTGCTTAAAAAAACAGCACATATTTTAGAAAGAAACTCAGTCTTGATTTAAAGACTCCAAGTGATTAAGAATTTACCACATCCTTGGGAAGCTTTTCCGATGGTTAATTGCCCTCACTGTTAAAATGAAAACAAGGCACATACTTACTTCCATCTTCAGATTTTTTTATGCCTGTGCTAGATTAAAGGACTCTCTACTCTGAAAAAGCTTCTCCCCATGTAGCTACTTTTAGATCATCAGTGGGATTGTTTATATCAACCGGGCTACTCGCATACCAAGCACTATACTCAGGGCTTGTCTAGACAAACAGTGTGTGGCAAGCTGAGCTGTAAATCTACTGCATACTAGTGTGTGTGTTATGCACTAACTGCCCATGTGCACCCCTCAACTATGCACTAAAAGTTCCATAGTGCCCACTGATCTACCATCATTTCAAAGCCGAGCAGATCAAATCTCACTAGGAAACTTTTTGTGCACATTAGCAGGGTCCAGACAGACAGTTTGTACGTGGCAGGCTAGTGTGCTGTAGATTTACACCCCAGCGTGCAGTACACTAACTCTAGATAAGTCCTCAATGCTTGCAAGGCTGAGTCCTTAATTTGCATTAGTTATAAAACATCCAATGAGCAAATAGAAACAATAGAGTGTTTCTTACGTAACTAACCAGCACAGCTCAAACTGAATTTTTCAAGCAAACATATGTTTTGAAATGCAACTGAGGCAAATATTTGAATGAAAAGTTTGCTTTCTAGGAGCATTCATGCTCGTAAAGTTTGAACACTTGAATGTTCATGGCCAGTGAACGCAAATGGGTCAAACTGCAATTCTCTTTTCAATTAGAATGAATGATCCTCCTTTATGGCTTCTGTAAAGGGAGATCATGTCTTACTAATCTATTAGAGGTCTTTGAAGGGGTCAAAAAAACATGGACAAGGGGGATCCAGTGGAAATAGTGTACTTAGATTTCCAGAAAGCTTTTGACAAGGTCCCTCACCAAAGGCTCTTACACAAATTAAGTTGTCATGGGATAAGAGGGAAGATCCTTTCATGGATTGAGAACTGGTTAAAAGACAGGGAACAAAGGGTTGGAATAAATGGTAAATTTTCAGAATGGGGCACGGAAAGGGGCAACTAGTGATGTTCCCCAAGGGTCAGTCCTAGCACCAATCCCATTCAATTTATTCATAAATGATCTGGAGAAAGGGGTAAACAGTGAGGTGGCAAAGTTTGCAGATGATACTAAACTGCTCAAGATAGTTAAGACCAAAGCAGACTGTGAAGAACTTCAAAAAGATCTCACAAAACAAAGTGAGTGAGCAACAAAATGGCAAATGAAATTTAATGTGGATAAATGTAAAGTAATGCACATTAGAAAAAATAACCCCAACTATACATACAATATGATGGGGGCTAATTTAGCTACAACTAATCAGGAGAAAGATCTTGGAGTCATCGTGGATAGTTCTCTGAAGACGTTCACGCAGTGTGCAGCGACAGTCAAAAAAACAAACGGGCTGTTAGGAATCATTTTAAAAGGGATAGAGAATAAGACGGAGAATATCTTATTGCCCTTATATAAATCCATGGTACGCCCCCATCTTGAATATTGCGTACAGATATAGTCCTCTCATCTCAAAAAAGATATACTGGCATTGGAAAAGATTCAGAAAAGGGCAACTAAAATGATTAGGACTGATTAGGGGTTGGGAATGATTAGGGGTTTGGAATGGGTCCCATTTGAGGAGAGATTAGAGAGGCTAGGACTTTTCAGCTTGGAAAAGAGGAGACTAAGGGGGGATATGATCGAATTATATAAAATCATGAGTGGTGTGGAGAAAGTGAATAAGGAAAAGTTATTTACTTGTTCCCAAAATATAAGAACTAGGGGCCACCCAATGAAATTAATGGGCAGCAGGTTTAAAACAAATAAAAGGAAGTTCTTCTTCACACAGCGTACAGTCAACCTGTGGAACTCCTTACTTGAGGAGGTTGTTAAGACTAGGACTATAACAGGGTTTAAAAGAGAACTGGAAAAATTCATGGAGGTTAAGTCCATTAATGGCTATTAGCCAGGATGGGTAAGGAATGGTGTCCCTAGCCTCTGTTTTCAGAGGGTGGAGATGGATGGCAGGAGAGAGATCACTTGATCATTACCTGTTAGGTTCACTCCCTCTGGGGCACCTGGCATTGGTCACTGTCGGTAGACAGGATACTGGGGCTGGATGGACTATCAGTACCATTGATCTGACCCAGTATGGCCATTCTCATGTTCATATTCCTCCTTACGGGTCACCTCTGCTGTGATACATACAGAACACTGCTATCTTATAATGCCTAGGTAGGAAGTGGGCTGAGACATCTCTTAATGATCAGCTTATTAATCTATGAATTGTGCACAAGACTAGTCTGTTCAAAACGTGCCCATTATTATTATTAAAATCGTGAGGACAATTCGGCGGTTGGTGTGCTAAGACCACTGCCTACCATGCTGACCAATATTGTCTCATTGCTTCTTGCTGGTCCCCCATCTGACTGTCCCCACCTGTTTTCTCTTGTCTTGTACTTCGTAAGCTGTTTAGGTCAGGGATCGTCTTTTTGTTCTGGTTTTATACAACGCTTAGCACAATGGGTTCCTGGTCCACACCTGGGGCTCTTAGGTGCTACTGTGAAACTAATAATAAAACACTAATATTTATTTATTTATTCATATTACAATAGCACCTAGAGGCCACGCGTGAGATCAGGGCCACATTGTACAGGCGCGTACAGATCCACAATAAGAGACAATCCCTGTCCCCAAAAGCATACAAACTAACTGAGAAATTGCTCTTATCCAGTGCTTGCACATTCCCATTGGTTTGTCTCATTCACCTGTTACATCTTGTGTTTCGAGACTGTCAGTTCTTCATCACAGGAACTGCATCTTATTTTATGTCCACTCCGCACCTAGCACAATGGGGTCCAGACCTGGTTGGGGCTTTTAGTTGCTAGTGTAGTCTAAATATTACTACATCATAATAATTGTGGGAATTAGTTGTCACGATTTGCTCAGTTCTTGATAATATCCACTTACACTTTTCAAGTCTTATTTAAGTGCTGAGACAGAGAGAGAAATGGGAAGGGAGGGATACAAACCGTCTGATTCTACAGAAAGCAATTTTGTTTGGAGCTTTGATCTCCCTCCTTTCAAGTTCCCGCTTGGTGCGATGCAGATGCGCCATCAAGTAACCAATGGATGGATTGTACGCAGGGGGTCTTTCACACTCTGGTAACCATGTGTTTCATTTATCTGTCACCTTTGTTTACTCTCATTTATATACTTAACTAATTTGACTTGACACAATAAGGGCATGACCATGAGAAGCAAAAGATAGTTTAAATATTTTATATAATGCTTAAGAGAGAAAGAGAGGTAGCGAATCCTATGTCTTGCTCATTTTTATTAGGAAGAAAGGAGTTGGGGGGGAAGGGCATCATTATATCTAGTCTATGCATGAATTCATAATAAACTCCCCAAAGATATATGAAATATCAATGCATTCACTAATGGGAATTGATTCTGAATTTTATTCATTTTTAACAAGGTTTAATGAAGTTTCCTTGTACGTTGCTCCCACTTGCTCATTAGTCCATTAAGTGCCATTTAATCCGGGAGATGCATGTAGAAGATAACAGCTTGCGATGGGTTTTGTTCAATTCCTCCTCCTTGGCTTTCAGATGGGCTGAGAGGAACTGACAGATCCCAGTTCCACATGGCGGCCGTCAGTGCCATGTCCTCTGAAATGGCATGAAAGATAAATGGGATCGGTTGGGAGTCAACTGGTTTCATCTGAAGCACTTGTGGCTGATTTGTTTGGAGGGGGATTACAAATTTATAAGGGATGTGTGCTGTGTTTACAAGCTTGTGGTTCTCATAAACTGTGTATCCCCTTCTCTAAATGGCTGCTAAGAATTTAGTTCAAAAACCAGAATCTGGATAAAAGGTTGTCCCATAATTCAGCGTGTTTTCCCTGTAAATGTCCTTGTTTTGCTATTCTGGTTACACTGCAGCTTGTTGTACTCTAATGGAGCATCAGGTGTTGTTCCCTCATCAATATTGAATGTGACATGGTTCCACTCTCTCCGGCCTTATGTTTAGATCAAGCCAGTCACTTCTAGCATCCACCGCGAGAGGAAGGTGAAGGCTGAAGGGTTCATGTGAGCTGGCAGGTTCTGCTGATGGCCACCTCTCAAGTGACATTCGCCTGTATCTCTACAGTTGTCCTTGATCGAGCTATACCCTGAGCTGCTGTTGGTATGTTGCACAGTCAGGTTCCCTCTTCCACTCAGCTCCATTAGCACCTGGGTTACCCGGGACACCTTTCCTAGACATGGCAATGCCGCTTCCTCCTTTGAGGAGCTGCATGTTACATTTCCAGGACAGCTTCACAGACAGCTGGCTGTGACTTGCTCCTGCTTCTCCAAACCTGACGGTAGTTGAGCCCAGTCTGTCTGTCAACTGGACGATTGTGTCCATTGTAAGTGGTGCATGGACAACTGTGTGCAGGGTGAATTTCACCATTGAGGTAATCTCTCCCATCAGGATGTAGATACTTTTCCATGCAGAATGTGTGTGATTATCCTTAGCCCATGCGACCAAGGGCCCAACCTGCCAGTCAAAATGCATGCATATTTAGTAGCAACAGTCTCAGTGGCGTCACTGCCCAGATCTTAAATGTAGGGTGAAGGGGGGCAGTCACAGGTGAGTAGGAACTGGAGGTGGCACTGCCGTTTCATACTTCTCACATAGCCTCAGGAAACTTTGTGGTGCTTAATCTAAGGAGCTGAGTCAGCCCTTCATACAGGGCATTGCTTGTTGGGCAGGGCCGTGATCGGGGAGCAGAGGTTCATGCTGACAAGGGAGCAGAGGTTCATGCTGGTTAACCATGCCCCTTTTCTGAATCTTCCTCCAATCTCTCTGACCTGCAAACTCTATAAGAACATGGTCACACAGCAAACCTGGTACAATGAATCCTGATTTAATCAGGCCAAAAAACTCCTGGGAACAGTTTATCTGGTGTTGCCAGTAGCTTAGGACCATGACAATGACGACAAAATTGACCAGCTTTTCCCTAAATCAAGTGCATGCAAATGGCCTGACGATGAATTCATTGCTTCGAGGTACCTCCATTGACTTCGGATTTATATGGCAAGCGAGATCGGAATCCAGCCACAGCTGTCTAGCTGGCAATTTCTATGCTCACTCTCAGTACCTGTGTGGTGCAAGTTAAGTAATAATCATACATACATTTGTGCATGCAGCTCTGGGCTTCTGCCCTTAAGGAAAATTAGCTGACCAAATCCCACCACCCTTTGGTGGCAGGTGTAGCCATGATGGCCTTTGTTGGTATTTGTAATTTGTTTGGCCAGACTTCTTCAACAGAAAAATAGCTGCATGTTGCAAAGTGAGACAAAAACCACAATGCAACTTCAGGACATTGCTTGGGGGTTATTGTGTGGCTCTGAGGCTGTTTTCTGGCCAAGGCTTCAAGGCTGAGTTCATTGATCTAAGGCTTTTAGCAAAGCTTAGCACATCAGAACTGGACTACATCTGCCCTAGTGCACGCTATCCTTCTTGGAATTGCTGTCAATGCTATTTGGATTATAGGCTTGAGAGGGGAAGGGAGAATATTGATGCAGCTGCTGACCCGCAACTCCAATTGTCTGGCATGATTTGTGAACTCACGAACTGTGACACTGTGCCATTGTGCACACAGGTAGTCACTATAGTTGTGCAAAACATGGAAATGTCAGTTCTCAGGGGCTCCAGGAGAACCTTTAAAGGGTTTGCTTGCAAAGGGGCTTGAGCTTCAAACTCAGGTGAAACAGCCACATTTTATCTGGTTTTGGTTCATAAACCAAAGAGAATTGGAGTTTCACATGGTTTTGACTCACAATCATAAAATAGATTCTTGCTTTACCTAACCTTTCGTGTGTATCTAATGCTAATCCAATAGAGCGGGGGCATTTAAATGTAAAGTCTCCCTGAGGACACTTAGATGCTATAGGGATAAGTGCAATAGGAAACCTGGGAGGAAAGGCCAAAAAATGTTATGACCCAAAAATCCGACATAATTCTTTGTTTGGTTTGGGACAATCAATGGTTTTATTTTCTATTTTGACCTTTTGTCTTTAACCCGCCCCCCCTCCTTTTTATGGTGTAAATTAAAGTTTGAAACAAAAAATCCCATCACAATGAACAATTTTCATCTGGAATATGTTGAAATGGGACATTTTGACAATTTCAGAACTTTTATCTTGGCATTTTTCCATGTTGGGAAATTTGTCCAAATTAAGTGGTGGTGTTTTTTTTTTTTTTTTTGGCAAAAATAAGTTAGGTCCAAAAATTCCCAGCCAGCTGTCGTCCTGACCCTTACGACGGTGCGTTTACCACAATGCCACCCTTCCTCTCTAGCAAAGCTCAAAATCAGGTTAGAAGATATGTACTACTCCCTGAGGGGACATGTGCCAACTCGAAAGCCTGCTTGCATCCAGGGGCAGAATCCCACTCTTAGAGACCGGAAGTGACACACAGCTGATCTCCCGACAGTCCTTTGCTATGGCACCTCATGCACCCTTGGATAAGAGCATTGCTGGCTTTGTAGCATGCCTGGACGATCTGCGCCACCAGGGAGCTGAAAACTACATCCTTAGGGAGTAGAAGCATCAGTGGCAAAGAGAGTCTAACATGGTCAGTACATTCAGAAGTTCATCACTGCACCTGCCTCCTTGTCCACTTGACTGTAGGTCCTGGACTAGGCTCCAGAGGCTACTCTGCTCATCCAGAGTTGCTGCAGCTCTACGCCGGCTTGGTCTGATTTGCTCCCCATGCTGTGACTGTGGGGGCACAGTTGCAGGCAATAACTCACGTGGTGCAAGAGTGCCTGAGCCAACATCTGGAGGATAGTTTACAATGCTTAGCCTCCCTGAATACAGAAGTTCTCCACAGGTTATGGAACCTGGACATCGAGCTCAGGCGTCTGTCTGCGAGAGAGAGAGAGAGAGAGAGAGAGAGAGGGAACGGTCTGGAACTTACAGCTGGGAAAACTTGGGGTGTAATCAAAGCACTGCCCACAGGAGGGCTGGGCGAAATAAAGAGGAAGCTGAGCAAGGGCGAAGGAAGTAGAAGTTGTTTCCTCTCAGGCTCTAAGAGATTGACCGAATGAGAGACTTTGTTTGTCAGCTTTAAGTCTGAGAGCTGACCCAGGGCCCTGAGGTGAGGTCCTGATGAACTGTGAATTGTAATTGCTCCTGTCCTGAAAAGCTATTCAAAGGAGACACGCTAGTGGTTAGGGTGTGTGTTGGTTTCTCCTTGCCCTGGGCTGCCCCAGTCAGGACAGTGGAAGGGGTAGGGGTGGGGGATTAAGGTGGGTCAAAATCACAGTACCACATCATGCCCCAAGGGGGCACAAGGACTGGCCACACCTTTACGGAAGGTTACACACCTGTCTAGCAATCCTGCCCCAGATTTCACACTGTTCCCGGCAATACACAGCCATGCGAAATGCCTGCATCTTTCACATACAACAAATTAAGTGCCACGACCCGTGAAATGACACCTCCCTGCCCCCAGCAGGTGGCTGTTTTATATCCCGGTGACCTGCTGGAATAAAGAGAAATGAATATAATAGGAAATAAGGCTCTTCATAAAGGAAACAATGATTCATTTTATTCTAAAAGCTTTTTCTCACACCTCCTTCTCTCTAACCCGCTGGCATCGGAGAGTTGTGCTGGCACCAGTCCAGTAATTACAGTAATCAGGCGATTTGAAATGTTTTGCAAAGCTTGTGTAGCTTTTATAGGTGAGCTTCATAATAGAGCAAGTTGGAAGGCCCCTTGCTTTTAACTGAGCTGCCATTTCATTATTAAAATAAGCAGGTACCAAAATGCAGCTAGTGTCTGGTTCTGTATGAGTTACTATAGAAAATTCTTTCCTGGGTATCAGGCTGGTGAATCTTGCCCATATGCTCAGGGTTTAGCTGATCGCCATATTTGGGGTTGGGAAGGAATTTTCCTCCAGGGCAGATTGGAGAGGTCCTGGAGGTTTTTCGCCTTCCTCTGTAGCATGGGGCATGGTTGACTTGAGGGAGGCTTCTCTGCTCCTTGAAGTCTTTGAACCATGATTTAAGGACTTCAATAGCTCAGACATGGGTGAGGTTTTTCATAGGAGTGGGTGGGTGAGATTCTGTGGCCTGCGCTGTGCAGGAGGTCGGACTAGATGATCATAATTGTCCCTTCTGACCTTAGTATCTATGAATCTATGAATCTATGAACCTATGTATGCTACCCGTTCGCCCCGGAGGGAGATCACAGGTCAGAGACCTGTTTGCCCAAGGGAAAGACAAATAGCATGCCAGGTGCCTGATTCTCAGATACACAATGGCCTACAGTCTGTTCCAGCAGAGTAAAAGGGATGGAAATGGCTCCTCGAGAACACCTCTACACATGAGACTTCCCTAACTGGGGTGGAGCTGGAGTAAGGGCAGTAGCCTAGCCTTGCTCATAGTCCTCGATGCAGAGGGCGGTTTGGGTGTAGGTGTGACTAGAATGCCCTGTAAAGTCTCCACTTCTGCTGGGAGCTGCGCAGGTCTCTGGCTGCACCAGAATACGGGGAGCTCTAAGGTGGCTTGAAGCTATCTAAAACCCTCTCCCCACTCCGGCCCAGGAGAGTCCAGTCCTGCTGGGGGGAAAGTTACAGGTGGAGACACCAGACAGCACTGTGCAGTTGGGGAGCTGGGCCTGATGCCTCATCCTTCAACACAGGAACCGCAGGCTTCTACCACTGGAGCTAAAGGAACTCTGCTCTTGGCGATGGTAGCAGCAGTAGTAGGTGTTTTATCTTGCAGGCCTAGCCACCAGAGGGGAAACCCTGGTGCAGAACCAGCCACAGAATCAGAGAATCAACCCACTCCCTTTTGCTCCTGTCTGTGCCTCGCAAAGGATGGGTACCGCTGAAGACTTGACCCTCGAGTCTAGTCTAATGAAGCAGGGATCAGTTTGAGATCAGGCTAGAGGGATTTCTAAGCTCTGCTTTCCCTGTTTCTTACACTGGTGTAGAGCTGGAACAACCCCACTGAAGTCAATGGAGTCACCCTGGGTGTAAAACAGCTGCAAGTGAGAGAAGAATCAGACCAGGAGAGTCTGGTCTAGGATCTGCTAATTAAGAGGGATCTGAATGTGCATGGAAGGGGGAAGGGCAGTCCCTACGGGTTGGGGGTCTGGGAAAGGAGTCCAATACGGGAAGTGGGAGTTAGGGAGATGACAGAATGGGAAGTGGGAAAGGGATCTAACGGGCCGGGGGAGTTAGAGAGGGAATGGAATGGGACATTTGAGGAGAGAGCAGCTGTAGACACTGGCCTTCTCCTTATTTTTGAGTGTAAGTAGGAGCAGCTGATGTTTAAACATTATTGCCATTTATCATGTCTAGTGTGATAGTACCTACAGGCCACAACCCTGTCAGACTGGCTTGTTCTGGAATGATGCTGTATGAACCAATAATATAACTAAATCTTATCTAGTGCTTTTTAGCCCTAGGTCACTTTACCCAGCTGGTTGGTATCATTATCCCCATTTTGCAGATGGGGAAATGGAGGCACTGAGTGATGCTGTGACTTGCACAAGCTCACCCAGCAGGCCAGTGGCAGAGAACCCAGCCTCCTGGATGATGGCTCTTTAGAAGCACGTTATCAATATAGATCGACATATTACTGCTCTCCAAAATCTATCCAGGAGAGGTTATTAATCCACAACCTATAATTAGCTGCTCACATCGTTAAAGATGGTCTGTAATACCATACGCTGTGCCACGCTAACTGACAAAGGAAAGTCCCTGCTCCAAGGAGCTCCTGGGAAGAGTTTGCATGCCTCCGACTGACTCACATGGGAGTGGATCAACAGGTGTGAGTGATTTTTATCTCCTTATTGATAGAGCCACTTAAAAAAAAGTTATTTGGGGGAAAAGCATTAAAAAGAATCGCTTTTGATTCTTAAGTAACGGAGCCGGACCCTGAATCCCACTCATCATTTTAAACTGCTGACTCATTTAGCACTTGAAATGAATTGAGGGCTGGTAAACGGTTTATAGAAGATTTCATTAAATATGTGTTGAGCTGGCTTAAGATGGAAATTGTTATAAAAACTGGCGCTGGTTCAAACAGCCAAGTGTTTCGGTTTATTACCAAGATATTTTACTCCTGCCTGTGATCATTAGCCCATTGAAACGCGCAAGGCCAAAATAATCCGTATTGTGGCCTATAATTGCTGTCACTCCATGTGTGTCTGCCTTGAGAGCTGAGCAGTGCAGTGCTGGCCTGTTCTCCAGAATGGCATTGGGCTCGGCAGGTTTGATATATTCAGCCTGAAACCTGGCAGTGCTTTTCCTTGCATTATAACTCAGTGCAGAGGTTTATGCCTAGAATAATGCATGGGCCAAAAGCGATCGCAGGGTTGTAATTCCACTGAGGGAACTAGAGTGATGCAATGTGCTGCCACTGAAATGGAGATGTGGCCAGTGAGAGGAGCAGAGAGGGAAAGAATACAGTACAAGGCACTGGAAACCAGAGGGGAGATTATGGTTTCAAAGCAGTGCCCTTTAACTGCATAAAGCATTGCTCCCAGTGTCCAGTGCAGATATTACAGTACGGGGAAGTGAGAGGCAGGGGCGGGAGACAGGGTGCTGGCTGACAGATCCCTGGGGACAGGCAGCATGAAGAAGCAGGGCTTGAGCTGCCCTGTTAAGAAGATGGGGGATCACTGAGGGAGGGGAAGGGAGCTAGGCCATTCGTGGGGTGCAGCTGAAGTCAAAGAGTGACTCCTTAGAGCAGAGAGGAGGGAGCAGAGGTCAGAGGGAGTGAGTGGGATTATTGGGAGAGATGAGGACATGGAGACTGGCAATGGCCTTGAAGATGAGGAGAGCAATTATTTTAGTGCAAACAGGAGGTGGGGAGTCAGTGGAGGGGGAGGGGTTCTGGATGGGGGTGATATGAGTGTGTTTGAATTGATGGGTCAGAAAGTGTGATGAATCTCAATACGACTGACATGTCCTGAGTGCTGACACATCACACGCATGCTACGAGCAGGCCGGTTGTCTCTAATTCATGCTGCAAGCCAGCCCATTGCATCTGCTGCACGCTGCAGGCCAGTTCGTTCCATCTCACACGTGCTACGAGCCAGCCCGTTGCATGTCCTGCAAACTGACCCATTAGTCTCTTCTGCGTGATGCAAACCGAACTGTTGCTTCTCATGTACTTTGTGTGCCGTAAGGTGGTAAGCCAAGTGTGAGATATCATAGGATGTGTTTAATTATGTGTCCATTTAGTTATCAGTTAATTACAGGCTGCAGATTTATCAGCTATCCTGGCTTGATATTATGGATCAGTGGTACGGAGATTCACCTTGATCATCATCCAGTTGGTGCCATCCTCCAGGAGACTGGAAGCTCTGGTTCTGCATCCCTTCTCTCCCTCACCTGTGATACACACCCAGAACTACAGGGAATTCCCCATAAACCTGGGACAGAGTGAAGACCATTTCCTCCTGTCTCCATCCTATTAACCACAGAGATTTGCCACCACAGGAGCATGAGCTCCTGGCCCATTCATAAATCACTGGCTGTGCTCCAGGACATCAGCAGAGCTCCGTGGCTGAGGTACAGCCTCAGCCTCTCATGGCTTTCCTCTATTTTTGTCTCGTACAATGGGCAATCTTCTCTCAAGGACAACAGCATTGTTCACAAACTATACATAGGTCAGGCTAGCACTTAATGGAGAAATAACCATTTGTTAACAGAATATTAAATGTTTAACAGTCCATTAGTGTAAATTCTTTGTGGGGATTTTATTTTGTAGTGGGGAATATTTTCCTGTGTGCTGTGCTGCTACCCAGATAAATACTTAGTACCTACATTCAAAATTACCCAGGATCTTTTGATCTCACTAAAGAACCAGTTAGGATCCCTTTTAAGTTAATGCAATTACTGCTGAAATGTCCTGGCTAATTACAGAGGGACTGGTCCTGCTGAGTTCTGAGCAGACTCAGTTTCCACTGGACCTGATTTTGTAGATCACCTTGACTTCAAATGGAGCCTGTGGGTGCTCAGCTTGTTCACTTTAATGTGCACTGAGAACGCTCAGTGCCTCTTGGAAGATGCTTAGTGCTTGGTATCAAGCACTAGATAATTATAGGTAAAATGAATATGTACCTTCCTACCCGCCAGTGGAAGGAAAGATTAGATCAGTTACGGTCTGAATAACTTATATTCCTATTATGGACAAAGAGACCTTGTTTGCTTGGCCTTATTTTGGTTCACACACTAGACTTGTATTCAGGACACTCAGTTTCAATTCCCAACCATGTCACAGTTATTCTGTGTGATCTTAAGCAAGTCACCTATAGCTGAGCTAGCTACACTGATTTATACCTGCTGAAGCTCTGGTCTTTAAATCCAGGTTCCAGAAGAGCCCTCGGTAGGAAACCTAACAACTGAGGTCCTATATGGGTATCATGACATATACCCTGACCATTGCTTTCAAAGTAGTACCCAAACTGCTTTTTCTTTCCCTTGGCTGGCACCCTCTCTATCCCTGGTACATTGCTGTCTGCTGAGTTGCACTTGGCTGCTATAAGGAGAAAGTAAAAAAAAAAAGGTGTTTCAGGAGAAAAAGTTATAATGTACATGAATAAAAATTTCAATTTGGATGGCATCGCAGACATGCAAAAAAAGGCCTCCTGCTGTCACTTCCCGGTCAACTAGAAATTAAGCCCTAGCAGTCAATGCTGACTTGCAGAGTGCTGTCCAAATGAATTGCTGGGAGGGAATGGCAACATATGTTTGCAGTCTCCAAGGGTCATTTCGCAGTGGATTTGCCATTACAGTGGGTAAACTGGGGATACCAAGGTGTTTCGACACCTCCATGAGCAGGACAGAAAAGGGGTAAAATTACTTCCCCCAAAACTTCTTCTACTTCTGCCCCGCCTGAAAGAAGTAAATATACAACAATTTAAGATTGATAACTAGGCTGGAATAAGGACTGCAGCATTCCTAGAAGCACTGGGCCTGATTCCCAGCGGTGTAAATCATTATTGACTGCAGTAGAGCTAAGCTGATTTACACCAGCTGTGGATCTGGCCCATTGCCTTCAATGGAGCTGTGTAAATTTGCACCACCTGGGGATTTGGCCCATTGTTGTTACCTCTTTCTTTATTAATTCAGCCGTTTTTCCTGTTCTTTCACTAGGAGGGGAAAAACCATGAGACACCAGAGTCATATCATGCAGGTAAAGCAACAGGAATGGTGTGCAAATGAACTGGTTTGTCAAGATCAGAACAACGTGCCCATTCCCTCAGGCTAAGCGCAGATGTGGTTCCATTATAACATGATCACTACAATTAAAACAACTGTACCCGCATTTATCATACTGATGGAGTGAAACATGCTCTATTGCCCTGGGAGGCAGTCTGTGAGTGCATTATTTATGTGCCTTACTACATCGCAACTATTTTCGACTTGCTTTGTAAATGCTTCTGTGTATGCAGGAAGAGGTCCATCTGCGGGAGAAGAGAACTGTTTGTCTAGGCATTTCTGGCTTGCTCATCAACATGATATTTAGGTACCAATAATGCATGATCTAAGTGTTTATCCGGTTTCACAATTTCATAGAGTTTAAGGCTATGATCACCTAGTCTGACCTCCTGTATAGCACAAGTCATTACATTTCACCCAATTACCCCTGTATTGAGCCCAATATCTTGAATTAAATTAAAGCATTTCAGGCTTTAGAAGACTAAACTGTTGCATGCTGCAGTTTGGCCAGATGCTGGCCAATGCCGGAGGTCCCCGCAATAGTGCAGAATTGATTAGCTGAGGTAAACCCAGCTGATCCCAGCAGGTGATCCATGCCCCATGCTGCAGAGGAAGGCAAAATATCCCCCGGGTCCCTGTCAATCTGACCTGGGTGAAAATTCCTTCTCAACTGCAGATCTGGTGATCAATTTGATCTTGAGCATGTGAGCAAGATGGCAGCCAGGCATATCTACAAAAGAGGATTCTCTGTACCACTTCAAAGCACTCCCACTGGTGTCCTGTCTCCAGCTGTGGCCAATCCCGGGGGTTGCAGAGGAAAGTGTGTGGGGGGAAAGCACAGAATACATCTAGCCAGTTATGCATTGGAGAACAATAAAATTCTTTCCTGACTCCTTCAAGAGACTGGCTAAAGCTGTGAAGCATGAGATTTGATCATAGTCATTGTCCTCATGCAGGACTGCAAGCATTTGAAGAACGTTGAGGGCAATGCAGAGCTTTCTTCTCTCCTACGGCCCAGGAAGGAAGGGAATGAGCAGGTAAATTCACAGATTCTCAGGTGCAAAGGCACCACTACAACCATTGAGCAGATGCAAGCTGTAGAATTTTTCCCAGATGCTGAATTGAAGCATATTTTTCAGACAGGTCTAATTTTGTTTTAAAGACTCCAGGCACTGGTGAGTCCAACCCTATTCCCCACCATCCCTGGTCAACTGTTCCAATGTTTAATTACCCTCACTTTGAGGAAATTGGGTCTTTATTCCAAGGTTGAACTTGTCTAACTTCAACTTCCAGCTGCTGGATCTTGTTCTGCCTTTGTCAGCATGATTAAAAAGACCCCACTATGAGATCTCTTTTCCAAGTGTAAGTACCTAGATCCAGTGCTCAAGTCACCTCTTAACTTCTCTTTGATAAGATGAATAAATTGAGCTGCTTAAGCCTCACAATGTAAGACCTATCCTCCAGCCCCCAAATCTTTTTTCAGAGTAGCAGCCGTGATAGTCTGTATTCGCAAAAAAGAAAAGGAGTACTTCTGGCACCTTAGAGACTAACAAATTTATTTGAGCATCAGCTTTTAAGCTCAAATAAATTTGTTAGTCTCTAAGGTGCCACAAGTACTCCTTTTCTTTTTTGCAAATCTTTTTTGAGACCCTTCCTTTCAACTCCCTCAAGTTTTTCCACATCCTTCTTGAAGAGTGGACACAGTGGTCTAGTTAGAGCTCATCAGGAATTTTCCAACAAAATGTTTGTTTGTTTGTTATGACTGAAAATGCCAAGCCACCAAAACGTTTCATGTAAATGGATTGGTTTTGAGGAAACCTACATCAGGAAGGTGTCCTAGATCCAGCATGGATTTCTGGTAGAGGAAGAGAGCCCCTAAGACAGCCAATAGCCCAGAGATTAGGGCCCGCACCTAGGAGGTGGACGGTGCAGATTCCAGTCCCTGATTTCCCTGTTCAATATAAGAATGATGGGTCTAAAAGCCAGGAATGGGTTTCTGTCCTACAGAGAAAAGGTGCTTCAAGGAAGAAAATTCAATGAATAGTGGAGCAGAGAGTGGGCAAAAGCTGGGGTTTGCAAGAGACATAGGCACGCAACTTTCAATAGGATTTGGGTACCAAATTTCCTTAGGCTCCTGTGAAAAAAGAAAGACTGAGACTAGAAAAGGAGCAGATTCTGTTTGGAAAAGTACAGCTGTTGTTGTGAAATGTTAACTGCACATGGAGACTGGGTTCAAACTGCTGAGCCTGTCTGATGTCAAAATACAGTGGATATCTCTGACCTAATTCAACCTGATATGCTTTGTATAAAGGGAAAGGCATCTGGCAGGATTTGCCTGTTTTAAGTGTTAATGGAGGACTGACCCAAGGAGGTTAAAACCTTTCCTCAAAAACAGTGTCCTGATATCTTTATTGCTCATGGACAGTAGACAGGACATGTCACATATGGCAAAAAGTACCGTGGTCAATTTACCTCAGGAGTAGAAAGAGGTGAACTGTCACAATGAGTCTGACTGTCAGAACTGGTTGAAAAATGGGGGGTTGTGAAGAAAGTATGGAAAATTGTCTCGATTTTTCACTGAAAATTGGAACATTCCTGTCCATCTTGAGTCACTAAGACACTGAGAGAGACCATTGGTTTCCTGTGCATTGTATCTTGCACAGCGTACCTCTGGAGAAAGCATCCATTTTGTTCTCTGAGCTGCCCTGAAATGTTACAGAGAAGAGTTTTATGCACACACTCACAATGCCCTTTCCTGGAGACCTTACCCATTTGTTCTTTCTTTTGGCTGATTTTACCCTAATCATAAAATAAAAGTCATTCTGCCTAAGAGCAACTGGTGCCTGGGAAAACACAGCCCTATTCCTCTAAGGTGCTGGCAATATCCTAAGGCATAATAACAAAGCCAAACAGAAGGTCCAGGGTGGAATTTATGGTGAAAGAAATCCCAGTAGAGCCACTAATTAGGACACTCATCTGGTGTGTGGGAGACCTAGGTTTAACACCCCACACACACACACATAGTGAGCAAAGCACAAGCAAGGATTTGAACCTTGGTCTCCCACAGCCCAGGTGCCCAAAAGAGCAGTCTTACCACTGGCTAGTCTATGGGAAAAAATATCCAAGATCTTGGGGTCATTCCACTGTAGAACAGGAAATGTTTGAAACTTGGAGCGCAACAGGAAAATCGTTCTTCATTCAACTCTACGTGGGACTCAGGAGACTGGAGTGGCGCACTGGTGGCTTCACGCAGGGTCTTTGCCGTGTCACCTTATGGGTGAGCTTTCATGTTTCTTGTAAGCATCAAGCACTGACCACTGCCAGAGGTGCAAATGCTGAAGATCTCACTTGGGCCCTATCCACATTGGCTTCCATGGGAGTTTGGCTGGACCAAAGGGCCTTCAGGGTCTTAGCCTGAGAGGCAAGATACCAGATTTCATAGATGAACTATTGAAAATACTGGCTCAGATCACCAGCACCTGTAAATCAGCACAGGTCCTCTGTAGCAACACAGCTATGCTGAGTTACACCAGCTGAGGATCTATTTCCTTAAGTTCCTCTTCTCCCTGCTGGCAATGACCTGTGCTCTAGCAACCTGTTGCTTACTGACAGCATTCACAGCGGGGCCAAGGGCTCTTTCTCCCAAGCCGGGAGTGATCAGAAATTCTCCCAGCTGCTTTGATTAGATGGCAGTCAATTGTTTTTAAGAAGGAACCAAATGCCTTGCTTCACCTGTCCTGAACTTTACAGTCTGAAAAGACAAGTGGGACTGGTTGAGTTTTCATTTATTGAAACCTTTTGATTCTTTCTGGACACCTACCTCGAACAGTAAATATATCTACTCATGTCCCTGTAGTCCAGTTAATGCAACAAAACATGACAAGCTTCCAGCCTCTGTTATAGAAAAGCCTTGGCTTGTAATAACTCTGCCTCACCCGCTCCTCTGACTGAAGTATAAGAATTTATAAGCAACACATTAGAAGATCCCACAAAACAGTGTGGCTGCACTGAATGGAGAATGTAGGATCGGTGAGTGTCAATTCTTTTAACCTAAGCCATGACAGCTCAGCATTGTTGGAATGCACAGTCTAAGGAACAGACGGGTTAGCAGCAGAATTTCAGCTGCTTCTATTGCTTTCCTGGTCCAACAGAGAGGAGCTAAAGCAGAAGGGGCAGACTTCTCATTAAGGCAGGGGCTGGTCTCCTACATCATCTTCGTTATGAAAGGTCCTGAAAATATTGCCCTTGGCAACAGAGCATCCAGTGTGGTTGGCTCAACGCTTTTGTCCCCTGTGGAGTGCATTTTTTGTTGCTGGGAGATGTTGAGTCCTGGCTTGATGAAGCCACTAAAGCAGCAGAAGCCCTTCTCCCACTCCATCAGAGCCCAGAACTCTACTGATTACAGGAGACAAAGAATTGGTGGGTGCTGGCGTGGCTGTCTGAGCCTCTCTGTTTAACTAGTGGAGGTTCAATGCAAGCAGGATCATAAGCTTGCATGTATCTCAAAATTGACCTGAAGTGATGTACCTGTCAAAATGATGGTAATGGGGTACACTGCTCTGTGACACTCCTCCCCCCCCACAATGCAACACCTTTCACATGTGACTACATAGAAATCCTTTTCCCTTCCCAGTGTCCCCTTGTGCCTTCAGGGCTGCTGGATGTATTTCTGGGATCATCCTCTGATTTGGCCCTTCTCAATATCATACCCACCCACTGTCCCTCTACAGCTACACCGAGGGCTTTTCTCACCAGTATCCCTGTTAACAAATGATACGCGCTTTCCAAGACTGGTGAAGGTTGCTTTGAGCCTGCTGAAGGCTTTCTTGGTTCCATAACAGCACTTGTAA
Organism: Dermochelys coriacea; assembly: GCF_009764565.3. NCBI lineage: Eukaryota > Metazoa > Chordata > Testudines > Dermochelyidae > Dermochelys > Dermochelys coriacea. The sequence goes on from NC_050089.1 coordinate 4,526,349, forward strand.
TATCAAAATGCAGGGTCTAAAGAGGGCAGAGCACTTTATGCCTCCATCCCTGGACCAGCAGGTTAGCATGGGAACCGACAAGCAAATGTCAGAAGCATCTGTGGGATGCAAGTAGAAAGTGGTTCTCTATTAGAGTGACCATCTATTTCAAGGAACTATGGGGCAACTATGATCAGGAAAAGGACAAATCTGATATTGAGAAGGCACCGCTCCCCAGGGTGCAAAGTCCAGGGTTGCTATCACAGCACACGGTCATTTGTGTGACTATTGTTTCAAACCATACTTCTTATCTGATCAGCTGGACCTTTTCCAAAGCCCAACTCCATAGCTGGGAGTCCTCCCATGAATATGGAACTGGGGCAAAACCTCTGTGTATTTGCTGTAGGCCTAGGAGATGCAGGTTGAAATCCCTGCTCTGTCTCATTCAGGGGAGAGGCTTTTGTTAACCACAGATCCCCTCTGAACCAAGCAGAGAAGGGACTTGAACCTGGATCTTTCACCTAGAAGGCCAGTTGACTAACCACCAGGTTACAGAGCTTAAATAAATAAAATGCTCAGTTTCTCATTCTCTTTCTAAACCAATACGTCTCCCTGAAACTTTTTGCCATCAGTGAAATGAAATGTTGCTGAAAATGTCCCAACAAACTCTATATACGGGTCTCAGCAGACAGCAATTAAGAGACATCTCTTAAAACACAGGGCATGTGGGTCACCCTGGCACCTATGTGGATGCAAAGAGTTCCGTAACACTTTGCTTTTGATGTCTCCTTCCAAACCATGGCACTCTGCAAAGCAGAGATTGTGCTTGTGATCCGTCTTGTAACAGGGTTTTATCACAAAACCCATTAGCCCTCTTTAATACCATTTCAGGGGTGGACAGGACTGTGGCACCAGTCAACTCCTGGAGACTAACAAACTGTGGCACTAAAAAGCGCTTGCTTTAATATCTTCCCGTTTCATCTGATTAATGCCTGAATAGCAGTAGGTTGCTCTGCTTTATGACCTAGCAATGGCTCATTAAAGATACATCGGCCTGATGAGAACTGAGCTGGCATCTTATGCAAAGGTTGCCATTGGAGGTTGAGAGATCCATCCTATACTGACACCATGTGTGGAGGGGGCCTACGTGCTGCCAGTGCTGTGGGAAACCTGGAGAAATCCCAAAAGAGTCTCATGAGATTTCAGCTGCATGGTGCTCCAAGAGGCACTTACTGAGGTCTGGGCCCTGTTGTGTTAGGTGCTGGACAAACAGAATAAGAGACAGTCCCCCAAAGAGCTTATACTCTAAATAGACAAGACATACAGGGTAGAAGTGAAGTTGTGAAACGGCCTTCCAATACGAGTAGTGGGGGCAAAAATCAAACTGGTTTGAAGATGGCACTTGATATATTTATGAATCGGATTATATGACAGGGTTGATTGTGATATCATGGTCCTGGACTTGATGACCCAGGAGGTCCCTTCCAGTCCTGTGTTCATATGCTATTATCCCCATTTTACAGAGGGGTAACTGAGGCACAGAGAGATTGAATTGCTTGCCCAAAGGTCACAGAGGAAGGGTGCAGTAAAACGAGGTGTTGAGTCTTAGGGTTTGTCTACATTGGAGCTGGAGGTGCAATTCCCAGCTTGAGCCGACATACCCACGCTAGCTCTGATTGAGCTAGCATGCTAAAAATAGAAGTGTAGCCCTGACAGTGTGGGTAGTGGGAGGGGCTAGTCATCTGAGTATGTACCTATGGTCTCAGATAGGATTGTTGAGCTAACCCACCACTATAGCTACACTTCTATTTATAACACGCTAGCTTGAATGGCGCTAGCATGGGCATATCTGCACCTTCCAGCTCTCGTGTAGATATGCCCATAGTTTAAGGGCTTCAGCCACAAAGCTGCCTTCCTCTGAAAATTGGGTTTGGGTTTGGGTTTTGAATATGACCTGAACCTTAAACTTTCCAGATGAGTTTGGCCCTCCTTGAGATAACCCAACTCAATCGAGCTGGAATTGGAGGTTCTGGGTTGGCTCCTCTGTAACAATGACGGCTGCCTCTCAAGGGCTAGGTGAGGCTCACTGGTCCATGTTTGTGCAATGCTTGGAAAATGTTTTGTGCTGCTCATTATTTTACATGATGCTGCAATTTCCCTTTAAGGGCATTGTATCCCGTTTGACTCTCATTGACTAAAGAGACTGGACCAAGCCACCCGTCCCTTCTTGTTACATCTTTGTGTTTATTTATAGGCACTTCTCATGTTTCCCCTCAGCCAGTTTCTCCTCCAGGCTGCCCCTGTTTGCTTCCCTTAACCTCTCCTTACATGGGTCATAGTCTCCAAAGCTTGTGTCATGTGTGGAACCCTTCTCTGGATTCCTTCCAGTTTCTCAGTAGACATTTAAAAATAAAAACTGGCAAATAAGCTGGACTCCTTCAATGTGTATTAAAAAAAACATAACAAGCTAGAGGCAGATTATGCCCTTTTTGCATCATTCCATTCACTCCAGGGCATGGACCTCTCTCGCATCTCATTGAACGCTTTTGGAACACTTGAATATTCAGAGGGATTAAAAAAAAAGGTTTCAAGTTAATAGGATTTCCTTTTAAATTACAAACTGATGCACGCTCAGGACCATAATTTGTTTTTGTGGTTGCTGGAGGCCAAGTGTTATAGCTCAGGTATTCAGGATGCAGATGTTGAGATGAAATGTAGCCTGCAAATGATACGCATATTAGTGGGTGGCTTATGGGACAGACCTGTGGTTCATGGTGCATTCACTAGATCTGGTTGTCTGTGAGGCCCTTGCATTCCTCTCATTCTCCAAATAGCCAGGTTGTCATTATAAAGAGACTGGGGGTCAGTAAAAGTAACACTAAAGACAACTAAACACATATGCTTTCCTTATATTACTGTCATATAACCAAGGGCTGTAGTTGCCATGGGTTTGCTTTGTAATTGCCAGGGGACAGGGAGGTGGTCTGAGAGATAACAATATTGCCAGCCCCAAGTTCTTAGAAACCATACACAGGCCTCAAAGTCATGAGATTGGTTTATATATCATGAGGTAAAAACAGTAATCAATTTTGGGCTCCTTTTCTTTTCCTTTTGCTCTCTGAGCCTTTAAGGGTCACTCTAGTCATGTTTTCAAGACTTTCTCAGCAACCAGGAGGGCTAGAAATGGCCTTTTTAAAATGAAAACTGAGATTTTCACCGAATCACATGCCTCTAGGAGCTGGGCCTTTATGAACACACTAAATATTGTGAGCCTCATGAAAAAAATCCCAAGAGTTGGCCATGCTGCGATTGTGAGTGGAGTGTCAGGAAGATGAAAGTGGATCTCCTATTGCCTAGGACTTTGAGACTCCATTATTCTGAAGATCAAATGCCCACAACACTTTAATGATGTCTTGTAATTTCCTCCAGGACACATGATCTAGACAGGACTAGCCTAACTCTGCCATTGCCTCCTGCCTGCTGCTGCTCAAGATGAGGAGAAGGGGAGTATGTGGTTTAAGTAAAAGACATTGCCCTGTAATTCTGCTGGGAGGGGCCTGGTCCAAAGACAACTGAAATCAGTGGGAGTTTTTCCGCTGACTTTAATGGGCTTTGGATCATAGAATCATAGAATCATAGAATCATAGAATCATAGAATATCAGGGTTGGAAGGGACCCCAGAAGGTCATCTAGTCCAACCCCCTGCTCAAAGCAGGACCAAGTCCCAGTTAAATCATCCCAGCTAGGGCTTTGTCAAGCCTGACCTTAAAAACCTCTAAGGAAGGAGATTCTACCACCTCCCTAGGTAACGCATTCCAGTGTTTCACCACCCTCTTAGTGAAAAAGTTTTTCCTAATATCCAATCTAAACCTCCCCCATTGCAACTTGAGACCATTACTCCTCGTTCTGTCATCTGCTACCATTGAGAACAGTCTAGAGCCATCCCCTTTGAAACCCCCTTTCAGGTAGTTGAAAGCAGCTATCAAATCCCCCCTCATTCTTCTCTTCTGCAGACTAAACAATCCCAGCTCCCTCAGCCTCTCCTCATAAGTCATGTGCTCTAGACCCCTAATCATTTTCGTTGCCCTTCGTTGTACTCTTTCCAATTTATCCACATCCTTCCTGTAGTGTGGGGCCCAAAACTGGACACAGTACTCCAGATGAGGCCTCACCAGTGTCGAATAGAGGGGAACGATCACGTCCCTCGATCTGCTCGCTATGCCCCTACTTATACAACCCAAAATGCCATTGGCCTTCTTGGCAACAAGGGCACACTGCTGACTCATATCCAGCTTCTCGTCCACTGTCACCCCTAGGTCCTTTTCCGCAGAACTGCTGCCGAGCCATTCGGTCCCTAGTCTGTAGCGGTGCATTGGATTCTTCCATCCTAAGTGCAGGACCCTGCATTTATCCTTATTGAACCTCATTAGATTTCTTTTGGCCCAATCCTCCAATTTGTCTAGGTCCTTCTGTATCCTATCCCTCCCCTCCAGCGTATCTACCACTCCTCCCAGTTTAGTATCATCCGCAAATTTGCTGAGAGTGCAATCCACACCATCCTCCAGATCATTTATGAAGATATTGAACAAAACGGGCCCCAGGACCGACCCCTGGGGCACTCCACTTGACACCGGCTGCCAACTAGACATGGAGCCATTGATCACTACCCGTTGAGCCCGACAATCTAGCCAGCTTTCTACCCACCTTATAGTGCATTCATCCAGCCCATACTTCCTTAACTTGCTGACAAGAATGCTGTGGGAGACCGTGTCAAAAGCTTTGCTAAAGTCAAGAAACAATACATCCACTGCTTTCCCTTCATCCACAGAACCAGTAATCTCATCATAAAAGGCGATTAGATTAGTCAGGCATGACCTTCCCTTGGTGAATCCATGCTGACTGTTCCTGATCACTTTCCTCTCCTCTAAGTGCTTCAGGATTGATTCTTTGAGGACCTGCTCCATGATTTTTCCAGGGACTGAGGTGAGGCTGACCGGCCTGTAGTTCCCAGGATCCTCCTTCTTCCCTTTTTTAAAGATGGGCACTACATTAGCCTTTTTCCAGTCATCCGGGACTTCCCCCGTTCGCCACGAGTTTTCAAAGATAATGGCCAAGGGCTCTGCAATCACAGCCGCCAATTCCCTCAGCACTCTCGGATGCAATTCGTCCGGCCCCATGGACTTGTGCACGTCCAGCTTTTCTAAATAGTCCCTAACCACCTCTATCTCTACAGAGGGCTGGCCATCTCTTCCCCATTTTGTGTTGCCCAGCACAGCAGTCTGGGAGCTGACCTTGTTAGTGAAAACAGAGGCAAAAAAAGCATTGAGTACATTAGCTTTTTCCACATCCTCTGTCACTAGCTTGCCTCCCTCATTCAGTAAGGGGCCCACACTTTCCTTGGCTTTCTTCTTGTTGCCAACATACCTGAAGAAACCCTTCTTGTTACTCTTGACATCTCTTGCTAGCTGCAGCTCCAGGTGCGATTTGGCCCTCCTGATATCTTTCCTACATGCCCGAGCAATATTTTTATACTCTTCCCTGGTCATATGTCCAAGCTTCCACTTCTTGTAAGCTTCTTTTTATGTTTAAGATCCGCTAGGATTTCACCATTAAGCCAAGCTGGTCGCCTGCCATATTTACTATTCTTTCGACTCATCGGGATGGTTTGTCCCTGTAACCTCAACAGGGATTCCTTGAAATACAGCCAGCTCTCCTGGACTCCCTTCCCTTTCATGTTAGTCCCCCAGGGGATCCTGGCCATCTGTTCCCTGAGGGAGTCAAAGTCTGCTTTCCTGAAGTCCAGGGTCCGTATCCTGCTGCTTACCTTTCTTCCCTGCGTCAGGATCCTGAACTCAACCAACTCATGGTCACTGCCTCCCAGATTCCCATCCACTTTTGCTTCCCCCACTAATTCTACCCGGTTTGTGAGCAGCAGGTCAAGAAAAGCGCTCCCCCTAGTTGGCTCCCCTAGCACTTGCACCAGGAAATTGTCCCCTACGCTTTCCAAAAACTTCCTGGATTGTCTATGCACCGCTGTATTGCTCTCCCAGCAGATATCAGGAAAATTAAAGTCACCCATGAGAATCAGGGCATGCGATCTAGTAGCTTCCGTGAGTTGCCGGAAGAAAGCCTCATCCACCTCATCCCCCTGGTCCGGTGGTCTATAGCAGACTCCCACCATGACATCACTCTTGTTGCACACACTTCTAAACTTAATCCAGAGACACTCAGGTTTTTCCACAGTTTCGTACCGGAGCTCTGAGCAGTCATACTGCTCCCTTACATACAGTGCTACTCCCCCTGGATCAAGCCCTGAATCTGGAAACTAGCCAAGTTTTATAATCCATGGTGGGTTTTTATTTTCCTTCACTGGCATATGGGTTTCTCCTTCACCTCCTGTCCTAAAATGCTACCAAAATGTAAAACATAGACTCAGAGCATGTGACCAAGGCTCTCCTTAGCGGCTGGCCCTGGGCTCTACAATAGACTGCAGCTTATTCACAGCTAAGGTCTTAAGGGCCTGGATCCTGTGTTTGCCCTGCGTTTGTACAGCACCTAGCACAAAAGGGGTCCTGATATATGAATGGGGCTCCTAGGTGCTATAGAAATGCAAATAGTAGTAGTAGTAATAATAATAAAGCAGATGTTCCTTTGACATGAGTCACTGAGGCCTGCGCATTTTGTGCTGAAGAACCTGGGTTCAGTGTCTACTCACAATGAGGAGTCTGTGTGTGTCTATGGTTTGTTACAAAAAAATGTTGCGTGATATTAAACAGCTGCCTTGTTCCACCCCAGAAGTGGCTGAGTTTGAGAAACTAGTAAAGACATTCCCATGTGTACACACAGTCTGTAAATGGCTTTGGGATGAAAGGTGCCAGGTTAAAAGTTATCTACATTAAGTCTATTAGAATTAACATGTGAAAGTTCTGATTTTTCAGTGTATTTTAGAGAAAATTCCAAGGTGAACATATGTTTTTAAATCACACTTAGTGTTGATGCGGGGCAGGGGTCTGATTGATATCCTTGGAGAGCAGAGAAACTGAAGAAGAAGAAGAGCACATGCAACTGCTCCAGGGTTGAGGGGCCCAGGGCTTCCAACCTCCCTGCCATAGAGCTGGGGGATTTGGGACCCATAGCTTTAACTGGGGCTCAGCTCCCCACTCTGCAGCAGTGAGCCCGGAAGCCCTGAGAACCCTGGCTCGGTCCAGTGATTTGCCCAAAAACATGCATGAAGCCTGTAGCAGGGCTGGGAATTGACATTCCTGGAGTATCGTACCCCACATGACCATCCTACTTTCATGGGTATCGTTACAAAGGAAGCCGCTGACACCCACCACCATGTCCCAAGATCTGCAGAATTTCACTGCTGATTGCCATGTGGCTGGGAATGCTTGCCCTAGCCTGGGAATATTTTGTTTCACAGCCACTTCATCCTCCCTCCATCTAGACAACACGTCACGTCTCCATGTCCCTGTGTAGAATATCAGGAAGCAGGCCAGGCTGCAAACTCCTTTCGCTTTCAAGAGCGCTTGGATACTGCTGCAGTTCTGAAAAGAAAGCTCATTTGGCAGGTGTAGCCAAATGGCAAAACAACTGCTGTCCATCTGCTCCTTTGCTCAGGCTTGTATTTTTAATTGTATCTTCAGGACACATACTCCGTTCCTAGCCCCACTAGAAGTGAATCATTTAAATAAGAAGTTGATTTCTTTACAGCCTCTTTCCTCAGTCTGATGTCACCCACAGATCTTGCATTTTTCTACGCATAGGGCCACAATCAAAAAAAGAAAAAGGCCACCAAATTGTTGAGTCGCAGGTATTCAATGGAATACCATTGAAAAGCACAGCTGCTTGATTTTGCTGCACCCTGGGGTAGCCAGTTCAAATCCCAGGATTTCTGATTTCACAAAAGGAAAATAAAAGAACATATGCAAATAAATACATGCTGGAGGTTTGGATTTCCTGGCTTTGTCAGGCAGTGGCTACAGATGGAGCTGCTTCTCATGGGCGTTCAGAAGAACCAGAGAAATCTGTCTAATTTATTCTGAGATACGAAGCTGACGAAATATGTGTGAACAGCAGGGGGTAATTGTCTAGCACGATCTGTTCTGTTGATCCCATCTGAGTGGTGGGTGACGCAGCAGAGGGTTAACTGCGTTGCTGGTTTTGGAAAGAACATGGTGCAATCTAGTGGCTGGAGCAAGGGAACAGCGGTCACGGCTCTGGGGTTCGCTTTCTGATCCTTGGGCAAATCACTGCCCTTCTGTAAAATGGGGATACCCTTTCTGCCATACAGGGGTGTTGTGGGCACTGTTCCCTCTAAGCTGTGCATGTGTGTGTGCGCACACAGATCTTAAACCCTGCGCACATGGCGAAACACTGCGCATACAAAAAATGAAATACTACATCGGAGTCAGGCCGAAATATCATTTACGGGTGACTTTTGATATTGTTCGCCCGCCATCTATCAAGACAGCCAGATTCTACTAGCTGGCAAGGGGGGGAAGGGATAATTAATAATGTATAAGCATTTTACTTGCTTGGGTGCATTTGCCTCATGGTGCACAGATTTGAACTCTGCTTCAAAAATTTGCATGGAAGAAATTTTTTGCACACACGGCCTGTCAAAAATTAGAGGGGACATTGGCTGTGGGTAGGGTTGGCTGGAATACAATAATTCCATTTCAGGCAAAAAACTAGGGGTTCAGAATTTGTTTTCATTCCAAAGTGGAATGAGACCTTTCCAATTTTTTTGTGAAAGCCAGAGAGACAGCTGCCAGCCCACCAATAGCTTGAGAGGTGAAGCCAGGACCTGAGCCTGGCTCTCCCATAGCAGCCCCACTACCATAACAACCAAGCTGTATAGTCAGTCTAGTGGTTGCTGACCCAATGTAAAGGGCACTGGGCTAAGATATGGGTGGTGCAGGTTCAAGTACCTATTCTGCAGCAGTGTCTTGATCTGGGTCTCCTATCCCCAAACCTGGGACCTCTGGAGCTTAGTGCATGAGCCTCTACAGCATGAACTAAAAGGCAACTGGTTTTTAGCTAAGGCTGTCGAGCAAACTCATTATCTCTCTCTCTCTCTCTCATTCGTGTATCTTGGTGCCACTAGATGGGACAGAACACCACACCCAGGAGGTGTGCGGGTTACATAAGCTTGGGGCTCATTGGATATTTCTGAGCACTTTGAGATGCTTGGATGAAAGGTGCTTCACTTGTTGGTAGCTCCATGCAGCAGCCACCATCCCATTTCTGGTACCATACAATGGTGGTTAGCTCTGAGTAGAAGAAGTAGCTGATGTTTATGACAGAAACCCAATGACAAAGGAACAGATCTAGCTCAAATGCACCAAGCTCCATATGGTCTTAACCATTTAACAGCCATGATTATAATTTGCAATATTTTACCTTTTAAGGCTACAGTTTCTGCCCTGGCCTTACAGATTTTGTTCCATGTTTCTTCCCCTCTGTATATTTTTAAATTCATATGGACCTCTTTTGCTAGCAACCCAGCATGTCCATACCTTATTAAACTCTGTGGGGATTCATAGGGAGGGGTTAAGGGAGTTCCCTAACTCATGGCTTTCTGTCATGTTAGATCACAATTCCCACAGAAGACAGCTTGCTTACTTACCAGATCAGCGTTTGTGGTACCAGTGTGGTTAGATGTTGATAGTACTCTGTAGAATTGATAGTACTGCAGAAGAGAAGAGTGAGGGGATATTTGATAGCAGCCTTCAATTACCTGAAGGGGGTTCCAAAGAGGTTGGAGCTCGGCTATTCTCAGTGGTGGTAGATGACAGAACAAGGAGCAATGGTCTCAAGTTGCAGTGGGAGAGGTCTAGGTGGGATATTAGGAAACACTATTTCACTAGGAGGGTGGTGAAGCACTGGACTGGGTTACCTAGGGAGGTGGTGGAATCTCCATCCTTAAAGGTTTTTAAGGTCAGGCTTGACAAAGCCCTGACTGGGATGATTTAGTTGGGGTTGGTCTTGCTTTGAGCAGGGGGTTGGACTAGATAGCTCCTCAGGTCTCTTCCAACCCTAATCTTCTATGATTCTATGATACTCTAGTAGATTATAGAGACTGTTTGAAAAAGCTGCCAACAGAATTTATTTTCCACCAAAATAAAGATCTTCATGAAAATCATTGCGGTCGAAATTTTTAATTTTTGATGAACATTTTCCATTTAATAACCTTGTTCTGTTTTGGTGGGAAAAAACAACTTTTATTTGTTTACTCTTCCCTCCAGTGGAAAAAAGTAAAAATGTGAGAGAAAGTGGTTTTGTTTCAAATTCCTTGGTGAAAAAAAATTTGAACGAATGGGAAAAAATAATTTCTTTCCAAAGTTTTCAGAAAATACTCCTCCTTTATTTTCAACCCACTCTAGTGGTCTATAGTAGTGCCATTTTGTCTCCTTCCAAACAGGAAAGTTAGCCTTGTAACCTGTTCTCTCTGCTGCTTCCAAAGTACCTGGTTGTTGAGAGGAAGTGGTGTCGCTTGTCATTTGACTGCTATTGTGCCTCAAGATTTTCAGAAGTGGCTTACCACCCATTGACTTCAGAGGAACAAAGTTAAGCCAACACTGAGTGCCTTTGAAAATCCTACCCTCAGAGTCTGGAGCTGAGGTGGAAAAATAACAACTGAGTTATATAAAAAAATTAACTCAACTCGGTTTAATTGAAAGTGCATGAGCACGGCAGAAGAGTTTCTAACTCTGGTTCCACATACATGCTACAGCCAGTTACAGCCCGTTACAGCATTGGCAGGTCATGCGCACTGGACTAGACACTGTTTTTCAAATGAACCCCTTTAACACATCATACGGCAACCCATGGCTTCCAGGAGAAACATACAGTGAGCTGTGAAAGGAGTGTTTTTGTTTCTTCCTGTACTTCCTTCTCCTTCCTGGATGCTGGTAGCCTTGCCCTTTGACTGAGATGGTGTCCAAGGCACAAAGACACGATTTAAACTATGCCACGCTCTGGGGATGTTCAGATCCAGTGTTTGAGTTCATAGCCACCTCTGCCTCTCAGGTACGGAGAAGCAGATGGAGAAAGCATGAGGGTGAGGAGAACTGAAGGGGAAGTGGATGGATCGAAACAAAAAATTGAGGAAGAAAAATAAGAATGACTCCTGAGGTCAAACACAGCGTTGTTCCTGTGACAATGAGGTTCCTGGACTGTGTTTGTCCAGCACCTAGAACAATGAGTATCAGTCCTGATGGGGTCCTTTGGGTGCAATAATAAATTAAATATTAAATAATAACTAGAGCTAACTGAAATAATTCCTTTGGAAATGTTTTTGAGCAGATTATTTTTTTACCAAAATGAAAAGTCACACAACAGATGTTCATTTTCTTAGAATTTTGTTTTGGTTGAACTATTACAACATGAATATTTCAGTTTATTTTGGGAGTCAGAGAATTAAAAAAAATGTTTTGGTTGAAGAAAAGTATGAGGAATGTGGGAACTTTTTATCCTCACCAAAATGAATTATTTGTAAGTTTCAAAAATGAAACATTTTCACAGAAACTGAAAAATATTAATTTATTTCTAATTTTTTTCACAAAATGGGCGTATCTTTTTATCAGCTCTAATAATAACAAAGTTTTTGAAAACAATAACAACAAAACCCTTAACAACATTTAAACAATTGTCAAAGAGCTGCCCTGTAGTTACAGTCAGAATAAGCTTCTTTTATGTCAATAGAACAAAAAACAAACAAAAAACAAAAAAAACCCAAGAAAGCACAAAAGTAATGTCTCCATGAGAGGCAGCATAGTGTATATACACCACTTCTGCATGGAATGCATCATCTCTGGATATGAGCGGCAGCTATCTTTGTTGCACTTGTGGGATTGGTCACAACTATCCATTTAAAGTTGCATGTTCACACAAAATTCATCATCATGGATGAAAGCTACATGCACTCTTCAAACCAATTTGAATGAATGAAATTTGCAGCATAGAGCTTTGTAACTGTGAACCAGTCTGCATTCGTTTGATAATACTCATCTAAGCATCCTGAGCTGAGGTTCTCTATGGAGGTAGATATTACCATATCTGAGGTAGAAGCGAAACTCAAACAGCTAAATGGGACTAAATTGGGGGGCCCAGATAATCTTCATCCAAGAATATTAAAGGAATTGGCACTTGAAAATGCAAGCCCATTAGCAAGAATTTTTAATGAATCTGTAAACTCAGGAGTTGTACCATATGATTGGAGAATTGCTAACATAGTTCCTATTTTTAAGAAAGGGAAAAAAAGTGATCCGGTAACTACAGGCCTGTTAGTTTGACATCTGTAGTATGCAAGGTCTTGGAAAAAAAATTTTAAGGAGAAAGTAGTTAAGGACATAGAAGTCAATGGTAAATGGGACAAAATACAACCTGGTTTTACAAAAGGTAGATCATGCCAACCCAACCTGATCTCCTTCTTTGAGAAAGTAACAGATTTTTTAGACAAAGGAAATGCAGTGGATCTAATTTACCTAGATTTCAGTAAGGCATTTGATACCGTGCCACATGGGGAATTATTAGTTAAATTGGAAAAGATGGGGATCAATATGAACATTGAAAGGTGGATAAGGAATTGGCTAAAGGGGAGACTACAACGGGTCCTACTGAAAGGTGAACTGTCAGGCTGGAAGGAGGTTACTAGTGGAGTTCCTCAAGGATCAGTTTTGGGATCAATCTTATTTAATCTTTTTATTACTGACCTCGGCACAAAAAGAGAGAGTGTGTTAATAAAGTTTGCGGATGATACAAAGCTGGGAGGTATTGCCAATTCAGAGAAGGATCGGGATATCATACAGGAGGATCTGGATGACCTTGTAAACTGGAGTAATAGTAATAGGATGAAATTTAATAGTGAGAAGTGTAAGGTTATGCATTTCGGGATTAATAACAAGAATTTTAGTTATAAGCTGGGGACACATCAATTAGAAGTAACGGAGGAGGAGAAGGACCTTGGAGAATTGGTTGATCATAGGATGACTATGAACTGCCAATGTGATATTGCTGTGAAAAAAGCTAATGCGGCGTGGGATGCATCAGGAGAGGTATTTCCAGTAGGGATAGGGAGGTTTTAGTACCATTATACAAGGCACTGGTGAGACCTCACCTAGAATACCGTGTGCAGTTCTGGTCTCCCATGTTTAAGAAGGATGAATTCAAACTGGAACAGGTACAGAGAAGGGCTACTAGGATGATCTGAGAAATGGAAAACTTGTCTTATGAAAGGAGATTCAAGGAGCTTGGCTTGTTTAGCCTAACTAAAAGAAGGTTTAGGGGAGATATGATTACTCTCTATAAATATATCGGAGGGATAAATACCGGAGAGGGAGAGGAATTATTTAAGCTCAGTTCCAATGTGGACACAAGAACAAATGGATAATGGAAGTTTAGACTTGAAATCAGACGAAGGTTTCTAACCATCAGAGGAGTGAAGTTTTGGAATAGCCTTCCAAGGGAAGCAGTGGGGGCAAAAGATCTATCTGGCTTTAAGATTAAACTCGATGTATGGAGGAGATGGTATGATGGGATAAAGTGATTTTGGTAATTAATTGATCTTTAAATATCCATGGTAAATAGGCCTAATGGCCTGTGATGGGATATTAGATGGGTGGGATCTGAGTTACCCAGGAAAGAATTTTCTGTAGTATCTGGCTGGTGAATCTTGCTCTTATGCTCAGGGTTTAGCTGATCGCCATATTTGGGGTTGGGAAGGAATTTTCTTCCAGGGCAGATTGGAAGAGGCCCTGGAGGTTTTTCGCCCTCCTCTATAGCATGGGGCACGTGTCACTTGCTGGAGGCTTCTCTGCTCCTTGAAGTCTTTGAACCATGATTTAAGGACTTCAATAGCTCAGACATAGGTGAGGTTTTTCACAGGAGTGGGTGGGTGAGATTCTGTGGCCTGTGTTGTGCAGGAGGTCAGACTAGATGATCATAATTGTCCCTTCTGACCTTAGTATCTATGAATCTATGATCTCTTGATAAGGGATGGGTCTTCCACACTGAAGATGGATCCTTGACGCAAACTGGCAGCTGGACCCCAAACTCCATTCTGTGCCCATCACTGTTGCATTCTTTAATTAGCCAACAGAGGGACTGAGAGAAATGTCATATAATGGAGCCTCCTCCTTCCCAACGTGTGAGGTGTGCCTTTGTTCTGACTTCTTCAAATCAGCTGCACAGAAATGTGAAAGGAACCAGAAAATGGACATTTCAGATAAGCCAGGTTCAAAGGAGAAGCATGGAATTTGCCTGAATGTGGCTTCAAGCATGTCCAGTTCCAGCTCACAATGGAAAATAAATTTAATATAGATTTAATTTAGATTTAAAGAGTCATTTATTTTGTTATAGAAATGCTCATCATTAATTCTTTCCCTTTTTTGTGTATATATAGATACACACAGAGCTCTGCACACACACACACACACACACACACACACACACACACACACAATTATTTTGTTAAAGGCAACCTAGTGATGGTGGAAGGTGTTGGATTGACAGTGTTGGAGATTATATCTATATCTATATATGTGTGTGGGGTGTGTGTATCTGTATACACACCGACCTGGAGACTGAAGTCTTTTTTTATCACTTGGTAGCACAGGCTTTAATATGGAAAATTTTCCCTCACTACCCCCACCAGTGTTCCTTAGCTGAGATATGAAAGGGATCATCTCTGTTAAATCTCTGGGGTTACTGCTGAGAATTCCAATCCTGGTGACAGGTGGTGTCAACTTTCATGGTTTTTTTTATTGAAGCCTCAGCTCCTGGAGTCATGTGGGAAGGTGAGAAAAAGAGTAAGTGTCTAGCTGCCATTGTTGTGAAGAAAAGTTTGAGAATCTGACTGAGGTGCACCCTAAAGATCAGAAAACAATCCTCCCCCCACCACAAATTTATTATTAAAAAAAACCTTCACAATTTGTGTGGGCTGACTCTTGATGTGTGAACACTCAGAGTTGGCAATGCTGGTTATATTTTTGATGTGGCAACTTGCCTACTAGGAACAGAGACCAACACATCTCATTTCATGTGTGTGCCCAGCAACCTCTGTGTGAAACCCCTTTATGTAATTTACAGCTGAGTCCCGCCTCTCTGTCTCTTATATGTATAAATAGACATATGGACTTGTTCTAGTCACCTTGGGGGACACTCTCAAAGGCATATGTAGCAGCTGAGTGCCTAACTCTCACTGACTTTCAATGGCAGCTAGGTGCTTCATTGCCAGTGGTCCTTTGCAAATGCCCCTTTCCCACTTAAAAAAAAAACTCTGTGTGCCTCAGTTTCCCAATCTGTAAAATGGGGATAACAATACTTCCTTTCTCCCTTGTCAGATCTTGGGGGAACGGCTGTCTCTTACTGCTGGTTTGCACAGTGCCGATGGAACTCTGATCTTGGCTGGAGCCTCTTGATGCTACTGTCATACAAATAATAAACGCACTTGGCTCAGGGTGTTGGCAACCAACCTGAATACAGATGGAGCGCTTCTTCTGTCCCGAGAACTATTGCCCCTTCTAAGTTAGGGAACTTTGACAAGACAGTGTTGGGAAATCATCCTTGCTTTCTGCCATGTTCTACTTATCCTGCATGGGCAAAATTTTCCCCTGGGATGCCTGTACACCAGTTGAGCCCTATTTTGAGGCCTTCAGTGGAATTTATGTGGGATAAGCCCTTGTGCTCCCCCATCCTTCACCCTGACAGAACAGAGGGCATTATCCTTCTTCGTTGTCCTTTTAAAGACGAAGGAAACTGAGCTTTGCTTCTCTCCAATCTAGTCTCCTTAGCCTTAGCCCATTAGGCTGGAAGGACTGTGTGGGATATAAATACATACAAATCTCCTGGATGCACATCTCCAACAGTTTTAGTGCAGCAAAGCTCCTGAAGTTCAAAGTTTAATGCAAACGTATGAAGTGAACACAATTTATTCTAAATTGCTTCACTTGATCCCGTGACCCAAAAGAATTATCACTTGAGAAGACCCTGGATCGGTAGCACTGAAAGGCAAACTGGCAAAAGTTAGTATTGAAAGGAGTAGGCATTGCTTTCGCTTGCAGATCCCTCCCTAGAGGAATTTCACTGGAGCCACACAAGCCCTGCTCCATCTGCTGGCTAACAATGTGTGCGGGACTCCACTGAGGCATCTGACAAGGCTGCCATAGAGAGATGAGCCACCTTCCTGCCAAAGGTCACCCCTACTTTGCTCATGCAAGGAACTGGTGCCTGGATGTCAAAGCCAGTAAGAGGACTATCCATAATTTTGGTACTTAAAAGAGCCTCAATTGTTGCTGCTGTAGCATGTGATAATGCTACAGATCCCAAGCTCTCCCAGGGCTGCTACAGGCGAATATGACCCCAACATAAGTTGGTGGGGCTTGTCTTGGGGGAGGGGGGGCGTTAACAGGTGTGCAGCAATCCCAGTGAGCAGCCAGCTTCAAGTCCCCAGGCACACAGGCCTCCCTAGATCTGTAGCAGGCTCTCCTTGAATCAGGTTCAAATTCTCACTTTATTTGTCCACATCACAGTCTCTTCTCATCAGCCAGCAAGCACCAAGAGGCATGTCTGACTTTGCACTGGATTCTTATCTCCCTGGGGAATGAGTGAACCATGAGCCCTGGCCTCTCCACGGGAGGCCACTTCACAGTTGAACTCCTATGACATAGGTCTCTCTACTGCAGGGCACTAGCATTTTAGAAGCAGCTGCATTTTGGCACCAGGGAAGTCTGCAAGTGTCTGACTAATTCACAGCTAGATTCTTGTCCCGAAGGAGATTCTGTGAGTGTTAACTGGAGGGAAAAAAAAGACATAATGTCTAGATAATGGACCAGATGCTCAGCAGATGTAAACTGGCACAATTGTGTTGAGTTGACTGGACCAATGCAGAATCACACCTGCCTGGTATATTTTTTTTAAATAGACTTTAGGAGCAACACTGAATTAATGAAGATTTTCTTCCTCTTGTCTTTTGCTAGCTCAGCTCTAGAGGAAGGCAGGCTGACCTTGGTTATAGCACTGGACTGAGACTCAGGAAATCAGAGTGTGAGTGCTGTTTCTAACATAGATTCCCTATGTGACATCTGTCCAGTCAATTGCTCTCTGCCTCAGTTCCCATCTGCAAAACAGATACTTAAAGCTCATCTGAACTTTTTAACCATTTTTTGGGTTTCAATAATACTGTTGAAACCAAAACATTTTCTGCAAACATCTTGATTTTAACAGTCTGAGCTCCAGGGTGAATTTTCCAGTCACTTCCAGAGGGTAAGACCTGAATCCAAATCTGAATTTTCAAGCTGAAAATGGCCTTTCAGACACAATTCCATTTCATTTCGAAGGTTTTCTCTTGAGCCCAACATGGAACAAAAAATTTTGCAGCCTCGATAGTTGCCACAAAATGGCATTGTCATTTTCCATCTGCTCTAGTGATCATACTTCCTTTGTCTGTCATCTCTGGGTAGATTGTAAACTTTTGGGGGGCAGGGACAATCCCTGACTATGGGCACATAAACTGTCTGGCAGAATGAGGTCCCAGTCTCAAATGGGAGTTGTATGTGCTATTCTGTAACTATAAAATTGACTGAGGAGTTACTCCCAATCAGGATTAAGGCCCTGATTCTGCAGACAGACCTGTATGGACTGGCCCCTCTGCCCAGGCAGAGCCCCACTGAACTTGAAAGGATTGTGTGTGGGCATATGAGCCCATCCAAGCAGATCAGATTGAAGGAACAGAAACAGTACTTGGAATTGCTTCTCAACTCCCAGATTTCCCCAGAGCCCAGCTATTTGCCTGTGCATGAGAAGCAGCGTTTTCTTCTCCTAGAGGAGACTGCTCTGCTGGAAGTGGAGCTGTCTAGATCTTGGTGCTTTGGCTCTGCTGGTTCTATCTAATACGCTAGCTATAATATCCCCTGCTCACCACCGTGGCACATCCCTGACAGTGGGTTCATAATAAAGTAGTTTCAATCCACATGGATTTCCATCCAGCTGAAGTTTGCTTTAAGTCCTGGTTTCAATGGAGCTCTAAATCTTCAAGAGAAAATCAGCTGAGACTGGCGAGCTTTGCCAGGCTTCACCAAATTGTGCATGTCATCTCCACCTTGACATTGGTTGGCCCCCAGGTTTTCAAAGAAAATTTGCAAACTAGGTGACTTACATGAACTTTGCATTTGCAACAAAACTAAGCAAGTTTTGCATGATTCCTGGATTCATCATGAACATGCTGGACAGTTCTGTTTCATGAAATTTCATGAGAGATATTGTGGTGTCTTCCATATTGGCTGAAGTGAGGATGTATTACAAATGGAAAAAGGGGTGAACAGTGAGGTGGCAAAGTTTGCAGATGATACTAAACTGCTCAAGATAGTTAAGACCAAAGCAGACTGTGAAGAACTTCAAAAAGATCTCACAAAACAAAGTGAGTGGGCAACAAAATGGCAAATGAAATTTAATGTGGACAAATGTAAAGTAATGCACATTGGAAAAAATAACCCCAACTATACATACAATATGATGGGGGCTAATTTAGCTACAACTAATCAGGAGAAAGATCTTGGTGTCATCTTGGATAGTTCTCTGAAGACGTCTATGCAGTGTGCAGTGACAGTCAAAAAAGCAAACAGGATGTTAGGAATCATTTTAAAAGGGATAGAGAATAAGACGGAGAATATCTTATTGCCCTTATATAAATCCATGGTACGCCCACATCTTGAATACTGTGTACAGATGTGATCTCCTCATCTCAAAAAAGATATACTGGCATTGGAAAAGGTTCAGAAAAGGGCAACTAAAATGATTAGGGGTTTGGAACGGGTTACATATGAGGAGAGATTAAAGAGGCTAGGACTTCTCATCTTGGAAAAGAGGAGACTAAGGGGGGATATGATCGAGGTATATAAAATCATGAGTGGTGTGGAGAAAGTGAATAAGGAAAAGTTATTTATTTGTTCCCATAATATGAGAACTAGGGGCCACCCAATGAAATTGGGCAGCAGGTTTAAAACAAATAAAAGGAAGTTCTTCTTCACACAGCGTACAGTCAACCTGTGGAACTCCTTGCCTGAGGAGGTTGTTAAGACTAGGACTATAACAGGGTTTAAAAGAGAACTAGATAAATTATGGAGGTTAAGTTCATTAATGGCTATTAGCCAGAATGGGTAAGAAGTGGTGTCCCTAGCCTCTGTTTATCAGAGGGTGGAGATGGATGGCAGGAGAGAGATCTCTTATGTAAATCTCTCAGAAAAACCTGATGCCTTGAGATTTGTAGGCCAAATAGGATAAATTTGATGCCTGGACCTTTGTCTGTACATCCACATAGAATAATTGGATTGTATCAGGGAACGAAAGGCTAGACTTTCACCACATTCTCTGAAGAGATGTGGAATGGAAGCATGTTTTATGGGTTCTGTTTGATAGGCATATCCTGTGGCAACCTATGTTGTGATGACTTCTTGCATCTGAAAACCAGGAAATGTTGGAACCCAGAATTGATATGTTGTAGCATTGTACATGATGGACCCACTGGGTAACATCACTGCAACTTATAGCACCTCTGTAGATAGTGTTCATAGAGTCCTTACATGGTATTTGGCTTTGGTCAGTTAAAACATGACCTTTGCACATGGTAAAAATCTGGGTGGGTATGTGGTATTTTGTGATGTTTCTTTCTTCCTCAAGTGCACAAGGGACAACTCCCTGCAATCCCAAGCTTTGATGAATCTTCACTGTTCCAATCTGTTTCATTACTGGCTTTAAGAACAACACTAGAGATAGACCCAAGTGCAAAATTTGGCTTCAAAGCCAAACTTCCCACATTTTGGGTGTATCTGGATCAACAGCTTTGGTTTGGCTTGGCCTGTAATGGAGCTTTGGGTCAGTGACAAACTTTGGTTCTGAACTTCCCAAAAAACTCGGGGATATGGGGTTGGTTCTTGATTTCCAGCTTGGTCATTTGTCTACTGCAGAATCGCTTGGATCAGTTTTCCAGCAGGGATCCGCAAGATTTGTTCCCACTGATTACACCATATTCTATATAAAACTCATTCAGAATTCTGTTCCAGAGCAGAAAAGAATGCAAATGAGGTAATTATGAGCTCCACTTACCTTTCTAACCCCTGTGCATTACGTCTGCATTAACACCTCGCATGTTCTCTGAAGTGGCAAAATCGGAGAGATGAGGAGGAAACTCTGTATGTAAAGATGATCTTGTCTTATGCAAGTTGGCGGGAAGGTTATTTGAAGTTGATAAATGGGGTAAGCATTAATCTGGATTGCTATGTCTTAAAGACAGACAAACTCTCATTTCTGGCACAGGCAAAACACACATCAGAGTCACTAAGTTTTGCGTCTGATAGAGCACTGGAGGATTTGGGCTAATACTTTATATTTGAGTAGCATGATTCATCCGAAAGTGCTTAATGCATCCACAGAGGAATCACTTCACTATTGAAATGCAGCCACCTCTGGGGTGGAGGACAGCATACTGCCTGGCCATGTGAGGACATTTTGGCCAAGGACAACATCTCTGCTCTTAAACCAGATGTCACAGAAACTTTGGCCTGAGATTTTCAAACTTTCCTAAAGGAGTTGGATGCACAAATCCCAACAACTGGGGTGTCCAGATCCCATTAAACATCTTGAAAATCTCAGCTTGAATGGGTATGTGAAGAAGATACAGGACACTGTTTGAATCACTGTTATAAATATTAGCAATATAGGGTACCACCAGACATTAACTTAACCAAAAATTCCTTTCTTAAATCCAAAGCCCAAATAGTATTTATGCAATTGCTCTAAACATGTCTAAAATCTTACATAATACGCAATTACTGCATGCAAACAGTAACAAACATTCCTACATGTTTGATCAAGATACTCACAACAGGGCTAAACCCAGAGGTTCTTAGATCCAGGTTGGTGGGCTCCAACTTGGTTAGGCAGATATTAGCAATGAACCCTTGCTAAAAAGAGTTTATCTTTTTGTACCCTTTAACAAGCAAATGATGGAATTGCCAATTGTGGCATTAGCTAAAAAGCAGGTTTTCATTGGTTTGGGGTTACTACTATTTCAATGTGCACAAGCCTTCCTTATTATTAACTATTCCTGATAACTGGGCTTCTTCCCTCTATTTTATCAGTTACCTTTTAGGTCCAGTTTTTCCAATTAAATCACGTTCTTTTAAGGCTTCCCACAAACCTCCTAACAAACCTACATTTTATGTGACCTACAGAAACGCATATATTTTTCTTTTTAAACGAATTTAATCCTTTATTTTACTTCCACTACAAAACATATATTTTTCTTCACTCCTACAGTCACCTACCGGGCACAGAGATAATTCCAGGAGCCTAATTCCCCTCTTATTTTGCACTAGGAAACTCCTGAATCATGGAATTACTCCTGATTTACACCACAGGAAAATCAGGCAGATATATTTCCCTATCTTAGAAAGTAAGGCTTTGCTGGATGCAAACCAGCTGTTGCAGAGAACCAAGGTATGGCATCTTTAGGCCATTGTACTATCCAAAGGCGTGTCAAGGGAAGGACACCAGAAATGAGCTAAATTCTCATGAGAAATGCTAAGTCAAGACCAGAAGGAGGACACAAGAGTGTTCCATGGGATGGAAGTGTCATCACCTCATGGAACTAAAACAAAGAACAGAAAACAATAATTACATTTTAGCTTAGATCCATCTAGAGCACCGAGACAGTACTAAGTATGAAACAGCTTCAGTCTTGATCCCTGTTTTCAGAAGTATATAGCAAGGTCTCAGAAGTAGGGACAGACTTGAACTAAAACCCTGCATCAAGGACAGCTCTAACATTTCCAGGGGGTTGAAATCTAGCTCTGAATTGTTCATCTTGTTCCTACCTTCTTACTGGGTCAAACCTGCTGATTGAGGCCACCTTATGGGCCAGGCTGTGATATTGTTACACTGAGCAGTACCTTACTCAACAAGTAGTCCCACTGACTTCAGTAGGACTACTCATGGCTTAAGGTAGTAGTTACCATAAGTGCGGGGATCACAGTTTAGCTTGACACTTAAGTAAATAGAAGGACACATCGGCTGAAGATTAACATCAAAGTCCTCCTTTATTAGGTTATTTTTCTTTGGCAGAAAGACAGATTTAAGAAAGCAGCTGCTATCCTACAATGTTTAAGGTAGAGCCGATGGAGGGAAAGATATTACATTGAAGCTCTTGTGGGCCTTTATCTAATTAGATTTCCACAAGACTATCTGATAAGGACACATATTTCCCATGCTGTAGAAATAAGGGCTATGGGTAATTACAGAAGATGGAACAACACACACCATTACAGATTGATAGAGATTAGTGTTATAGCTAAATTATATCCTGGCCCAATAGCAAGGTTGTTTCTGTTTCTGATACCGTATTTAAATGACTTAAATGATGAAATCAACAGCAGGAAGGCCCTCTTAATTTGGTAATAACACGAAAGCAAATGGAGGATAAACCAGTCTTAGTGACATTGGTGGGATCCAGCAGGATTTTGGAAGATTAAAACTCAGAGCCCCTGTGTAGCAGATGGCACTTCCATGGACTGCATCAAAATGCAAAGTTAGTTAATGAATTTCTGATAGGGAAAGGCTCAGAACCACAATTCCATGCAAGGCTAGGGCTGAAACAGAGCAGAAAGACCTCAATAAAAGGATACCGGAAGGATTGAGATATGGTAATCCCTGCAGCCTCCCTTGCAAATATATTTCTGAAGAGGAGGAGTATGAGCTAGGTACTCTAAGGCACTGGTACTGGTGGCTGTTCATGTCAGGTGAAATTCACCCCTGTGCAGAGGATTTGGTTTGGCATTAACTTTAAAACTGGCTTTTAGGGGTACTGGACATCTCATCTCTACCTAGCTCCTTTGAGTCTAGCTCTCAAAAAGCTAATCCACAGCTCCCTAGTAAAAAGAAAAGGAGTACTTGTAAATTTGTTAGTCTCTAAGGTGCCACAAGTACTCCTTTTCTTTTTGCGAATACAGACTAACACGGCTGCTACTCTGAAACTTGTGGCACTTTAGCGACTAACAAATTTATTTGAGCATAAGCTTTCGTGAGCTACAGCTCACTTCATCCGATGCATTCAGTGGAAAATACAGTGGGGAAATTTATATACACACAGAGAGAACATGAAACAATGGGTTTTATCATACACACTGTAAGGAGAGTGATCACTTAAGATGAGCCATCACCAGCAGCAGGGTGGGGAAAGGTGCCACAAGTACTCCTTTTCTTTTTGCGAATACAGACTAACATGGCTGCTACTCTGAAACAGCTCCCTAGTAAAATCCAAGCACCTGTATCCGCCAGTCAGTGTGGAGTAAGGGAAATAACTGACACGCTATTCAGTTTGCATAACTGTCTGAACAGTGCATGAGGCATTACAATTACTGTGCTATGTCTTCTGGAGTATCTTTATCATGAAAACGCCCACACAAAGGCTGGAACATAGCACACACATACTCTGTACTTGGTCTTTGGCACAAGCTGTCATTATAAGGATTATTAATTAACATGAACTTTTCCCTCTTTTTTAATGATCCCTTCTACTTTATATTATATTCCTCTTATAAAGAAATGAAATGAAACCCCCAATATAATAGTCAATGGAGCCGAGAAAGAAAACAGAGGTGTTGTTTTTTTGTCACTCTTCTGAAGTCTAAAGTTAAGTGTGAAAGGAAAAATCTATGGTAAATAGAACCTCACAGAAGTAAACAAGTGGGGAAGAAGAAACATGCTCCAGAATCGAGCTGCATATGCTTTTTAATCACATGGTCTCCACCAGTACAAACCTTTTGGGAGATCTTCAGGAGATGTGATCCCACTTTTAATGAAGGGCTGGAGAAGAGAGGTTAAGAACGGGCTGATCGATAACGCATCCAGAAGTCGGCAACATGTACATTCAAAGGGAAAACAAACGGGTAAACAAAGCACTGGAAGTGGAGGATATTGTAGCACTTTCAACTTTGCAACATGCAAACATATATCTTGGTTGGGCCAAAGATTCAGCAAAGATGCTCTGAGCTGAAGCAAGCGCATAAAGGGCAGAGAAGAGGAAAAGTGAACTTTTTCAGGTCTAGATGACGCAAGCAATGTCTCTATATCTCCTTGTGCTGAGAAAAGTCTTTAATGAGGAAAAGCATAAGACTGTTTTTTGAATAGTAACACTCCGGAAAGGGACAGAGAGAAAGCTGGTGATACATGACCGGAGAATGGAAAAAAGAAAAGTTAAAATTAATGTAGTTCCCTGGGCCTGGATACTTTTCTTGGTGTGTCTATAACTGAAGGAAGTGGCCTGTATACAGGCTATTACTGTGTAGCTCTTAGTACAGATTGTATGCTCATCTCTGTCTAATCGTTTTAGATTTAAAGGGCTGGATTGTTGCTTGAAATATGGATGTTGCACATGCATATCCCATTCAGTGGCTGCACTGTAGTGAGTTTCCTGCTTGTGTCATTCCCATGTAGCACTAGTAGCGTCTTTGGCAAGATCAGTGGCAGGATCTTCAAGGAGGATCTCTGACAAGATTACTTGTATAGACCATCTTCATTTCTCTTTCCTGATGCTCTGAAGTCATCCTTGATTCGTTTGTATCCCCTTCATTCTTCATAGCTCTCATGTGACGTATAGGAAGGAAGGCTGACTTGTGCTCAAGGCAGAGTGGGAGTCAGAATACCTGGCTTCTACTCATGCTCCAGGTTTAATCTTGGTAAATCCCTTTAGGTCCTGATCCAGTAAAGCACGCACTTCATTTTCGGGTCCAGAGTAATCTCATTGGTTTAAATGAATGCTTTCACATCAGCTAGGGTGTTCATGTGTTTAAAGCAAAGCAGATGCTTAAGTGCTTTACTGAATCAGGACCTTACATGCTATGAACCTCAGTGTTCTCATTTGGAAAAGCAGGGTAGTATTGTCCTACCTGATGGGGTTCATAACAAGGATAAATTCAGTAGAGTATATAACAGGAGTGGCCAAACTTACTGACCCTCTGAGCTGCATACAATGATCTTCAGAAGTTTGAGAGCTGCAAGACATGACCAACCTGCCCCGTGGGGCACCACTTGCTGGGGCATGGAGCTTCTGCCCCGATGGCGCCCCATGGGGCTAAAGCCCTTAGACCCTTCTCCCTGCATGGCAGAAGCCCCTAGTCCCACCACCCCACTGCAGAGCAGAAACCCTTAGTCCCACCACCCTGCTGCAGGGCAGAAGCCCTGATCTCCCCCCGCCCAGTCTGGTAGGCGGAGAATGGGGGGATGCTTGGGGGGCTCTGTGAACCACACTTTAACTGTAAAAGAGCCACATGCAGCTCATGAGCACAGTTTGGCCACACCTGGTATATGAGGTACTCAGATGCCAGGCTTCTGAGCACCAGCGAAACTGGGAGCTCTATCCTTCTTTTGTACATTTACCCTCTATGTTGGCTTCTGCAGCTGGAATAGTGCTGTACATATGTGTATGTCAATAACATGCCCTCCAGAGGTGGGCACAACAGAAGTGATTTTGGTTTTGCTAAATTTCATCAATTAGATTTGAGTTTTGCAAGCCCAAAACTGGAGACTGGTTTCAACTGAGCTCCCATTTCATCTGAACAAACTTGCCCTTCATTGCCAACCACAAGGCATGTCAGTGGCAGAGTGTAAGACCAGACCAAGGAATTCAAGAAGAGAATTAAACAGGGCACCAGGTCTGGGGCTGGCAATTAACATAACAATTGCTATTTCCACAAATATCCTTAGCTTGGCAACCGGCATTCAGTGTCTTGGATGACACCAATGCCTCAGTGATTAGTTACAGCTAATTGTTTACATTTTACACTCATCTCCATGTAGTGGGTTTGTTTTGTGCAGCACAGACTCTGTGGCTTATGGAAGAAGTTGGCTACCTTGAAATAGCTTGTGTAATTTTATCAAAGTGGGCCAGGACTCAAACCATTTATCCAAATCCTGGTGGCAAAATGCCCTGTTTACATCTCTAATATCTCTGCCTGGACTGGCCTTAACCTGCCACTTAGTTGCTGTGCAGCTTTAGGAAAGTTATTTAACATATCCTTGCTTCAGGCGATCTCTCTTAGTCGGGACAGAGCTAGCAGAGTGGAAACCAGTGCCCTCCACTCCTACATGTGCCCATGAAATTGATGGCATTGGAACCCCTGTCCACTGAGGAACAGGAGGAAAATTCCCCATGAAGAAGGGTGTAAGAATTTCTGGTGAGCTCTCCCCGGTCTCTGTTTGGGAGAACAGGAAAGCTCTGACAGCCCCATGGAGGCAAGGCAAAGGATTACAACAGCTCAGCCTAATAAACCTGATCACTAACTCCTCTATCATACGGGATAAGGAAGGGAAACTCTTCTGCATTCTTGCAGGGGATTAGCAGACCAAGAAGACCGAAGCATTGGCACTGTTGGTAAGAAGCAGTGTGCAGTGTGTAGTGGAATGGGCACTGGACTGGTAATTGGGGGTATATCTACTCAGCATTTTGAAGCAAGCCTCCCAGCCCAGGATGTCAGACCTGTGTTAGTGGGTCTCACAGACACACTCTAAAACTAGCTGTGCAGACAGCGTTGGGATGTTATGGCTCAGGCTGGCACTCCAACTCTGGAGCTTAGGGAAGCGGGGTGAGCTTCAGGTCTCAACCCCTCAGCCTGAGCTGCAAAGTCTACATTGCTAGCGCGAGTCCTGCTAACCCAAGCTGGGAAACTCACTCCAAAATGCTGTGTAGACAGAACCTGGGAGACCTGGGTAGTAGCCCTAGCTCCACCACTGATCTGAAGTGGGACTTCTGATGGATCATGTCATCTCTCTTTCCCCTTCTCTGTCCTCTTTATTTAGACTGTAATCTTTCTTATTTTGTGTTACTGGTCCATGAAGTGTGCCGCGCCCACAGAGGATGTGATTCTGTTATGATTCTTGGCTGGGAACGTGGCTCTTTAGCTCCAGAGGTGCCTGGTACAATCACTGGTGTTGGCAACGATGATGGCTGTTGCAGTTGTACAGGCCCTAGCACGCTGGGGCTGCTAGAGGCAAATGTAGGCACTGAGCTGCATCTACCCTGTTCTGAGGTTCACGCTAGTTGTCATCACTGGATAGCATTAGTTCGAGATGGTGCTGAATCCAATCCCGACTGTGAACGAACACCCCAGACTTTGGAGAATTTAGACTGAGATGCCACATCTGGCTCTTAAGTCTGCATCAGGGCCCCATCACTAGTATTACTGCTTGCCCTGGCCATAAGGAGAAGAGGATCCTCTTAAGCAGTGTCAGGAATCTGCTGACCACTTCATAGAGTCTCGGGTGCAGGGAGTAGATACGATAGGACAGGGGGACATCCAGTGAGGACCAACATGAGTGAAAATGCCTGTTAGATTTTGATGCCTGTTAGAAATGGATCCAGCACAAAAGAGGGCAATGAAGACAACAGAGGGGCCTGCTGCCAGCAACATGCCTTGGGGGGGTTTCATTTCCTTTGCATCCTGGGGCACAGGTCACTTGCAGGTTTAAACTGGTGTAAATGGTGGAGTCCCTGTAATTTAAAGTTTTTAAACCAGGGGTGGGCAAACTTTTGGCCTGAAACATCAGGTTTCCGAAATTGTATGGAGGGCCAGTTAGGGGAGGCTGTTATGGAGTCTATTACAGGAGTGGGTGGGTGTGGTTCTGTGGCCTGCAATGTGCAGGAGGTGAAATTAAATGACCATGATGGTCCCTTCTGGGTTTAAAGTCTTAAAGGTCTTCAGACCTCCCTTTATTTAGACTTTCCTACCTTAGTAGGAATCCGTTTATTTATTTTTATTTTCTCTCCATCAGATTGAAGGATCATCCAGTTGTTGCCTCAGATGTACATTAAACAGCAGCATGTAGACAGACCTCATATGCTCTGGTGAATTCTCTCACCCCATTGGACTTTTGCAACTGGACCTGTGCTTTCAAGTTGCTTCAAAATAGATAAGCAGAAATTAGTCTTAATTTAGCCTCTGTAATTGTCTTTGCATCAGTTAGTGGGGTGGGGACAGGGGAGGTGTGTGTGGCTAGAAATGCAAAAGAGTTTCCTTATTTTTCATTATTCATTTTGTGTGGCATGGAGCAGGTTTTTTATTCCAGGGAAGCAGTTTGCTTGAACTTATTGCAATAAATAAATAAAACAAAAGATTTGAGGGAACGTCCTGATTTGATTAATTTTGCTGCGAGGAACTTCTGTTAAAAAAAAGCAAACAAACCCCCACTGCAACAAAATAACGCTTATTTTTAGTGCTGTCCTTCATTGCATTTATTACTGACCTCCTGCTGGCTCTCAGCCCTTGGAAATTATTACAGTTTTACACTGAGGCTCTCTGCTAGCGCCTGCTATTGGCCCCAATTCAACAAAGAACTTAAATATGTTCTTGTCCCTCTCTATTCAGTACTTAAGCACATGTGGAAGTGCTTTTCTGAATATGGATGGACTGAAGAATCTGCTGAAGATATGCACCTTCTTAAGTTCATTGTTAGATATGGATGGATTTAAGCGCATGCTTAGAGATACGCACGTGCTTAAGTGCTGTGCTGAATCAGGGCCATTGAGAGGAACTATGTGCTAGCAGTTAATGCAAGGGATTGGCGCTGCACTGGAGAAGGTGGCAAATGGGAGTTGAGACTCCTCAGTTTGTTCATGAGCCCTGCTGCTGTTATATTTCATTGAACGTGCTGGGGGGGGGCGGAGGGGGGAGGGGCGTGGATCAATGTTCACGTTGCACTTCCCATCAGTTCCCAGCTCACGCCGGGGAAGTTAATGATCCAGCCAGCTGACCAAATTCCGTGATGAAGCCTAGTCATGTGGTGCCTGAGGCACGTTACACATAATCTGCACATAATCGGCATAATCTGCACATAATCTGTGTCTCGGTTTCCCAACCTGTAGGGTGGGGACATCACTGTGGTGACATGAGGCTCAATGTATATAAGCTGTTCCTCATACTGGGATGCAAGAAGCTAGAGAAGGGAATGCTTCTACCTGCATTTCTAAATTGATGTTGGACTTCTTCTGAATGTGGCTCTGTGGGGTCACTTTGGGGCTTCAACCCATTTGCTCATTTTACTTTGCAACCACCCCCTCCTGGGCTACTCATGCTTCAGATGTCCAGCTGGTGTATGTGTGATGTGCTGTTTCCTCGGAGTCCATTGTGAATCTACTTCTTGGATCAGTGTGGCACCAAGCAGGGCTGCTTATGGGCCATCCTTAGAGTGCATCCCAATTGCTTGACTGGCTAGTGTTGCTTGCCACCCACTGACATTTGGAATGCTCTGCCATCCACTCATACACTCTAGATGCTCTCTCTAGCCTCTGATTGTCTAGTCTGAAGAACATAGGAATTGCCATATCACCACAACTCAGTGGTCTGGGTAGTCTACAGGGAGGGGTCTAGGTAGTTCTTCTGCTATCCTGCTTTCCCACCACACCAGAACAGAACTATAGACCCATCTAGTCCAGAAACCTGCCTCCTGCCATCCCAGGATAGACCAGTCATCTATTTAGTTTGGCATCTTTTCGGACAATGGGCAAAGCTGGAGCCTTCAGTGAAAGGTGTAAAACAGCTAGTAATGCCCAGAACAGTGGAATGTTCTACTGAAATGGAGCAAGACCAGTCTGGGCATGATTATCCTAATTGGCTCCCAAATGGGTGTTAATTTCATTCACTTTACGGTCTGCAAATCCTTTGCACCTCAGTTCCTTGCTTCATCCAGATGAAGAAATGTATTTACTCTCCAGATAACACAGTAAAATAAGACAAGCAGAACGTTACGTAAGATGGCAGCACAGCCCATTCCTGACCCCAGCTTCTCAACTTAAGCTTGGGGGGGAGGGATAGCTCAGTGGTTTGAGTATTGGCCTGCTAAACCCAGGGTTGTGAGTTCAATCCTTGAGGGGGCCATTTAGGGATCTGGGGCAAAAATTGGGGATTGGTCCTGCTTTGAACAGGGGGTTGGATTAGATGACATCCTAAGGTCTCTTCCAACCCTGATATTCTATGATGCTCTGCAACTTTATCCAAGATGGTGAACCTTCAAACTCTGATGTAACACCACTGATTGCAGCACAGCTGTGCTGATTTATACCAGCTGAAGATCTAGCTTGCTCTTCGTATTCATATAGGCTCTAGGTCAGCAAAGCACTCATGGCCATACTTATCTTTAAGTTCCATTGATCTTGTCGTCACTGAGAAGCTAACTCAAGGTGTAACTCAACTGTTACCCCAAAATCAAGGCCTGTCCACACACAAAACCCCTTCACTGGAGTGTGGTGGTGCTTTTAACTCAAGTTGGCTGGCCTGAAAGGGGATATAGGGTGAAACTCAAGTGAGCACAACTTGCCAGCTGCTAATGCAATCTAACTCCATTCAAGTTCCACTAGTCCTCCAGTGCCTTCACACAGTTCCTCTCATGGATCAAGAAAGGATAGACAAGTTTCCCACGATTCACTGGAAAAGGATTCATAGAGTGGCTCAGCTTACTGCAGTTCTAAGAACAAGGGGATATGCTCCCAAAATTCTCAGCACTGCACATGGATGAGCACCGTGCCAATGTGGACACAGCAGCTGTAGCATTATTTCAGTGTGGCTGCTCTCACTCAAGTGAGGCTAGCTTGAGAGAAGTAACTCATGTGGGTAACTCGAGTTAACTCTCCAGTGAAGACTGACACATTGACTTCGAAGGTCAGGTTAAAGCTAAGCACATATATAGGGGCTTTGCTGGATTGAGGCTTTCGGGAGAGATCTATCTCCCACAGGCAGCTCCCACATGTACTGCTGAATATAAAGCAGTAGAAGTGATGGCAATGTAACAAAAACCCAAGAAACATTTCCCCTGCTTTGTCATCTAGATTTAAAAGCATTTCACCCGAGCTCAAATAACATTATTTAGTATCAATTATCCTTCCACTGAGTGCTGCGAGGGGTTGTGAGGCTGGCATTTTTATCTCATGAGAATGTCTTCCTGGTTAACCATTTGCAATATTAGCTCCCTTTGATCTCGTCTTTGATTGTGTCATGCGACAAAAGCCCATGTAATCAGCTGTTATTTCCATTAATGGCAATGCTGCTCTCCTCTTTGACAAGCTAATTTGTTATCGTTGCCTCCTCTTTGTGTAGATCAGCCAGGATGACCCCCTCTCACCCGCCCAGCCCGTGTAGAAATGACAGGTGCTCATCCATCCAGGACGTCACCGTCCATTCCAAAGAGGTCTCATGAATGTGATTAAACAAAGACCAGATATTAATGCTTTAGCACAAGGGCAGGAGGACTAGATGACTCAGAGGACTGGTGATGGAATTCAAGCTTTTTAACCTTCTAGCTTGCCAGGTCAATAGAAATTCTGTGCCCTGTGAGGTTGCTATGCTCAAAAGAGGTAAGAGCAAATCTCCAGCAAGTGGAATTTGGCATAGCTCCAAGATCTAGCCCATCATCAGCTGCTTAGCATTTGGTGGCCTGTGCAAAATTAACTGGTAGTCTCACTCCAGCTTTTAGTGTACTGTGTAAACTACTGAAGAGAGAGTGGTTCAGCAGGTACATAGTGGACTACATAGTATGGAGGGGGTCAAATCCAGTTATGACCATCTTGTCATCTTTGTGAAATGAGTTTGGTGGGCTTGGCCTATCTCACAAGAAACAGCACAGTGGTTGTCTTTAACCAACTATCTACCTTGCTGCCTCTCTCGTTAAGCAGACTGTGGCTGGGATGTGCTATGGAGAATGAATGAACTTTGCAAGCTAAGGATTGAGAAATGCAGGGGTGGGGAGGTAAGCTTACACTGTCCTAGCCCATGATTCACCTAACTCAGGTGTAAGCAGAGGGTGCCAATCTCTAGAGTGTCAGTCTGGCATTTTTGATGTATTCATTAAGGATAAAATTCCCTGGGCAAAGGACCAGAACAATGTCTATGCACCACGTAAGCCTAATTTCATAGAATCTTAGAAATGTAGGCCTACAAGGGACCTTAGGAAACCATCATGACCAGTTCCTTGTTCTGAGGCAGGACCAAGTAAACCTAGACTATCTCTGACAGGTGTTTGTCCAACCTGTTCTTAAAAAAACCTCCAGTGATGGGGATTCGACAACATAACATAAGAACGGCCATAATGGGTTAGACCAAAGATTCATCTAGGCCAGTATCCTGTCTTCTGACAGTGGCCAATGCCAGGTGCCCCAGAGGGAATGAACAGGTAATCATCAAGAGATC
Organism: Dermochelys coriacea; assembly: GCF_009764565.3. NCBI lineage: Eukaryota > Metazoa > Chordata > Testudines > Dermochelyidae > Dermochelys > Dermochelys coriacea. The sequence goes on from NC_050089.1 coordinate 4,558,559, forward strand.
CATCTTATGTGCTTATGTTCTTATACCCCGTCTGTCATTCCTAGCTTCTGGAAAACAGAGGCTAGGGACACCATCCCAGCCCATCGTGGCTAATAGCCATTGATGGACCTATCTTCCATGAACTTATCTAGTTCTTTTTTGAACCCTGTTATAGTCTTGGCCTTCACAACATCCTCTGCCAAAGAGTTCCACAGGTTGCCTGTGCGTTGTGTGAAGAAACACTTCCGTTTGTTTGTTTTAAACATGATGCCTACTGATTTCATTTGGTGACCCCTAGTTCTTTTGTTATGAGAAGGAGTAAATAACGCTTCCTTCTTTACTTTCTCCACTCCAGTCATGCCAGTCATATCATCCTCTTTATAACAGCCATTAACATATTTGAAGACTCTTATCAGGTTCCCCCTCAGTCTTCTTTTCTTTGGACTAAACATGCCCCGTTTTTTTTTTTTCACCTTTACTCACAGGTCAGGTTTTCTAAACACTTTATCATTTGTGTTGCTTTCCTCTGGACTCCCTCCAATGTATCCACATCCAAGTGTGGTGCCCAGAATTGGACACACTGTTCCAGCTGAGGCCTTGGCAGTGCGAGTAGGACGATTTCTTCCCGTATCTTAGATACTACACTTCTTTTAATACACTCCAGAATGATATTAGCTTTTTCACAACTACATCACATAGTTGACTCATATTCCATTTGTGATTCACTGTAACCCCCAGATCCTTTTCGGCAATAACTTAAATGGAACTTAAATGGCACCTTGGCTTATGTTAGCCCTGTGCACAGGGGTAAATTTCATATCTACAATAAAATTTGTTCCCAATACCATTGAACAACCCAAATAATAGACTTTTATTTTCTTGAAGCATGAACACAAGTGTTTCCAGTGAAACAGGGATGATTAAAACAAACCATGAGCAATGAAAATACCAATGCTTGGAAGACACAAAAGGATAATAATCATCCTTAACTTGAACACATGGTGTGTAGTGCCCAGGGATTCCATTATTAGTTTTTCATGCTTCTCTGATGCTAAAAAGCAATCGGGGGCTATAAAACTTGGAGGCCTCTTTGAAGCATAAAATGGTTTCTCGTGCGAATCAGTTATCTGCTCCATTCCATGTGGCAGCTGCATGGAGCAAAATATATCTAACCCATTAAGGAGAGTGTAAATTAGCGGTGGCTCGCCCATGCTGCATAATGGATGATTCTCTTTTGCGGCATAGAAGATGCAGGACTAGATTGACAGAGGCATTTAGGTACTAAACTGCCACTTTAAGCACCTTAAAAGTCCAACGTTTAGATCCACTCAGCTGCCACCCAGCCCTGGAGATGTCTGAAGTCCCCAGACTCCTACATTTCTGCCGGCAACATCCCCTACTTTTTTGCTGCTGGGTATGTGCACAGCCACAGTGGTCCTGATGCCCAGTGTCTCGCTTACATCTAAACTCCAGTGGGATCCTCAAACTAGATACGGTTCCGCCTATTTCACCTGGAAGGGCCCAATCCAGTAGGCATGTTCAGAGGACACCAACTAGTAGAATGAGTCTCACACAATACAATACTGATTATGCCCCCTTGCCCCAAACCTTCAGCCCAGTGGATAGAGGATTCACCCAGGAAACAGGAGGCCCCCCCATCAATTCCCCTGATGACAGAACAAGAAGCTATGGTCACAAGTTGCAGTGGGAGAGGTCTAGGTTGGATATTAGCAAAAACTATTTTATTAGGAGGGTGGTGAAGCACTGGAATGGGTAACCTAGGGAGATGGTGGAATCTCCATCCTTAGAGGTTCTTAAGGCCCATCTTAACAAAGCCCTGGCTGGGATGATTTAGTTGGGATTGGTCCTGCTTTGAGCAGGGGGTTAGACTAGATGACCTCCTCAGATCTCTTCCTAATCTTCTATGATTCTATGTGGAGCATAGACTTTAGCTGAGCTATCCCATCTCCAAGGCAACTGCCCAGGCAATGAGCTATTCTGGAGTGGGTGTCTCTCCATCACTCCTGTTGAGGATGTCCCACTGCATATAACTAATGAATATTCATTGGGTGACAGAAAGAGTGAGAATGACTCTCTAGTCCAGTGGTTAGGGATCTCACCTGGGATGTGGGAGACCCATGTTTAAGTCCCTGTTCCAATGGATATTTGATTGGTTATAATGGAACAGCTTCATTAGGCTGGTGCTAAGGTACTCACCTATGAGGGAGGAGATCCGTGTTCAAGTTCCTTCTCCACATTGCTATGCAACCTGGATGAGTGCTCTAAGTGCTGGTCTAAAGGGCCATACCATCTCTTCAGTTTTTTTTAAAAAAACGCTTCCTCTTGAACCCAAAACACACCAAGAGCCCAAGAGTGTGAGATGCTGAGAAAATTCTGCTAGTAAATCTGTCTCACCCTCAACTCACATTGACTTCACAGCTATGCCATCAGGCCTTACTATGTTGAAAGCTGATTCTGGAAGGTGCTGAGAAGTTGTATGTAATGAGACTTGAGAACATGAAACGTTCTGGTTTTCATGAACTGGCATTTTCTGACAAAAAATATTACATCAAAAAATTCCCGAGCAGCTCTAATAATTTCCTTTTCCCCTTCCCATGTGTGCTTCTGCTACTAGTCTCCTGTTAATAGAGAGCAGGACTTAAGTCATTACCCTAATCCAAACACCTGCACACTTCATCTTGCTTGAGAGCTGGATCTGAATTTGTTGCACTTAAGCCCTTTCTACTTGGAGAGTAACATGGGTATTTTCCAAGGGTGGTGTTAACCTGGGTGGACCCATATGTGCTGGGTACATAAGGATGGTCCTGTAATATTGGGGTGTCCTTCTCCTTTTAGGACATCTGTCTTCGCTCCATGCTGGTTGCAGAACATATGGTCTCACTACCATCCCTGGCAGAGAGCTGATGCAGCACGGCACGTTATTGCTTGGCCTAAAGCTTCTCGGGGAGGGATGGGGAGTTGAGCGGTGATCTGTGTCCACTCATTGTGTGTGAGGGGATGAGAGATGGGAACGTACAGAGGGAGAGTTCTTGAGCTCTCCCATTACTCGGTCAATGGCCAAGAACACTGGACGTTTCTAGGGAAGCAGGGCTGAACTCACCCCCGTCCCCATCTCTAGCACAAGGTGCAATGGTCCCATATTGACCATGAGTGGCTAGGATCAAAACTTTCTATCTCACCCACATTCAGGCATTGATTTAATCTCACTTGAACAGGAAACAGGAATTAATATAGGGAAGTTTGATGGCCTGTGTTATTCAGGATGACAGAATAGATGATCACAATGGGGCTTTCTGGCTTTAAAAATCTATGACTCTCAAGACCATACAAATAATTTACAGCTAATTTTTCTAAAGTTATCCCAAGTTTTTAGGTACCCAGTTTGAGACCCTTGGTCCTGATCTGCAGATGTGTTAAGCCCCCGTTGAAGTCCTTGGGAGTACCTTGTGGGTACTCAGCACCTTTGGAAATCAGGCATGCGGTTTCTCACATTGAGTACCCGAACGTAGAGGTCACTTCTGAAATCCTTTCTTTTCAGTTTTCCTTTAAATAGGGTTGAAAGCTACGAGAATCAACATGGACCAGGAGGAGCTTCTAGAGGTTAAAAAGAAAGCTAACAAGCCATCTTTACTGCATGAGACAGCCTGCTATTCTGAAATAAGGTCTAGTGGTGATTTTAGCTCCAGTCTATTCTGGACGAAGAAGCCCAGAGCTCTGAAGTGCATCCATTATTACCCAGGCCTGTCAGGAGCTAATCACCTGCATTCCAGGTTTGTAAGGTTACTTTTAAGGCTTATTTTAACCTTACCTAGAAGAGGAATGTTTCGTGGCTACTGCCTGATAATGAAACCATTAGCATTCATTAAGTGTGGTCATAAATCTTTCTCTCCTGAAATAGCAATAACGGAACCTTCCAGCCATTCTAACAAATGCCATGTCTAATCTTTCCCCTGCGATGCCTTGGGTGGAACTCACTTGCTGGGAAAAGCCTGCCGATTCTAGGCATGCTGGAAGGAGAATAGGCCTTTGTCATCATTCCTGAGAAAGCTGGAGACTTAGGAAAACAAAACCTCTGACTTTCCCCAGAAAAGTGGTTTCTAAATAAACTTCCATAGTTACACAGGGGCATAGGAACTGCCAGGCTGGATTGGAGCAGTGGTATCCTGTCTCTGATCAGCATGAACAGATGCTTCAGAAGTGGGTGTAAGAAACTCCATAACAGGCAATTATGTAATAACCTTTTCACTGGAAAAATGGCTTCCTAACCTGACAATTAGCAGATGACTTATGCCCTGGAGAATGTGGGTTTGTGTCCCTTATAATGTTTATCCTCTCTTTCATATGAGTGTTTTGAATTCCCCACCTCACAGTTATCCTGTGGCAATGAATTCCACGGATCATTTATTCACTTTGAAAGAAAGAAAGTTTTATATTTACTTATTTCAAATGTTGCCTACTACATTTTATGGAGTATCCCTTGCCATACAGTAGCACTCTGAGAAAGGGGAAAAATGTCCTATGCTTTATATACATTTTGCACATATCCCTTCTATTGTAACCTCTCTATAGTATATAATGAATGAGCAAGAAAATAAAGAGAAAGGTCACTGAAGGAGGAGGAGATGGTGTCCAGCCTCAGAGAGAACTATTAAAGGGGCATTTAATGGATATTCATATAGTTTTAAAAAATCCACAGCTATGGTACAAATAACCCTGGAGATTATCAGAACTGTGAATGCATTAAAAACACCTCATCTACTTTTCACCATATAAAGGGCATAATCCTGCATTCAGAATGCCTGCTGATAATGGGATGTATCTCTTGGAGCAGAGGTGCTGTCTTCTCCATCACTCGGGGAGGTGGTGCTTAAATCAGGATTGGGTATCTTTTTACAGATAGATCTGTTCTACTTCAGCTGCCTCAATGCAGGAATCACTGGGGAAGGTTCTGGCTTGTATTGTGAAGGAGGTCAGACTGGGTGAGCACAATCGTACTTTGTGGCGTTACACATTGATGCATTCTGACTGTGTATTTTGTTTTTGTTAATTCATGAATAAATGAATGGAGCTGGTTGAAAAATTTCAATATTTGGAATTCTTTGATGAAAAAAGAGTTGGTGGAAAAAAATTGCCCTTTTCCCAACATCCCTATAGCTCTGTTTAAATGTTATTAATCCTATTCCTATTAGAATAAAGATTTCATTACAATTGCTAGAATAATTCTTTTCTGTATACCATACCAGTAGCCCTGGAATGCAGTAAGAACACAGAGATATTTTCCCAGCGGGTTACAAGCAGTTAGAATTCATCAAGCAAAAAAAAAAGAAAGAAAGAAATACCAGCAGTCATACCGTTGTAAGCCCTAGTGGCTTGGAACATACTTTTCTTTCAAAGGGATGGAGAAAAGAGATGTTGCTAACTGTGATTTGAAATGAGAGGGAGAGTTTGGTGCCTCATCCACAAACTCATAGAAGTCAAAGATTTGCTGCAGAGGAGAAGGCTCTCAGAGCAAGGTTAGTGATGTTTTGTGAAGGGGCAATGCTCGATCAGAGAGCTGAAAGGATGGTGGAGGCCAGAAGAAAAGACCTGAGAGGTGCCACTGGGCTACTACTCTGCAGATGGTTACTCTCGCCCTGAATCACCAACCCTCCCTTATTCTTTAAATACGTGCTTCACCTTAAAGCCACCAGAAAGGACGTGCTTAAAGGCAAGCTGTTCTTAAGCAGTTTGCTGAATGAGTTTCTATGACAATAGTAATGGAAAGACTCTGAGCATGGCTAGGCTGGGTGAAGAGTGAATGAGCAGCGTGGCTAACATGTCATGGCCCAAATATTCAAGGGGGCTAATGATTTTGAGTGCCCAAGGGGCCTGATTTTCAGAGTGCGGGTGCTTAGCACTTCCTGAAAACCAGATCCTTTAGTTATCTCAAGTTGGCCCCCAAATCAGTATGCAAATTCTGGCCCAATTATGTATAGCTACCAATTATCGTCTATGGGAGGCAATGGACAAATATTTGGCTGGAAATTCCAGGTTAAAAAATTGCTTTGCACTGGGTTTGATGTTACATTTCAGCTTGGTGTAAGGCTTGGCCATAAAATTCTGAATGAGATAAGAAAAGCAAACAGGGAAAATCCCATTTTGTGTTCATGAAGGAGGTACTTCATAATTATTTTATTATCTATGCTTTTTTTTTATCACCAACTTCTAAGTCTTGTTCTATTATCTAGGAGTGAATATAATAGTGTCTTCACCAACAGGAAGAGAGACTTAAAGACTCCTTCAGAATAAATTAAAAATGAAACCCCAGTGAACTTATAAAGCTTTATTATCTTCAGAAGTGAGTTTTGCGTCTCCCTAGAAAATTAATCCCTCGAATATTGTACACTATAGTATTTCATGGGAAAGTTTGCTCGTATTTTCTAAACTGAGCAAGTAATTTAACTCTTTTGACTCACTTAATTGATGAATTGAGCCATTTTCCTGGATGCAAATTGTCTGACACCAACTTTTTATTTCCTGATCTATTTGTTGCTAGAAATTATTTCTAAATATTTCCATATTTACACTGTTCACTAGCAGCTGGTTTAGAATATCAGAGAGACAGATTGATAGATCGGTTGATAGCCAGATAGATGGTTCGATCAATAGATAGATTGCCTACACTTACTTAGTGTGCTGCTGTGTCCCCTTCTAGTGGCTGAGACACACATAGCAGCTAATGAGCATGCTACAGCTTTTGTGCTAACAGAGATGAGTCTTTTAGATGAGACAATAGAGGGTTGTGGGTCTAGATCTAGAACTCTTCGATTCTACCCCTGCTGCTAATGACCCACCTGGAAGCATCATCATTAGGCTTTTTCACGACCCATTTTTGATGGGATCAGGCTATTTGCTAACCTCAGGGCCTGTCGTTCCTCTCTCTCTCTCACTGTGAAAAATTTCAAAACATCTCAGTTTCGTTCCACATCAGAAGGGGAAAAAATGTCAAAACGGCAATATTTTGGCAAAATGGACTTTGTGTTTTCCAGACAGCCCTCAAAGTCAACATTCCAATGGGAACGTTTATTTCATTTTGCATTACTCATCATGTTTATTACAGTAGTGCCTACCAACCAGCCAAGGTCACAGCCGCATGGTGCTGGGCAGTGTACACTAGCCACTGAGACTTCACGGTGAGCACTTACGTGAAATCAGGAGAGAACGTGGCACTTTCACATGTATCTGTGTGATAACTGTCTTCACATACTGACTTGTTAATGACAACCACTGTGTTCCTTCTTCCTTGTTCTGATCCTTAAGTTACACATTTCCCTTGAGGCTCCTGTTTGTCTGCTTACAGAGTGAAATTCCCCCCTGTACTCAGGACCTGCACGAGGTTGAGGGACTGTTTAAGCTCAGAGGGGTTTTCCCAGCAGTCTATCATTATTATTATCTGCATAATAATAGAGGCCCCAGCTGAAATCAGGTTCCATAGTGCAAGTTGCTGTGCAAGCACATACTAAGAGACAGTAAACAAAGGGGTGGAAAAAAAGAATGCAGTATGTCCAGGGGAGAACTGGGACAAACACGCTGCTCTCTCGGTTGCCAGCCGAAGTCCCTGTCCACCGAACCACATGAGCACTCAAAGCACTCGCTATTATTTTCGCTTGTGAAAGTCCACCCAACTTTTGTTGATCTCAAGAAGGAAAACACTTGTGGTTGAATTTGAGCCTTGGGAGAAAGTTCAGGTCAGCTCTTCCTTTATTCAGCCCTGTTTGTTCATCCCTGACATGTAGTGTACCGAACCAGTGCTGCATCATGCATCACCCTTGCAACAGGGGAAAAATCACTTTCATTACCCAGAAGTCTTCAGACCCATTCATCTTTCATGACTAGCTCTTATGCAGCTCAAGGGAACTGAGCCCTCTGCTGTCTGCAGGGGGAGGGAGAAAAAGGGAAAGAGAAAGAGAGGAGCTATTTGTATGAAATACAAAAGAAGTCCATTTCCAAAGAGGTGCTTAAGACACGGTACATAGAGATCCCATTGACAGGTAATGAGATTCGTGCCCATGTCTCCTGCCCGTTGTTCTGCAAACATTTGTCAAGGCACCACATTTGCAGTGATCTCAATGAGCAGTGTGAACGGTTTTAGAACACCCCGGTCCCCCATTTGCCACTGGTCTGAAAGCTTTATGACTCCCCAGCCCCTCGCTGATGGCCTGACGCAGTGGCGTGTGAATCACTGATAAAGAACACCTGCTCTTTGGAAACAGGCAGCATGGATTAGTTCCAGAGCCCCTGGGGGATTATGGGACCAGTTGGGAAGGCCTTCCTATGCTTGTGGGGTCCCAGAGCTTGGTCCCAGCCAGAACATCAACATTGCCATTTTACAGCCCCTTTGCCCAACCATGCGAGCCTGAGCCAGCTGACACGGGGGTCAGCCATGGGTGTTTAACTGCACCCTCACTGCAAAGTATGCCAAGTGCCCTGCCATCTTCTCCTGCACTGAAAATCTGCACAGGCACCAATGGAGCTTTTACTGCTGACAAAGACCTTCAGGGCTCCTTTCCAGACTCGCCTCCAGCGCCGGAAAGCTTTGCACTGCTTACCGCACCCAACACCGTGGGCTGCCTCTGCCCTGCCCGGGATGCCAGCTTTCATCACACACCTGTCACATTTTCCAAGTAGCCTCTTCAGATTGTCCCCCATCAGATTCCCCCTTAAAACTCTCCTTTACCATGATGCCCACAACAACCTTGATAACATGTAGCCTACACCTACACTGCACACTTCTTGTGGTGGCATGTAGAGTCCATATGCTACACGCTCCCCCCTTATATAGGTATAAATAGTCCTGTAGACAGGGAGGTGCTGCTGAAGTGAGTCTAGAGATATCTGACCCTGGGGTAATGTACCCTACACAGCTCTCTGCCCATCCAAACTGTGCCTCCCCCATCTACACTGCTATCTTGTCTGCTGCCTCCCCTTTGCTGGCGTCTTTCCCCAGGGCAGAGAAAGGCTCTGGCAGTGGGTAAAGGCTCTGCACTTTCATGGCAGTGAAAGGCTCTGGCAGCGGGGAGACAGCAAGGAAAGGCCAACACCCTGGATTTTTGAGCTATCGACTGTAAAGTCAGAAAGGACCATTGTGATCATCTGGTCTGACCTCTTGCTTTAACAGAGGCCACAGGACATCCCTGAATCAAATCCCATTTGAACCAGAGCAGATCTTTTTGAAAAACTTCCAATTTGAATTTAAAATGTCCGGTGATCGAGAATCCACCACGACCCTTGGTAGGTTGTTCCAACCGTTACCCTCATGATTAAAAATCAACACCGTATTTCTAGGCTAATCATACCTTCTATTCCCAGAGCTCATGGCAGATACACAGATCATCTGTATAAATGCAACCATGTAATAGTCCCTCCCCTCTAAATAATTAATACTTAAAACAGCTGCAGGTCCTGTGCCCACCTGTGTTGCATATATAAAACCATTTATTATTACTCTGACTCTTTCACTGATTCTCCTTGTGTGTCTTGAGAGACAGGTGGCCCCCAGCCCCAATCTCCAACCACTTACTTCCTCTCTTTCTCTCTGTGCCTCTCCTGTCCTTCATTCGCCAGGGAATACTGGCTGTTGCTAGGGTTTTTCCGCATTTTTCCCAACTCAGCTGTAGAACAAGGTAAGATGTCTTCCTACTCTAAGAGCCTGGCCACCCAAAAAGGATGGTCCTTCAATTAAGACACTGGATGGGGAACCCAAAGATCTGGATTCACATCTCTGCCACAGACCCTCCATGGAACGTGGGCCATGTCACTTAACCTCTCTATGCTTCAGGTCCCTCAGCTGTTAAAGAGGAGTGATGATACAGGGTGTGGAGAAGCTAAATGAATTAATGTTCATATTGTGCTTGATGCAGTAGTGGTGGAGGTTCGGGAGGCATCTAATCCAGGTTTTCACCATAGCAATGTGAGAGCAAAGTCTACTCTCACTTGGATGCTTAAAATTCCTCCTACCTGCAGGAGTGGACATTTTCTTTTTAACAGACAATGAGTGTTATGCCTTGGAATTCAGGGCTGGGGATTCATAGCTGAACAGGATAAAATGTAAGACTGCAGGGCTGTGTCCCTTGAATATGGTTTGCAAGCTGAACCAATAGGCAGGTTGGTTGCTTTTCACCTGCTCTTGAAGGTGAGTTGATTTACTGTCAGTTTGCCGCTCTTCGGTCGAGTTTCTCTGAGTGCACTTCTACCATATCAATGCCTTTTTCACCCTGCGAACCACATTGTCTCCAGAACTGATCACTAGCCACGGGGCAAAATAGCAGAGCCTCAAAAATGTGCATTGAAATATCCCTGAGTCATGATATTAGGAGTCACTAGAATGTATTGCTGGCAAACAAACAAACAAAAAAAATTAATCACGGTGTCCTACTTTAGTGTGGCTGGCAGCGGCAGAGCTGCAGCTGCTCTGCAGAATTGATTAATTACCTATTAAACAAGAGCAGTAGTGACAGAGCTTTAAAACATATATCGAATTAAGGGTAGTGAATCTTCCAGGGGGAAGAGAGAGAGGAGAATAAATGTAAGTGAATGTGAGCTTCAGTCGCACCCTTGCACAATCCACAGGAGGCTGTTTTAGTGGCCATGGGCTGTTTTTATTACTTGTGTCACAGAAGAAGGTAGATGAGTCTACCCAGAATTGGCACCCTGTTGTGCCCCAGTGCACGGTGAAAGACAGCCCCGGCCCTGAAGAAGTTCTGATTTATGTAGACAAAGGGTGTGAGGAGAAGCAGTGACACAGAGAAGTGGAGGGTCTTGCCCACCATCACACAGCAGGTCAGTGGCAGACCAGGGAGAAGAACCCAGAACTCCTGAGCCAGTGCCCTAGCTACTAGACCATACTTCTTCTGGAGTTCTTGCTGAGTTCTGTTGTGGTTTGGATGGGGGTGCTCTTGGGCTTAATTAGATCCTCTGTCTCAGAGGAAGCAGTTGTCTTCAGCTCTGTGTCTTGCCAAAACTGGATAAACACAACCCTGAACGCTTTTTCAGTTGTGCTGTTTGTCACCATGGTCTATTGCACATCCTCTAAGTGAATCCTCCAACACAGCTGATTTTGCAATGTGCTCCTTTGGCATGTCCCTAGTCCTATGATCAAGGATGGGACTGAACTAATACTTGTGAAGTACTATGCTGGCAGGTCTTTGGCAGCTCCATCCATTTCAGCAGGCTTTAAACTTGTATTAAAAAGGTGACAACCTTGTAAAGGATGAATCATGTTGCCTTCTAGTGGCTGATCCATCGAGATGGCGTCAAGTTCAAGTTAGAGATAAGGCAAAGTGAAGGAAATTAACCATTACATCAAACTCCCAAGGGAAGTGGTGGATTCTCCCTCTTGTGAAGGCTTCAGAGGAAGACTGGATGTCTTTGTGGAAGATGCTTTCGTCAAGCATAAATTACTGGGCTCAATGCAGGAGTAACTGGATGAAATCCTCTACTTGTGTTCTACAGGAGGTCAGACTAGACCATCTAATGGTGGTGCCTTTTGGATTTAAAATTTATGAGAAAAGCTTTTTTAGGGAGGCCCCTTTTAGATCCTGTTGCGTTTTGAGTCCCTGTGCCCTCTCTTGTGTCTTTAAACCCAAAGCACTTGCGTCTAACTGACTCTAGTCTATTTTGGGTTTTTCCTAATTCATGCTTCATTATGAGTCGGGGAGAGCAAATAAATCCTGCTTCTTCAGGTTACATTTTGAAGCGGGTTTAGAACCAGTTGTTAAAGGGGTGGGCAAACTCTGTCCTGTCTGGCCCACCTGAACTCTCGGCTGGGGAGGCTCTCCTGAGAATCTCTTTTGAATTTTTACTCACCGGGCGGCGCTCCGGGTCTTTGGCGGCACTTTGGCGGCACGCTCTTCACTCACTCTGGGTCTTTCGTGGCACTTCAGCGGCATGCTCTTCACTCGCTCCGGGTCTTTGGTGGCATTTCGGCGGCACGCCCTTCACTCGCTCCGGGTCTTTGGTGGCACTTCAGCGGCACACCCTTCACTCACTCCGGGTCTTCAGCAGCGGGTCATTCAGTGCTGCCGAAGATCCGGAGCGAGTGAAGGACCTGCCGCCGAAGTGCCGCTGAAGACCCGGAGTGACTGAAGGAACCGGTTCTTCAGCTTTTCGCAGCTCATCACTGGGTAGAACCATAACTTTCTCACATGCCTGCGAGAAGAAGAGTCTGTCTTACAGGAACTCAGTGTTAGCCAATGGCATTCAAATTACCTAGACCTAAAATCTCCCAGAGGATAGGTGAAATCCTATGGCTTCAGGGTTGTATGTATAGTTCAGCTGTTTACAGCTAAAATTATCCTGTATCACAGCTCTCCTCTGCTACTAATTGGCACGACCTTGGGTGTAGCTGTTCTTTACTATCCTTTGACGTCCATGTGCTATGAAGATGAATTAGTTATTTAGGTAGCAATCAGATTCCTTAGTTTAGCCAAAGTGCATCCATTCCTCTTCAGACCTATTAAGGGCTGGATAAACTTTCAAGCTAATGCACATTGCAAATCCACTGCTACTCTGGAGATGTAAGCACCTAAATATTTTCTTATTCATTAATGAAAAAAATCTTTAGGGGAAAAAAATTCCCCCCCCCAAAAAAAAGGAGTCAGGGAGAGCAAAGTGACTAGATTGTCTGAGTCCCAATTAACAGGGTTTGGTTTGCTGTCTGCCTTTATCAATCTCCAGCTCCAACTTAGCTTGCTGAGGTCAACAAATGGCAGGCTAGGTGTTGCAAATTGCAGTTCAGACTCAGGGGCAGTGTTGGCCTCTCTCCAAGGAACGGGGAAAGTTTCTAAAGGATGCTATAGACATGGGAGATAACAAGCCATTAGTTTTGGGAGAAGGTCGGCTTTCTGGCCCTGCATGCCTGTGTCCTAGAGATGCCGGAATAGGAGTGCAATGAACCTCAGGCTTCCCCCCCCCAGCCCCTTCTAGCTCTGCTGTTTAATAAATCGGTGTCCTGACTTAATGGTGACCTGAAAAGCTTTAAACAAGGGTAACAGCGGCTGCTGTCAGGGGAAGTGCCCGTGTATGTCAGGGAAGAACTGGGTGCAAGTTTTCCCTGAAAAGACCTAATCAGGTGGCTACCTGGCTAAGGTAGTGGACTAGCATTTAGAAGATCTGGCTTCAATTTCCTAGCTCACTCTCAGGCTTGATATACACTTAAAACTTACACCAGACGAGCTGTGTTGGGCAGGCAGGTGAAGAAGCGCTCCCCGTCCCCACTTCCAAGATATAGCTGTGCCAACAAAACCCCAGGGTAGATGCAGCTATGCTAACAGAAGGGTGCTTCTGTTGATGCAGCTAATGTTCAGGGAAGTGGAGTATGCCAGCACAGGCTGTGTAGTGCAGGCCTAACCTTAGGGTCTGTCTGTACTGCAATCAGAGGTGTTCAGCTAGCTAGATTGAACATGAGATGCAGTCACACGTTGGGGTTACAGCACAGACATACCCCCCAGATACTATGGTGTGACCTGGGTTTCGATGTTACGGTAATGGGTGCACGAGATAACCTGAGCTATACAGACATCCCTTGGGCAAAACAATTGTGCCCTACTGTGCCTCGTTTTTCCCATCTGTGCAATCAGGCCTAATTTGCAAGGGCATTTGTGCAGATGGATCAGTAATAATGCCTAGTAATTAGTTGGTGCACCGTAGCTTCAAATTACTGCACCTATATTTACCCATACTTACTATACCTGTACCATGTGTAGTTGTAGTTGTGTCCGTCCCAGGATATGAGATAGACAAGGTAGATGAGGTGATAGCTTTTATTGGAGCAACTTTTGTTGCTGAGAGAGACAAGCTCTTCTTCAGGGCTGGGAAAGGTACTCCCAGCATCACTGCCTGCAAAATGCAAGGAGGAACAGATTGTTTAGCATAAGTATATAACCACTTATCTCTTCCACCTTGCATTTAGCTGTGACACTGAGTACCTTTCCCCGACCTGAAGATGAGCTTGTGTGGCTCAAAAGCTTGTCTCTCTCACCCACAGAATTTGGTCCAATAAAAGATATTACCTCACCCACTTTGTCTCTCTAATATACTTGTATCAGGCACATAAGTATTATTATCTCCACAAGGAGAGAATTCATATTTGCAAAGTGATTTGTGATTCTTAGATGCAAGGTTTGATACACATGCAAAGTAGTTATTAATTATTAGTAGTATTAATGAATATTTATTTTACTCATTCAACTTCACAGGCTGATTTACACTAAGCCGAGTAACATCTCCATGTAGACAAAGGATGAAGATCTTCAATTAACAAGTGATCTACTACTGTTATAAAAAATGTTGGGGCATTTAACATGGATGAAGTGCAAGCACTGCAGATATGTTTGCTTGTTTTGTGCATCAGATGAGAAGCATTGGTTCCAGTAGTGGAAATCACTGTCGTAAAATCCAGTAATAGCAGAGAAGAGAGTTTGGTTTTGTATTGTGAGAAACATTGTGGGACCTAATTCTGATCTCACACCGTTTTTATGCTGGATTAATACCACTGGCATTGGGTTAGCTGGATTAACACTATTCCTGCATTGCTGAGAGCAGAATTGGGCCCCATATCTGCGCCCACTCATGATTCGCAAAGAGACCAGAGCACTGTGACCCGGAGGCTGGGCAAGAATGAGGAGCCTGGACTTGACACATGGCCTCCAGGCAGGAGAATCCAGCCAAGCCAAATAAGCTGTGTCTCCTGCTAGCCATTCAGTGGAGTGACAAGCCTCCAGATGGCTGGCCTGGCTTTCCAGCTGAAACTGGTCTTGCACAGCAGCTGATTAAAGGAGAGGAAAGTTCAGAGTTAAGGTGCAGAGAGGAACTCTGTGCAGAATTAAGAGTGCAGGTGAAATCCTGACACATGCCAATTTGGGCCTTACAGTCCATTCCTCCCCAGCTCCCTGCTCTGAGAAGAGTGGCATGGGCAGTTCAATTCTGTAGTCCGTGCAAATCTGACATTTGTTTTCTGTCTACTGCATCTTTAAATCTCTAAGCACTCCCCTCTTGTGCAGAGTTCCACAGCTATCTTGCCGTCAGAGCTGCTGCAAAACGTTGCAGAAGAGGGACCTGCTCCCACCTATACACACACACTGTGCTCTTGTAGAAAGACTTAACTTCTGTTCTTTCTTTCTTAATCCACTCAAGACCCAAAGTTTGCCCCTCTGCCCATGGAGAGACACACCATAATCACTCCAGGACAATTAAGATTGCATGGCTGAAAATAAAATGGCCTAAAAACCTTCCATCAATGATAGAATAATGTACAATTTACCTCTGTAACACTGTACTTAATGTTTGTTTTAATCTCTTCTTTCTGGCAAAATTCCAAGGTGGATGATTTCACTCACTCTTCCTGAGTTTCCTCTGCAGTTTCTAATGCAGAAGTTATTCTTTATTTCCACTCCTGAAAACATTGCACATGGTTGCTTGGCATAGAATAATTGCCATGTTCCACCCTAGAAGTGGCTGCCTTTCTGTGGTGGTAGAATGAGCCATGTAGTGTCTAATTTTCAAGTTGGGGGGATTTGAACAGGACTTCCTGATCCATAATTTGGAAGCTAAAAATGGTACTTAGGAACATGAAAGGGGCTTTTTTTGTACCTAAGTGCTGGCTAGGCTCTCAGACTAAGGAGCTGGATGTTACACCTAGTATCTAAAACTTCCCTTTGATATACCTCAAGACTAGAGGGAAGCAAAACCCTGGAAGATAACATGGTGAGGTTGCTGATGTACTGACTGCTGCTGGTTATGCTGAATAATATTGCCTCATTGTTTCTTGTTCTCCACAGTCTGTATCCATCTGTTGATTCTTGTCTTACACCTTGCTTGTAAGCTCTTTGGGAGCATGGAATGTCTTTTTGCACTGTTCGCACGGTGCTTAGCACAATGGGATCCTGGCCATACTGGAGTCCCTAGGTACTGCAGTAATACAAAATAAAATAAATACAAGACACTGAACCTTGGGGGTGGCTGGAATCCAGATCAGGGCCTAGAGTTTGCCAAGGGCCCTTACATCTAACCTATGGGCTGAACCTAACTTTTCTTCTGACACTTCCTGCTATTTGAAATCCAGATTCTGACTTCTTATCCAGAGCCCATCTCTGCTCTAGGTGAAAGGAGTTCTAGAAATAGAAAGTGCAGTGGGATTCTCCACCTGAGGATTGGGGTGTGTTTAGTGTAAATAAGTTACATTATAGAGATCGTTGAGCTTCTATACCCGAGTCCCAGAAGAAAACTGCTTAATTCTTAGTATGAATGGAGATGATCATTTTAACTTATCAAAATGAGGTCACAGGTCCAGTGCTGATTATTATAAAGCTGGAACCTTTTAGTAAATCTAGGGAAAATTTTCCATCCCAATGACACATGTTGCGCGACTTTCATCCTCATAGAAAGACCCTCACCCTCTGGCAATTTGCATCTCGATTTAGAATGGCAAATGAGGCATGTAATTATCCAGCCATCAGTTTGTTCATGGCTTGCTAGATTTAGGCAGCTCTGGGTTTGTTCTTGTGCTTCTCTGTGTTTAGTGCTACCCTGAGCTACCTACCAGAGTGACTGGCCCCATAAAATGCTGGAGACAGATAGCACAAGGATTCATTTGAGCTTGCTTGCACTCAGTAACTGATCTATGCCAGTGTTTTGGAGGGGACGTCATTGTCAGCCTCAGCTGCGCGTGCACAAGTCACTGTGAGAGCTTTTGCAAATGTCCCTCAGTGCTAGGCGGTGGCTGCTGGATCTCAACACAAATTTCCCGTTTTGATGTGTGACAAAAAGTCAAAACCTTGATGAAATACTCGCAAAGCAAAACCCAGCCAGAAATTGGTTTTGGTCAGTCAAAATGTTTTGTTTTGATTATTTTGAAATGTTGTGTTGGGATTTTGATTACTTCTTTTTACTCTAATTAGCTCACATTTCAAAATGAAGTCATTTAGAAGCAGAGCAGCAGAACTGTTCATTTTGAAAATGTCTGTGGCAATTTCCTGGACAAACCTTGCTGAATGAAATTAAACCTTAATGAATTAACTTTAAGTATCTTAGGAGTTAATTGTATTAAAATGCAAATGTTTATGTATTATTGTGGGATTGTACAGAACATCTCTTGGGGGAGAGATGGCTAATGTAAATCATGGGAAATGTTACAAGCTTCAAATGACTGTTTGAAACAATGGGATAGACAACAATAAACTTTTAAAGGTAAGTGGGTGTGACTGGTTGCCCCCCTTTTGTGACGGGTTGCCCCCCTTTAAGGTGCCACCTGATGTACTAGGATACCACTGAGCCTGTCTGTTCTGCCAGCCTGGGTCCTCTTAAACCAGGTTCTTAAACCTCCTCTAGCACACACAGGCAGGGCCACACCCATCTGAAGAAAGACACAAACACAGATCAGCTATGGGAAGACTCAGCTTAAGGGAATTGTCCCAGGACTCAGGGGCCCACCTCCCTTGGAATGCAGACCCAAAGGTATATTATCTGTGCTGTATGGAAAAGTCTGCACAGTGCAAGCTCATAAAAATTTACCCTCTCCCTCTATGTGAAGAGAAATATGCACAGTTTCTTGCCCCCCCCGCCCCCCCCCCGGCTATGGATTGCACAAGATAAGATATGGACTGCACAAACTGGGTTATGTTATAAACAAGAAATAAGTTTATTAACTACAAAAGACCGATTTTAACTTTAAGTGATAAGGGATAGCAAACAGAACAAAACAGATTACTAAGCAAATAAAAAACACACAACTAAGCTTGATTAACTAAAGAAACAAGTTACAAAATGACAGGTTTCATAGTAGCAGCCGTGTTAGTCTGTATTCGCAAAAAGAAAAGGAGTACTTGTGGCACCTTAGAGACTAACAAATTTATTAGAGCGTAAGCTTTCGTGAGCTACAGCATCACAAGAAATGCATCTGATGAAGTGAGCTATAGCTCACGAAAGCTTATGCTCTAATAAATTTGTTAGTCTCTAAGGTGCCACAAGTACTCCTTTTCAAGTTACAAAATGTAATTTCTCACCCTAAATGTTGAATTAGGCAGGATGCAGAGTTTCTGTAGCTTAGAGTTCCAGTTATCTCTTTTTACAGACTGGACCCCTGTCTCAGTCTGGACTCACCCCTGCATTTCCCCTCAGGTGTTTTCAGCAGACTTTCTTCTTGTGTAGGCAATGGAGGAGAGATGAGATTAGCCTCCTCCTCAGCCTTAAAAAGGATTTACCTAAGGTGGGAAACCTTTGTTTGATCCCCATGCCCCTACAGAGAAAAAGTACCAGCAGTGTTCAAGGTGGTATTTTATATCAAGTGACAGGACCACCTGACCTGGTAGTGTGTCAGCTACGACCTAGGATGCCTCTCAGGAAGGAGAGAGATTAGTATCTTCACAGTCTTATTGTTTCCTCCTAATGGCCCATCAAGGCTGTGGTGGCCAGTTGTCTGGTGGGTGTCTCCCAAATACGCACACAGTTGCAATTGTTACATAGTCAATTTTCCTAACTTTAGATACAGAAATGATATGTGCATACAAATTGGATAATTGCATTCATTAAATCATAACCTTTCCAATGATATCTTACATGAGCCATCTTGCATGAAGTATATCTTAGTTATGCCATATTCATATCATAACCATATTTCGATGAAGAATATGGGGTTTAAAGTCACAATGGGTTTCCCAGGAAATCTCTAGTGGGAGCTGTATTCAAATGTACCCCTTCTAGTTATGCAAGAACACTGCCTTTCGAAGCTTCACCATGAGGAGGGAAACTTTGTTGGCTGCCCCCACTGTGAGGACAAGAGCAGAGACCCAAGCTATCTACAGGAGTGACTCACACATTCATGGGGTTCCAGTTCTGAGGATAAAAGGTGTTATGGACTTGTAACCATAGAAACCCCCCTTGGTGAAGTTTGAAGGCCTGACACCTACCAGAGTGCTTGTTGGAGTTGGGGTGATCTATGGGTAAGCTTATTAGCAGGCATGTAGGTTCTTTTAAAATGTTTTCACCTTAAGAATAAATGTGCTTGCTAAAAAAAGGGCTATGTAGTAACATATCCCTGTGGGCAATTATGCTATTTGGAGAAAGCCAAGCAGGCCTGCTTAGGCAGTCTGACTTGCTCTGGAATTCACAGAGTAGGCAGAGAACTGTACAGCCTGGAAAAAATGCAGCGAGGAGGGAGAGAGACACGGGTCTTGGCCCAAGAGATGTGATGGCTGAGGAGAAAGTGGGTGCCCCTGCTGAACCACAGAGGGGGAACACAGGGCAGTCTCCCTGAACTGTGACAGTCGAAACAGGACATTTGGATGATGTCAGAAAAAACCCTTTTTAGAACATTTTTTTCAACTACTACAATTTATCAAAGCCCCCCCCCCCTTTCCCCATGAACAGTTTTATTTCAAGGAGTTTGTATTTTTCGATGAAAAAAATATTTAGTCAAAAAATTCCCAACAAGCTCTAACTGAAGCTGCTTCCCTTTTCTGAATGTGTCCCGTTAAATCAACAACTGGCACACAGAATTGGAATGAAGGTACATTTATTTTACAAGGACTGTATTTTCTCATATCTTTGAGCTGGGCAGGGCTCATGGCAGCCCCAGAGTCACAGCTGCCTCCAGGTCAATGTCCCTCGCTTCATTTTACTGAGGAGCTGTACTTTCATGTTACTGGTTCCACATGTGCCAAGGCCCCTGACCTGGAAGGCATCACAGCACCATGGCCTTTAAAACTAAGGCTCTAGCTGAGTATGATATGATTTGGCTTCTTTCTGGACCAAAATAGATCCATGGGCCAGATTTAGATCTCAGTCATATGGTGCTAATCCAGAATAATTCCTTTGATTTGAACAGAGTTACTTTGGATTTGCAGCCTGGTAGTTGAGGTCATAATCTAGCCCGGAGGCTGCAGCAGAACCATTCCTGGTTCCATTTCTCAATGGATATATACATAGACACGCACTCTGCATAAACAGCTGAAATAAAACCTCCAGCAATGACATAACGGGGGAAATAGTGTAGCCTGTAGGACCCATTATCAAATTAGTCGTGGCCTTTAAATGGGCAGGAACAAACATAGCTTTTATCAAAGAAATCAAAGCGGTGGCTCAAAAGCAATGCAAAAAATGGTCAATTTCTGTTAAGAACAGAAGAAGACATGGAAAAAATATTAAGGAGCCAGCCAATCTAAACCAGTTCTACAAACTACTCGCTCTTCTTCCTCTTTGTTTTTGGGGGGGTTATATATCACAATTTAATTGGATTAAGCCCATTCTACAGCTGTTTCACTATCTCCACCCCCATCCGCCCTGATTAATTTTAAAGCTAGGAGATGAAGCCATGTCAGTGGCAAGAGTTATTCGATGTGATATTCCACATACAGATGAATCAGAAAGGGATGATACACAGATGGGGAGAAATTGTACTCATCAGCTCCCCCGGCAATGTGGATAGCACACAGAGAGGTGAAAGAGGTTCCTTGTTCCCCTGAAATGGGCATGCAGCAGGGGTCTCGTCTGAGATCCTTCACTGTACATTCTTCAGAGCCAGGACTGTCTGTTACTTTGTGTCCAGACAGCATAGCACAGTGGGGCTGTGATTTTGGTTGAAGACTTGTAGGTGCTACTGAAGTTAGAGCTGGGCAGGTAACTGATTGTTTGGTTTGCTGGTATTTGCAAAACATAAACAAAAAAAAAAAGAATCCCAACCAGTTGAACTGAATCTGAAAATTCCCCCCAAAAATTGCAAATAAAATTAATCCATTTGGGTTGAACAAACAGAAATATTTTGGTTTTGGGGCATATTTAAAGGGCCAGACTCAGCAGAGAGGGAGCCCCCCCTTCTAGCTTGCCTGGATGAAGAAGGCACAGGTTCGACTCCTCACCGGACAGCAGGGATTTGATCCCAGTTTTCCCAGGTGAGTGCCCGAATTGCTAGATTCAAGGGTTTGGCTTGCTCCAATTTTCCTGTTAAAACAGTTGAATAATCGTTGGGCTGGATCAGAGGAGTGTGAGTGACTTTATCACCTGGTGGGATGGGCACTCATCCAGGAGGCAGCAGATCGAAGTTCAAGGGCCCGCTCCAAAAACTGTTTAATTATGTATACAAAGTGGAACAGCATCAACAGGGAGATTGAGAAGCCCACCCCCGAATAGCCTGTGGCCTGATGTTTAGGGCACTCATCTCATCTCCATTCAAATGTCTGCTCTAGAACAGGAAATCCAAACTGGGTCTCCCACATCCCAGCCCTAACCACCACCCTCCTCCAGCTTTTTTGCTAATCGAGCCTGAAAATTAGTTTCCTGGCTGCAGCTATTCAGCAAATTCATGTCAAATTTGTGAATAGTTTCGGGTCAACAGAAACAGCATTTTTCATTAAATAAATGATTCGGCCAAAACATGTCACACAGGTGGAACTGAAATACAAACTATCACAATAAAAGGTGACGTGTTTCGAGAGGGTGGGGTGTTGTTCAGAGACAGCCTGTTGCCAAGGCCAGAGGCAAGTCGCTGCTGTAACCAAGACATTATCATATGGAGCCGCGATCTGTGCAAATCGAGCAACTGGCAAGGGCGGCAGGAAGGGAGCTAGATAATAGTCATTTAGGAAGGAACACAAAAGCTGCCAATATGAGCAAACCGACCAGTTCCCTTTCTCTCCAGAGAGCTGTGCTTGCCAGCTAGATCTGTGCACATTGCCTGGGGCGTTGTCCACCGGGAGTCTTGCATTCTCTCTGCAGCCTGTTGTCGCCTGACACTTTTGCTCCACTCACACGGTTTCCATGGCACATGGCAATTTAGTGATGATGTTTCAGGATGATTTAGGGAAAGCAAACTCCAGTGCACCCACTTCCATCATTTTTAATGTCGAAGGGAGGGGATGTTACTTTTATAACAGGCGGTTAACATGACAGGAGATTGCTTCCTTTCCTATTCAGCAGCAGATTCAACTGCTCTGATATGCTGTAACTTTCCCTTCCATTTGGAAGCGATGAGACATAATCTGTTTAATTCTAGTCTTTCAGCTCATTTAGCTTCCCCTTTTTATTCCTCTCTTTCGATGTATATATATTTTTTCTTTCTCGAGGAAAACTCTATCATGCTGCAAAAGATTCTCTAATCACTGGCTCTAATTACAAAGCAAAGTAAATTGCTATATACTTTCTTTCTCCCAAATTACTTTAAATATAATGAAGAATAATTAAAAATCAAACAGCAGCTGTGGATTTGACTGTGCAATGTAGGTTAGGTCATAGAATTCTGCCTAGCTCAAGAGACTAGCAGATCTGCGAGACCTTTTTGTATCTCAGAGCACAGGTTGAACTCCAACCCAGAGTAGCAGTGACGGAAAGTTCACCAGGGCGGCCTATGTGAAATGAGCCTGCTGTTCTCAGTCTACTGGAGATTCGGTCAGGTCACAAAAATCACTGACCAGCCCTGTTGTGATTCTGAAGGAAGGGAAGAGGAAGAGATGGGGGCTTAGATCCAATGCTAATTGCCGACCTCCTTAAAGCCAACGGGCGTGCCCAGTAGAACTGGTTGGAAAAAAGCCTGACAAAAAGTTTCTTGTTGGAGTTTGCTGATCCCTCAGCATCAAAATGATCCATGGAGACGGTTTGACTTCGATGGCGTCCCTCCAGCAACCAGGTAACATTTGAAACCAGCCTGGCAGGAAGGCTTCCAATGGGAACCTACCCGGTTTCCTGCCAGCTCACCAAGCTCCTTGGCAGCCCACCTGGTGGGCTGCTGGGTGGCTCAGAGCATGTTGGAGGCCATGGCCTGGGGCTGCCAACCAGGCTGGCTTTCACAGAGAATTTCTAAATGTTTGGTTTTCGTTCTGAATTGGAGGCCCAGAAGGAGCAACCACGTCCTTTTGTGTAGTACTAATAGTTGTGGATAATGGAGGGAGCCCTGAGTTATGTGGAACCAGGGGGTTTCTTGATTGCAAGGTGGGGGTCTCAATTGCAGGGTGGGTGTGTTGAGGGCAGGAAGGCAGCAGGAGGAGCTCTGAGGTGACCCTGGAAGGAAACAGAGAATCAGAGCTTTTGGGACCCAGAACTGGGGCACAGCAAGCCTCAGAGGGCCCTGATGCAAGAATAGGGTAGGGGCCCCCTTCCTGATCCTAAAATCTAAAAATATGTTGATGTTTACCATATCCCTATCCACCCCCATAATCCATCCCCCAGGATTGATTTGGGACCCCCCACAATCCTTCTCATAGAGCTGTTAATCTCAGCCACAACAAGCCATGCCCCCCACAATCCACACCCTCAACCTGCACATTCCACCTGGCCCTCAGCATTCTGCACCAGCCCATCCCAGCCTGTAGTCCCACCTAGCCTACTGCACTCTGCACCCCCAGCCCGGGTCCCAACCATGCACTCTCAGTCCACTGTAGCCTGGTCTATAGATTCTGAATAAAAATCCCCAGTTATCACTTTGAGGGTTGACAGGTTCTTGTCCCTAGAGTAAGCCCAGTATTATTAAAATTTTTATATAATTGGGAACCCCGATGTGCACAGGTGCAACACTCACACTATAGGAACGCTTTTATATTTACAACTAAATAATTTATTAATACATTTAGCAAAGTCACACGCACTCTAACTCAGTGGAAGAGATAGAGATGATAAAGTACCTCTGAACATCCATACTCCCATCATTCCTTGCAGAACAACTTGAAATGTCAACTTCCTCATCTTCATCAGTGGCCATCTTTCTGGCCCCTTTCAAGGGCTACATCTCTTGCTCTCTGCTACTGCCCTGGGATGCCATTTACGCTGACATTACCATGTCTAATGATATTCAGTAGGGGTTTCTCCCCTCTTCCTTATTTGTATTGCGTCCCCTTACCAATGTTAAGGTGTCCTTCTATAGGTTAATGTATTTATGATTTCACCCCATTATCATAAACATCAATTCATTGCCATGGTACTCTTGCAGTTGGATGTTCCGTGCAAAACCTTCCAGAAGCTGGTGTCAGTCCATGTTTTGTGGTTGGTTGACCTCATTATGGACCAAATTCCCTTCAGTACTCTACTTCCAGTTCCCAAACCTTATGAGTTACCTAAGTTTATCTGTGCCAAAGTTCGTAGGCCTCAAGCCTCATGCTAACTGCTGAAGCCAATGTCTTACAGGATACAAGCCTGCAGGTGCCTTGCATTCCTGCTAAATATAATAAAGCCGAATATTATGCAAAGAAGTGACTATAATAGAGGTAAGTTGACCCACTGGGCTACTCCCTGCACCTTTCCTGATGAGCTCCTCACTGTTGAAGTGGTGGCCACACCGTGAGTCGAGGGCAGTGGCCAGAGTCGGGACCAGGGATGCCCAGGCAGACAGGTGTCCAGTGGCAGGTGACTGCTGGGCACCGGCATGGAACCAGGCTGGTCACTGTGCTTGTGGCCGAAGTCCTGCCGGTTCTGGCAGTGATACCAGGAGCAATTCTGAGCTGCTCAGCACCTGAGCTGCAGCTGTCATCATACCCACACCAGGGGCAGGGAGCATCTGGGGAGGGGGCAGATGCACTTCCTCAGCAGCCCTGGAAGGGGCAGTTTCCTGCTTCTTGCCCCCCCACCCCCATCAACTGGCAGCTACTCCCTTCTTCTTGGCAGCCCCATCAGCCTCATCCCCTTCAGCCCATGGGGCACTGGGGAAAATATTAAAATCTGCTGCCCAGACCCTCAGAAATCTGCTGCCCTCTGGGCAGCTGTCCAGTCTGCCTATAGGTAGATGGTGGCATATCTACAATGGTGTGTCTGCTGGTTGGCACCCCCTTAACCTCCTGGGTCCTGGTGTCACTGCCCCACTTGCACCATTATAGCTGTGCCACTGGCACAGAGCTTGCTGGACAGGCAGGCTTAGAGCATGGAAACTGCCTGCTGTTTGTTTCTGCCATGTCCAGGGAGCCAGGAATTTGTGCATGATTTGTAAATAAACGAGATTATGCCAAGAACATACCTGAGTCATCTCACCAAATTCTCATCGTAGCAGGAACTGAATTTAGGCTGTATCTTAGAGGCGTTATGCAGAAATAATTGTCAAAATTGAGACAGAAATAATTGGCAAGGATGTGATGATCTGGCAAGAGGTCCGAGTTGAAGATGATGCCCCAGTGATGGGCCTGAGTGGCAGGCACGATGGTGGTGCTGTCCACAGTGATAGAGAAGGGAGGTAGAGGTAAGGGAAGATCAAGAACTCTCTTTTAGCCATATTGAACTTGAGCTGATAGCTAGACATCCATAAGCAGCTGTCAGAGAGACAGGCTGAGATTTTAGTTTGGGCAGAAAGAGACAGGTCTGGGATAGAGAGCTACATCTGGTGAGTCATCAGTATAAAGCTGGTGGTAGAATTTGTGTTTGCAGATGAGATTAGGTGTAGAAGGAGAAGAGAAGGGGACTGTGACACTTTCTTGGGGCATCCAGAAACATAGGTCACTGTGTTACCCTCCTGCCTCAGTGGGAGAGATACTTGCCAGTGCTAATCTGAGTGACAACTCCCTGTCCCCCAGTCTGTTAGCCACCCCAGACAAACTTCTCAGGACTCTGCTAATGGTTACTTTGTCTTGAAGGTTAACACTTGGTTCCCAAACTTCCCAGGAGCCTCCCCCTGCTCCCCCCCATCACTGGACAATCAGTAATCACCAAGTCCATTGCCGCCAAAGAGACAGCATACATAGCAGCTCACTTGATTCAAGTGGGAAGGCACAGTCTAGTTAATATCACAGCACTAAGATGACTTTATAGTTAAAGGAGAATCAGTTTATTAAGAAAGAACAGAGAGCCATAGATTCCAGTGCGGATTGAGTAAAAATAATGGAAACAGTGATATTACAAATAAAATAAAAGTGTAATGTGCGTCTAAGAGCCTAATCATAACTTTTAACAGACTAAAATTTTTAGCTGAGGTAACTTTCTCATTGAAAGCAACCTCTCAGCATTACCAGCACCCAAGGCCAGGATCCAGCGTGCATGGATGCAAAAAGTGCTGTCCTTTTTGCTCCCTTTGAATAACAAAGGGTTTCTTTTCCCTTTTTTGTATAGTCCAGGAAACCTTTGAAATGCATGCTTCTGAAGTGTATCCCCAATAAGATCCTTCTTCCCCACTGCTCTGTGCTCCTGTGTGCTGACACCAGGCTGCTTTCTCATCCTCCTCTTAATGTGTTCTTCCTGTTTACCTCAGAGGCAAATGAGCTCCCATTGTATTTGGCTTTTCCTGCTGAATTTACATCAGAGATCTAGGCTGGAAAGACAAAATCACTGTGTCACCTGTGGGTGAACAGTTTTCACAGAGCGTCCACTCCATATCTGACCTCTCAGCCCTTGTTCTCAAAGGAAACCCATACAACACCTTCAAAAGATGAGCCTGGGAGCTTAAATTCATAACTTTGCTAGACACTACAAATCATGGTCTTAGACTGGATTTATGGCTTATTACAGCAATCTGAAACCCACTAACCCCCTTTTTTGTTCTGTGACTGCAGAGCTGTTAATGCAGAATGGGTAACGTGAGAAGCTGTCAATTCTGTGTGATGTTTCCATAAACGAATGCTAGCAGACACATCCCTTGCTGCCCAGTGTTAGCTTCAAAGGGCTTAATGCAGTCCTACCCATGACAGCGTTGACCCCATTGGGCAGGAGAGTTTTCCAGGGCACCAAGCTCACATGCTGCTACCCATCCATCCTTTACATTCCAAGTGGGTGGCGTTGCACGTTCCCACAGTGCTTTCGTTTCTTCCTACTGTTTATTTAAGGCCTCTATTACAGTAGCAAAAAGAAAAGGAGTACTTGTGGCACCTTAGAGACTAACAAATGTATTACAGCATAAGCTTTCGTGAGCTACAGCTCACTTCATCGGATGCATCGGATGAAGTGAGCTGTAGCTCACGAAAGCTTATGCTCTAATAAATTTGTTAGTCTCTAAGGTGCCACAAGTACTCCTTTTCTTTTTGCGAATACAGACTAACACGGCTGCTACTCTGAAACCTATTACAGTAGCAGTTAGAGATCTCGCTGAGATCAGGGCCTCATTGCGTTAGGCGCTAAATGTGCCCATAGTGAGAACCCCTGGCTCTAAGAGGTTGCTGATTAAATAGACAAGACAGACAATGTTGCTTCTAGGCATAGAGGGCTGGTTCAGACCTCATCTGTGCAGCCAGGGGGCACTACTGAGCAGTGCATTCTATCCCCCCTCTTATCCCCGAGGGGCTGAGAATACAATCGCTGCTATGGGGCCAGCATCCAATTTCCCAGGGGGACAAAGGTGCAGGAAGCAGGACACAAGCTCATATGATCCACACCCGCCGAGCACCAGAGCTTCGTCCTCTCAGCAGCTTGCTGCAGCGTTATGCTGAGCAAATCAGTAAGTCAGTTGCTGGGCTTTGATTAATTCAGATGTCATGTGGAGCAGAGAAACTCAAAGCCAATGTCGGTACAACCTGCAATATGAATGCAAGTCATTTTGAAAATAAGATTTTAAAGTAGTATTATCCGCATCAAGATTCTTTCAATACCTCATCAACAGCAGAGTCGTATGGAATAATGGCAAAGGTAATTCTGCAGTGGATTGGCAGGGCTGGGGGTTTAAATAAATAGTGTTTGGAGGGCATTAGTTCATTACATTAATCGATTGGGAACCTTGGTGCTCCTTCCCTCCCCGCCCCCCTTCCAAAACTCATTTATTTGCTCTGCTCTTATTATTGGGTGTAAAAGCAAAACAAAAATCCCAATGGAAGAAGGATGGAAGATTAATATATCCTTTTGGGTACACTTGCGCTGCAGCTTGGAGTGAGCTTCCCAGCCTGGCTAAACAGACTTGCTCTGTGGATGCTCTGGCAATGAAGAAGGCTCGGGCTGTCCAGCCAAGCTGGGATCCAAGGGGCCGGGGGGGTTGGGCTTGGGTGGCTAGCCTGAGCCTCTGCTGGTGCTGCAATGTCCCCATGGCTGTTCGTAGCATACTAGCATGATCCCTACTACCACAAGTCTGTACCTGGGCTCACTCCCAGATATAGCCTTCGAGGTCAACAGTGCAACTAGGGTGCCATGCTAGAGCTGGGTCAGAGTGCTCCCTTGTGGTTGACACCCGATAGAACAGGCTGCATGATAGGCAGCATGGGCTAGTGGGGATCACAGTGGTGTATGAGCCAGGACTCCCGGGTTCAATTCTTGGCTTTATTATTGATCTGCTCTGTGATGCTGGGTAAGTTATTTCTCCATTTGGTATTATGGGGATAATAATCCTGATTTTGGCTTTGGTCTGTCTTTGTACAGTGCCTGGAACAAAGGGGTCCTGGTCCTGGTCGTAGACACTACAGACATACTACTACTAATAACATGCTTTAAGATCCAGCTGAACAGTGCTTGGGCGGTGGGGAGTGTATTCTCCATACTGGATCTGAGAGGCTTGAATTAGGCCAGATGGGCCCAATTGAGCAGAAGAGAGATTTAGGCTGTGAAGGGGCCACTAATTGGAAGTGGGCTCAGCTGGACAGGAACAGGAGGGGCCAGCATAAAGCCCAGTACCTGAGACCAGCTGGAGGCCGCAGGGAAGTAGGCTGTAGTCACTTCCCGGGAAGCTGGTCAGCTGGGGGTGGGGAAGAAGGCTGGAAGGTAGAAGAAGACTCAGGGGAACAGCAGTAAGAAATAGGAGTGCAGAGTTTGGCTGTTGATTAGAGGTCCCTGAGCTGGAACCTGGGGTAGAGGGTGGGCCTGGATTCTCGTACCAGCCAATGGGGATGTGGCAGAGGACAGTGGGCTGTCTGGGACAGTTTGCTCCAGAAGGACTTTGTTTTCCCCTGTGGAAGGGGAAACCACATAGTGACCTGGCCAGAGGGCCAAGTCATGAAGAGGAGCCTGGAGTGCCAGTAGCCTGGAGTGCCAGTGGCTCATGGGGTGAGAAAGGATGATGGGTAAGAGCACCACCAGAGGAAGGCAGCACCTGGCGGAGCTAATACCCAGGATGGCCAGCAGGAAGTGTGGTGAATGGACCCTGTGAAAGTGCTATTTAGGGCTAAGCAGGATTATTATTATTAGTGTTCTTGAAAATGGGAGATAATTATTTGTTTAAATTGAAGCAGCCTTGCTGCTGCTGCTTTTCAGTTCAGAGGGGGCTGCGCTATTGTGTTGGGCGAGTTACAGAAGTTTGGGATCCTGCAGAGAGCTATGGAAATGAAAGGACCTAAATGCCACTATTGTTTTTAATCCCAAGCGCAGGTGTGTTTGATATGATTGTGATGTTCATTTAATGTGTGCGCGCCTATCTTTAGATTGGTTTTTATGGGGGGAGGAGCAGCAAATTGTACAGGGGAAAGTGATCATATTGTATTATATTCCTTTTTGCATCTCTGTTTTGTTCTGGGGCTTTATTTGTGCACTTGAGGTGGAAAAGGGGAGATGCACACTGGATGGGACTATTTTCTTATGCTGAATTAATTACAGAGTACCAGAGAGATGCATGGCATTTGCCATTCAGCAAATAATTGCGGCTCAATAGGAGTTGCAATTAGCTACTACTGTTGATATTTCAATAGCCCACAGGCTCAACCCAAGATCAGGGCCTGTTGTATTAATTTAAATAGGCCATAGGTGTTAACATGATCCAGTCACTTCCCGACATTCAACAGTGTTAAACAAGGTCTGGGGGTTGGTATACAGAGACCTCAGTTTGCTCAGTACCATGGCAGGATTCAGCTGGAGCCAGTAGAGGTGGTGATGCCATCTGGTCCCTTTCTCAGCCCCAGTCTGGTCAGAGCATCTCTGAGGATCAGGACAGCAAAGGGCTGGGGGTCCCAGGAAATACTGGGGGTGGCAGCCCTGATGATGAATCTCCCATCAGTAGGATTCAAAAGGGCGTGCTGGGCAGAATAGCCCATCCACTCGTTATTTTATCCACCAATTAGGCCAACCTTCTGACACACTAATTTTGGTTCACTGATTCCTGGTTCCATGCTTCTCTTGTTTATCTAGCATAATCTTAACCCAGGCCTTGAACTGTATTGATATGCCTTTTTGGATGGATTAATTCAGTCTGTCACATTTGTGCACCTTTTCCCATCAACATTTGTGGTTATAGGTTATTGTGACATTATATGGATTTTCACTCACTCCTTACAGTTAAATTCACCGTTAGGGTAAAATTGTAGGCTCTATTATCACAACAGTCCCCATCTTACAAACACACTGAGAGACAGCTTGTGCCCCTTAGAGTTTACCATTTTAATAGACAAGAGGATCAATAGGAACGTGACTTGCAAAACTCACATAATCACAGCAGAGCCAAGGAGGGCATCCAGGTCTCTAGAGTCTCAGCTTAGGGCCCTAGCCATGGGACCACACTACTTCCAAAACTTTGCAAGCTACTCTGGGTGGGAGGTCCTTGCCCCCCATGCAGAGCCCCATTGAAATCCGTGGTGATCCAGATGGCTGCGAGGCTCCACCCCCATGGAGCTCATTGCAGAACTGAGCTTAAGAGCAGACAGACTTTGATGAGCAGGGGGTTGGACTAGATGACCTCCTGAAGTCTCTTCCAACCCTAATCTTCTATGAGTGAAGATTAATTAGATGCTGCTTTAAGCAGGGACAAGGGTTCACCATCAGGGTAAAACTTGTCTGTGCAGGAGACAGAGTTTTCTCAGGGCTGGTCCACAAGTGTACTGCAAACTCTCCCAGGAACTAAGGATCAGCCCAAACCTCTCCACCTTCCACTCAAAATGCAAGGTAAACTTCTCCAAGCTGCCTTCTTCAACATAAACAGACAGCAGCATAGACACCTAACCAAACAAAACTCTACCAAAACAAACCACTGTGCTGCTTGCACACAATTCTATCCCTGGGGAGAGGTTGAGTGAGAGAATGAACTAATGTGACAGATGTTAGTCATGACACTCAATGCACAACTATAAGACATTCGGATGCTACGGTGATGAGGCCAGGATAGGAACCTGTATAGAAGGGTAACAGAAGTAAGACCATGCAATTGGTGTTAGGCAGCAGTGGACACAGATATAGCTGGTCAAAAAGTGTTTTCTTAAACAAAGAACACATTGTTTTGTTACTAAGCTGGAGAACAGCACACTGACTGAGGGCAAGAGTTGGCTGCAATGCTTTTAATTCTGAAGAAATTTTGAAAACTGGAATTTTGGTGGGCAAAAGTTAGATGTCAAAATAGGTGAAATTTTCATGTCACTCCCGCCTAGATTTTGACCAATTATAGAGCTGGTTGCAATTTTTAAAATGTTTTCACACAAAAACCCTGATCTTCCCCACCCCCCTTCAATCAACTATATTTTGGGCATCTTATTATTTGATACACTAATGACCTGGTTATCATTAAAACGCTTGTGAATCCACCAAATCTCAAATTGTATCACAAACACAGCTGTTCAAATTTTTCAAACTTTTCATGAAAGTTTTACTTTTTTTTTTAAACTAGCTATAGAGGGACTGAAAAAATGAGACTTTGATGAAAATTTTTGGAAAAATTCTGGAAAAGCTGAAAGTGGAAATTTTCATAGAAATGTAGAGCTGTTGGAGACCTTGAAAGGTAATCTAGTCGTCTTTTGCCCCCCACCCCCATGTTAGAGCAGAATCAAGTACATCTAGACCATCCCTAACAGGTGTTTATCCAACTTGTTCTTGAAAACCTCCAATGATGGGGATTCCACAACCTCCCTGGGTAACCTATTCCAGTGCTTAACTATCTTTATAGTTAGAAAGTTTATCCATTATTTAACCTAAATCTTCCTGGCTGAAGATTAACCCTATTACTACTTGTCCTACTTTCAGTGAGCACAAAGAACAATTGATCACTGTCCTCTTTCTAAGATCCCTGTAACATATCAGATCCCGTCTCCATTTTCTTTTCTTCAGACTAAACATACCCAGCTTTTTTAACCTTTCCCCATAGGTCAGGTTTTCTAAACCATTTTATCATTTTTGTTCTTTTCTGGATTGTCTCCAATTTGTCCACATCTTTCCTAAAGTGTGATACCCAAAACTGAACACAATATTCCAGCTGAGGCCTCACTAGTGCTGAGTAGAGATGAAAATTACCTCGCCACTCCATTATCCAAGTCATTAATGAAAATATTGAATCACTCTTTGAATATCATCTTTCAACCCGCTTTATAGTACGTTCATATCTAGACCACATTTCCCTAGTTTGTTCATGAGAATGTTATGTGGGACTGTGTCAAACTTTACTAAAATCAAGATATGTCATGTCTATTGCTTCCTCCTTATACTCTAGGCCAGTAACCCTGTCAAAGGAGGACATTAAGTTGATTTGTCATTCTATGTTCTTTACAAATTCATGCTGGCTATTCCTTATTATCCTCTGGGTGCGTAGCAACTGAGTATTTAATAATTTGTTCCAGTATCTTTCTAGTTATTGAAGTTCTGCTGACTGGGTCATAATTTCTTGGGTTGTCTTTATTCTCCTTTTTAAAGATAGGTACTATGTTTGCCCTTCAGCCCTCTGGGATATGGCCCGTCCTCCATGTGTTCTCAAAGATAATCACTAATTGTTCTGAGATTGCTTCAGCTAGTTTCTTAAGAACCTTAGGCCTTGACAACTTGAATACATTTAACTGATCTAAATAGTCTTTAATGTTTCCATTTTTTATCCGCTGTAAGTGCAAACAACTATGCATCTGACAGATATTTGCTCCATATTTATGGAGCTAGTTGATAGTTTATCAAATTTCAACAATTTTCAAGAAACATTTCCAAAAATATCTCATGTTAACCAGTTTTCAATCACCTTTACCTGTTTGTTTAGAAAGCTTCAGTTATCCAGTCAGGAGCATAAACAAGATTCATGACCCAATCACACACAATAGTTCTCAAACAAACCTTGCTTTGAAAATGATGATGCTTAAAAAGAAAATCGGGATGGACTTGGGAATGGTTTACTCACCAAAAAGAGGGCAAAACTGCTAACTAATATTATCCTTAGTTCTGAAAACATTTAACCACATGCCTAACTTCATGCACTCAGAGTGCCACTGATGTCCTGATTCAGAAAAGCACCCGTATTCAAACCAGGGCTGAAGCAAGTGCTTAAGTGCCATCCTCCATAGAGAAGGTCTTAAGCACGTGCTTCAGTCCTTTACTTAATTGGCTCCTGACAGCAATGGGACTAGACACATGCATAAAATGAAGCAGCATCTGTGTGTTTGCAGGATCAGGGTGACTGTACCAGATAGTTTGAGGAGCTCTAATCATGGAGGATCCAATAATTTATTCATGCTACATTTTGAAATGTTTGCTACAGTTTCTGTGTAGGGAAGGACAGCAACGGGCTTGATTTAAAAACCTACTTCACACAAAAAGGTCTGTCAACAAAGGATAGGTAGGAGCAGAGGGCTGGAGGCATGGTGGCCTGGGTCAGGAACGTAATGTGAAGGACAGGAAGCGGTAGCCTGAGATCTGATCCAAAAGAGGAAGGATCACAAATTCCACCCCAGGACAGGTGAAGGCAAGAGACTTAATATGTGAGGGTGCACTCTGAGACTGGAGAGGGCTCAAATAGTGAGAGAAGGCATAGAGATGAGTATAGGAGAAGGAAACAAACCATGATATCTGCCTTCCTCTCCAGAGAGAGCACCCTGGCATTACTAAGACCCTCCTTTGTAGTTGTGGGGAACAAGCGAATGATGCCAAGGGCTGGATTTAATTCCTTGAAGGAATGCCATGTGTGGGGGGGGGCAGGGCTACACCTAATAATGGAGTTCAGCAGTGTAGATAGATGAGGGTCAGTCCTACGCTCTGCCACTGGGCTGCTGAGAGGAAATGTAGTGTCATGGAAAGACCAGGGGCTTGAGCCAAGGTTCCTATGTACAAATCCCAGGTGGACCCCTGATTCATTGTGTAACCTCGGACAAATCACTTAGGCCAGCATTCAACAGCAAGTTTGTTTTATTTTCATTTGGGGTATCTTAATTTCTGGATGCCCAACTTGAAGCAGCCAGAGCTCCTTTGATAATGCTGTTTGTTCCTCAGTTCACCTATCTGCAAACAGGGTAATTATCCTGTAGCTCACCGGCTTCCCAGGCGGGTTGTGAGACTGAATTATATGCTTTGAGATCCTCTGCCGCAAGCCACCCTAGAAGGCAAAGTGTTCTCCTTTCCCTTTTGGTACCTCTCCATGCAAGAGCTTTCAGGAAGTTGTGACCCCTTGACCCCCTGAATTCCAACCCTGATAACGGCAAAGTCTGGACACTCAGCTGCTGACATCTTGCATCAACTCTTTGTCTTTTCTTTTTCTGAAAAGCCTCTTGTCAAAACTCCACCACTCCTGACTAATTCAAGCTGACATAGTGCTTGGCTAACATGAGTTTGGAGGAAATGACAAACCCATAGAATGGGCAAACGTGGGAGGTGCTCGCAGATGTGTGAATCCACCCCTCCCCTTCCCTCTGTGCTCCAGACACAAGGATCCCCCTTCTCCACTGGCCTGCTAATTCAATCTCACCCTTCACTTTGCATTAGTAATGGACAGACACTGAGAGATGAGTTTTGCTTTGTTTCGTCTCCCCCCACCACACACACTGTCCAGAGCTCAGAAAGAATTAACAAAGTCTGAGTATTAATGTAAAGAGCTAGCAGTTCTATTGAGAATACCAAGGCCAGTCGATATCTACATAGCTTGCACATCTACACAACCCACCACAAAAACCTGTCCTGGTGGATGCTTGGTCAGCTGTAAAAACCTGGGATAGATTCGTCCAGAGCAAGCTGTTTAATGCAGGTGGTCAGGAAAGTAGAGCTCCTATTTAGGAAAGCATTAAGCACATAACTAAGTCATCCCTATTTTGGACAGTACTAAAGCATGTGTTTAAGTCCAGGGATGTAAACATATTCCTAAAAGTTAAACACACTGTTAATAGTAATAATCAGCTCTTAGGTATCCAAGTATGTTACAAAGGAGGTCAGAATCATACTCCCCTTTTTACAGATGGACAAACTGAGGCAGAGGGAGTTGACATGATTTACCCAAGCTCACCCAGCTGTAATGCTGAGTATTTAACCAAAGTCTCCTAGGCTGAGAGGGGCCAGACCACCCAATTAGAGGAATGTTGGAATGAACAATACTCAGGAAATGCCTGAAGCTGTAAGAGAGGAAGGGGTCCCAGGGAGTTATAGCTAGAAGGGAAGCACCCAGGACTCTGTCCCTTAAGGGCCCAGGACCAGGAGCCCTATAGTGTTGGATAGGGCAGGGCTTCTTTCTCGCCCAGCCAATCAGCAGGAGCACTCTGAAGAACGGCAGTATAAATATGCAGCCTTCTCCTGTGGAAAGGAGTGATGCTGATCGAAGGAAGCCAGAGACAGAAGGCTGAGCCAGAAAGGGCCTGGGGGCTCTCTGAAGAGCAGACTGGGACTGAAGAAGAGAGCCGTGTGGGGTAGAAGAGCTAGTACTTCTGTGTTGTGGTGTTGAACTAGGCCAGTTCATGGTTTATCTGGAAATCAATTGATCTTTGCTTAATTTTGGACTTCACTCAAACCCAGTTTCAAAGGCTGGGGATCAAAACAAATGGAAGAACAGCCAAAGCAGGAAAAAAAAACCGAACAAACAAGCAACTCTGGTGGATTTGGACCCTCCTGGCCTCCAAATTCTGAGGTCGCTGGATCTGGAGTTTAGGTTTGGCCCATTATAGACATAGACTCCAGCTCTGAAATACAGAGCCACACCAGGGGTGAGCTGATTAGTCTATATGTACTTAAGTTGGGAACAAACATTTGATAATGCGCTCTTCAATCTAGCAGGCTAAAAGCCAGTGGCTGAAAATTGAAGCCGGATAAATTCAGAGTAGAAATAAGGCACAATCACTGTTTATAAAAAAAACAAACAAAAAAACATTGCAACAACTTAGCAAGGCTTGTGGTGGAATCTCCATCAATGGCAATGTTTTTATCAAGGCTGGATAAATCTTTTAAAAGGTCTGCTCCAGTTCAGTCCGGAATTAATTCAGACCAGTCCTATGGCCTGTGTTATACAAGGTGATCAGTGGTCCCTTTTGGCTTTATAATCTCTGAATCTCCCTTCAGATTGAGAACTGGAGTGTTCAGCTATGTAGCTTTGATCAAGGCCCATCTTTAGTTTGCACGAACCTCATTAAATTGTAACCCTGAAGTCTCTTATAGTTCCCACCCCCATCCCTCATTCCTGTGGTGAGCTACGCCCAGTCTAATAGAATAGCAAAGATTATGCCATTAGCGGTCACCCACCCTATTGCTTTGCCATCTTAAAGCATTAAAGATGCTGTTGCTTTGATGAGGCTAATGCACTAATACACTGTGAACAGTTGGCTGACTAGCAGGTTTTCTTATTGGTATTGCAATTAAAATTAGAGATTAGATTGAATCATTGTCTCATAATCAGGCTCCAAGGGATGATGCAGTCCGGAGGCACAAAGGATGGCCAGACGTCATTCTTAGAGTTTGTTAAATTAGCCTTTGAAACAACAACTATAAACCAAGCAATTAAAACAGCAAGACCCCTTTGTTCTAGTTTTCAGCCCAACGCAAAGGGAACATAATGCAACACCTGGACTTGGGCATGAGCTGGCATTGGTTAGCCAGCGTTGCATAGCTAACCTCTAAATATGTGTGTTCTATGAAATATGGACCATGTGGGAAGATCTGTGCTAAGGATGAACAGAAATAAAGATTAATTTGTCTGTCTTTTGCCTAAAGGACCGAGGAGCTTCTGCTTCCCAGGGATCTTCTCAAGGTATTCAACCACGGCAAGAGACTCAAGAGTTTTCAAACAACTGATGGTCTTCCTTAAGACTGGTGGAGTCTGGGACTGAGCAGCACCTGGGATCCCAGGTGGGACGGGAGCAGCTTAATGTTTTAAAGAGATACCCAACCACATAGAACAAATAATTTTTGATGCAGTTGGTTAGCTCAAAATAAAGAGAACTACTACTTTCACTCCACAGTGCATTGCCAGCTCAGTACATTCACTGTATTCCACTAGAAGCAGCATTTCCTCGTGTCCAATTGCTCTATATGTGGGTTCTGCTGTAAAAACTATGAATTTACTAAATGTTGTGAACCAAGGCCAGTAGTTTTATCACCATTGCGTAAGTCCAATTTTGTGCCAAACACCAATGAAATCGGTGTTACACCAATGTGCCTGACACTGGCCAAAGCAGTGGTGAATCTGGCCCTCTGTTGCTTTATTCACTGGAACTGGTTGGGAAAATTGCCTTTGTAATGTTTTTTCTGGTGGAAAATGTCCTTTTGACAAAATGGAAAGTTTTTCATGGGGGGGAAATAAATTTGTTAGTCTCTAAGGTGCCACAAGGACTCCTCATTGTTTTTTCCCATCTTCATTAGTAACTCAATACTGACTTTTTAAAAAAAAACACACAAACCTGAGGTGTCTTTTTTGTTTTTTTGTTTTTGTTAAACTGGCCTCTGAACAGCCCCATGATACAAGAAGTGCAAAGATGGATGAAAGCCAGTTGTGCCTTGCCCCTCTATTCCTGTATTTAATACAGAGACAGATTAATGGCAAATTGGGAATGGTGTGTGTATGGCATGTATAGATCTTTATAGAAAAGATACAAGAGCCAAAGTGCTAAGACAATGTGTTGGGAAAAGACCTTCACTATCCTCTCCTCCTCTCAAATTGTGTGTGTGTTTAAAAACAAAACAAAAAAAGGCTGTATTCATGACTATTCAGTTCTAGTAACATTATGCAAAATCTTTTGATGCAACACAGGGGCCTTATATTAATGCTTCAGTAATGTCTGCGTTTTACCACCTGTGGTATCTAGTCTTCAAACTAACATGAATTGCATTAGAAGGCCTGTTGGGACACTGAGCCTTTCAAGATTTAAATCCTTAAATAACACTTTTTTTAAAAAAAAAAATCTGACATTGGTATTGAGCCATCTATTTGACTTCAATTCAACAGTGAGCATTAGGCTTGCCTGTCTGGCTAATCCTTTAAGTTATCTGTGTTTGAGCAAGGGCCTTATCGCAGTTAGTCCATCTTCTCCTTTTTCTTGAACTGATGGTGGAATTATTTTCCATCCTTGGTAATTAAGTTAGTCATCTGTTGCTGTGGAAACAATGTGCTGAAATCTGCTCTCAGTTACCCCAATGTAACTGTGGAAAAGCTCCATCTATTTCAGTAGAATTATTCCAGACTTACCACACACTAGTGTAACTGAGATCAGAATTTAGCTCCATGTCTCTTTCCCATATGGCTTCTGCTTGGAAGTCCAAGGTCTAACCTAGTGACCACTAAACAGTTTTGTTTTTCTCTTGAGGATGGGGAACAACGCTCTAAGTGGTTGTCTTGAAACTAACAAGATCAGTATCAAAATTTAACTGGGAACCAATTTTACAACACTTGCTCCCAAGATGCGAAATTCACTCTTCGGAAGAAGGCCAGTGTGGGGCCCAGGCGTTACTCACATCCTACTTATTAGCACTGATTGGGAACTTTTTGACAAAAAATATTTTGTCAGAATTTTGTCAAAACTGAAACTTTTTGCAGAAATACATTGGTTGGTGTCTGACAGATGTTCAATTTCCTGGACAAACCTTACTGAATTAAGTTTAAGTAGTTGGTTGTATTAAACATGCAAATGTTAATGCATTATTTTGAGACTGTATAGACCTTATTTAGGAGGAAGACATGATTAATGCAAACTCTGGGAAGTGTTATGAACTTTCAAGAACAGTTTAGGAAAATATGTAGAGTGGCTTGCCTAGAAAGTACTTAGAAGGAGGGAAATGCAAATTCACCCCTCTGAAATCAGCTAAGCTTGAGGAGAGAAACAGATTACCTGCTCCTGGAAATGTCAGATCAAAGACCCCCAAACTCCTGAAAAGTTTAGTC
The DNA here is from genome assembly GCF_009764565.3 of Dermochelys coriacea. NCBI lineage: Eukaryota > Metazoa > Chordata > Testudines > Dermochelyidae > Dermochelys > Dermochelys coriacea. Next base: position 4,597,419 of record NC_050089.1, read on the forward strand.
CATTCTTTAAAGAGTGTTCTTGTTCTGAACAAAGGATGTGAGGCTTGAAGGCCTGCTCATCTGCCAGAGCCCATTTTGGAGTTAGGGGTGATCTCTGGTAAGCTTATTAGCACTGTGGCAGTTCTTTAATGCTTTTCTCTGTAATGCTTTTACCTTAAGAATAACTGTACTTGCTTAGAAAAAACAATGTGGTAACTTAACTGTTGGGAATTACACTGGTTGCCATCACTGAAGGGGAAGCAAGCAGGCCTCCTTAGGCAGTCTATCTTGCTGGGGAATATCAGTGTAGGAAGGGAACTATTCAGTCTGGAAATACACCGGTCAGAAGGGAGAGAGACATGGATCTCCACTCAAGAGAAGCAAGGAGCAGGGGAACTCAAAGCCTGAGCATAGGTACCCATCCTGGACCAAAGATGGGGAATACAGGTGCAGATGCCCTGAAATGTGACAGTTTCAACAACTTTTATTGAGAAGCTTTCTCAGGTCCAGGATGGAATGTGAGAGAGTGAGAATGAATATTCTTCCCCCCCACACACACACACACCCCTTTAGCATAGCCAGTAGCCCGGCAAGCATTGAAATATCCCAGGCAGAAGAAGCAGTTGAACCTGTGTTTCCTCAGCCCAGCTGACCGCCTTATCCTCCAGGCTATTCTCAGGTTGATCTTATTTGATCTTATTTTCTTGCTCTTATCAACCAGGAACGAATGGTGAAACCATCAAATATTTCGCACAATGGAATTCTTGCTTTCTAGCCTGCCCCACTATTTAATCTCTCCTTTGAGGCCTGCATGTATGAGTGTATGCATGGGAGGAGGGGCTGTAAAAGAAGCTGGCTTGAAAGTAATTGTGGAAGCAAATCACCTGCCAGCATACCTGACCGTCAAGTGGAGGTGGCAGGAGGGAGGTAGAAAATTAGTTGCTGAACTTGTCCCCTTTGACAAGGGAAAATGACCTCCTGGGATGTGTGGGTTCCCCCCCTTGACCTTTTTAGTAGGGTGTGACCCTCCCCCCTTCCCTTATTCAAAGTCAAAAGTCTTCATGACCCCCTTACATGACTAGAGAAGTAAAATTAAAAAATGTGTCCATGCTAACAATGGTCAGAGTGTGCAGGGAGTGGGGGAGGGAGACTCTTTTGCTATAGGTTGCAGTAACATCTTCAATGCTTCACACACCCCGGCTTGCCTTTTATGCCCAGCCCACTGGTTGAGAAGCACTGGGCTAGCTCATTTCCTTGGAGGATCTCCAAGCACTAGGCATCCGATGAAGTGAGCTGTAGCTCACGAAAGCTTATGCTCTAATAAATTTGTTAGTCTCTAAGATGCCACAAGTACTCCTTTTTCTTTTTTCCAAGCACTTTGAGTCTTACATCAGCCCTCTGAGGCAGGCATCCCCCCATTTTATAAATAAGGTGAAAAGGGAGCCAGATTCTCCTGCTGTCAGACACCCTATTTACTCCTGTGCAAAGTAAGTATAAAATACACCTAGAGCAGAAGGGCAGCATTTCTACACTCTGTATCAGAGGGGTAGCCATGTTAGTCTGTATCCACAAAAACAACAAGGTGTTAAGTTTGCAAATGAATTTTAGCTCTGCAGTTTCTCTTTGAAGTCTGTTTTTTTTTAAGTTGAAGGATGGCTACTTTTAAATCTGTTGTTCAAAGTCCAGGGAGATTGAAGTGTTCTCCTAATGGGTTTTGTATGTTACCATTCCTGAGGTTCGATTTGTATCCATTTATCCTTTTATGTAGAGGCTGTCCAGTTTGGCCAATGTTGCTGGCACATGATGACATATATAACATTAATAGATGTCCAGGTGAATGAGTCCCTGATGCTGTGGCTGATGTGGTTAACACCACATCATTTAACACCATTAATTTGGTCTTGAACAGGGACTGGGAGTGGCTGGCTCACTACAGAAGCAATTTTCCCTCTCTTGGTATTGACATCTCCCCATCAATTATTGGGAGTGGACCACACCCTGACTGAATTGGCTTTGTCAGCACTGGTTCTCCACTTGTAAGGTAACTCCCATCTCTTCATGTGCCAGTATATTTATGCCTGTATCTGTAATTTTCACTCCTTGCATCTGAAGGTGTTTTTTTTTTAACCCACGAAAGCTTATGCCCAAATAAAGCTGTTAGTCTTTAAGGTGCCACTGGACTCCTCGTTGTTTTTACACCCTGTTGCACAGGTGTAAATTTACTCCCCCTAGCTAGAGGGTGGGGGGAAATCCAGCCAACCCAGCACTATAGTGATATGTCTTTACTGTCACACTGCAAGCGTTGCTCGACCTACCTTCGTACCCCTGCGATCTTAACCTGAGAGCTCACACTTGCTTTTTGTTCCAAGTGCAGAATTCTGACTGGCAAGGCCAGACTGGGTGAATTACAGTTGCACACATATCCATGATCCCTGGGGTCATTACTTGCCAAGATAAAAGTGCATAGTTCAGAACGGAATCATAGACTTGTAGGACTGGAAGGGACCTTGAGAGGTCATTTAGTCCAGTCACCTGCACTCATGGCAGGATTAAGTGTTCTCTAGTCTAGACCATTCCTGACAGGAGTTTGTCGAACCTGCTCTTAAAAATATCTTGTGATGGAGACTCCATCTATGTGCACTTTGGAGAACACATGCAGTTCAGGAAATTTGCAAGTGGGCTCACATGCTATCAGATTGCCTGCCCCTTGGTATGTGAAATCCATTTAGTTTCCATTGCAGGTTTTCCTGGAAGATCTTAGGTGTGTGAGATCCAAGCTTTAATGAGTTAAATAATAGTAAGCTGGCCCATCTGAGAGAGCACCTATCACCTGTCTTTGGCTAAGATAGCTGAGAGTGGGGAAGGTCAAACTGGTGACAGCCTGACACTGTAGTTCTAAAAGCAGGGGACGAAAGACATTTATTCCCATGGCTCTGAAGTTCTCACTCCTGGAGCCTATCACAGAGATCGGCTGGCCTAGGGGCTAGACTGTTGAATGGGGACTCAGGAAATCTGCATTCTGTTCCTGGCTCTACAACTGCTCTATTGTCTAACATTAGGCAAATTATTTCTCCTGTTTCCCCTCCTACTCCATGTCTGTCTTGTCTGTTGACATTGCGTGTTTCTTCTTTGAATTTCTCAACCAAAAAATGGAAGGCCATTTCTGGAGGCAGAAAACCACTATTTTCTCCTTTCATCCCTGCAGAAATAATTACATTTTTTTCTTCCCCTCCTCCCCCCCCAAGTCCAGCATTATGTTCTCTAAACAACTCTTTTAGCCTGCAGCGGACATTAACTGCTTGTCACAAACAGCTGTGTTTGTCAGTGAAAGTGTCTACATTTCACTCCAAATCAAGCACATAAATAGTCACCAAATGATCGATTTGTGCATATGCTAACACTTGAAAAGTGTACAGTGTGGTATTTTTATCTGGTGCAGCTACTCCAGGCAGCAATAAAAGTCTTGGTGGTTAAGGGTATGGAGTAGGAAAAAAGAAGAAACTTTGTTAGGAAAGCACTGTAAAAATCCCTTTCTCTTGAAGCCAATTTGTACACCTAAAACTAAGTAACAGGACAGACAAATGCATGTCTTTTCACATATTCACCCTTTGCCAAAGTTAGTGGTATCCTAAGCAATTATATTCTTCCTGCTTCCATCCCATTTTATCAGCTGGATACAATGTTCTAGACCTTCTTGTCCTAAAAATATGGTATTGTGCATGGTTATAATGGTTGGTATGATCTTCCTTCCCCAGAGGTGGTTGCCTGTTGGTAGCGAACAAAGTGGTGTGAAATGTAATAGTTTATAAGGCAGTGTGAAATGTGCAGTTTTGTTGCTAACTTTAAACCAGGTTCATCAAAAGGCTCACCAGGGACATGCCCCCACAACAGCCGGAAGATGTAATTTCCAGCTCAGGCAGATGTACGCATGCTCATTCTGTTCAAGTTAGTGCACTGAAAATTGCAGTATGGCCACCATGCCCTGGGCAGCAGCTCAGGCAAGCCGCCCAATTACATGGGGGAGTGGGCAGGATTGTATTTGGGTGGCTAGCTCGAGCCACTGCCACACTGCTATATTTAGGACACGAGCTCGAGCAGGTCTGGTGCGTGTATGTCTAGCGGAGCTGGGAATTACACCTCCCAGTTGATGTGTAGGCATACCATGTGATGCATAGTGGCTGGTTCACATTACAGATAAGAGCTTACTATTGGTACGAGCCAAGGGAGCTGCTCCTTTAATTCATCTCATAGAGGCATGTGCTTCAAATGCTGAAGCTCCAAATTGACCCACAAGGGATGGTTTTTAATGCGACTCTCTTGAGGGAATCATGGCCCAGCAGTGTGTCAAGTGAACATGTGGTTCATATCCAACCCCACACAGCCCACTAAACCAAGGGGAGTGTGATGTACCTTCACACAGCAAACTCACAGCCAAACTTGTGCCAATGCAAATACCCTTGGATCTGAACCAAAGAGAATATTTGCAACCTTCCTCGGTGAAGCAAAAATCACTGCACTCCTACCTTGTCTAATGGCTTGTAATTTGCTAACATGCCCAGAAACCCGCAAAGGGCGCTACACACCTCATGTCATAATAACACCTGTCTATGCAAAATATACATTGGCTGCTCTTTTCAGAATGCTGGAAATTGACTTTGTTTGGAGGGGGAGATATTTATTTCCTCATAAATTGCATGCAGGCTTCGCCCTACCAGCCTCCTCATGATCCCAGCTCTTGTGGATAACCTCAAATAAAAGCTGGCGTCGGAAAAGATTGTCCAGGCGTCTCATTGAGCTGGGGGGGCCTCCTGCTCCAGTCATGCAAATTGGAGCTGGGAATGTGATGCCTTCCTAGACCAGACACTTCTTTACATTAAGATCAGCAAGAATAAGCAGCCTAACTTTAAACACCTGCATTAGTCTAATCTGTATTCATGAAAGCATTATGCTGAATTACTCTCGTTATAGAATTAGTCTCCTAAGAGGCTTGGAGCTGTCACCTCTCTTGCGTTGCTCTTATTTGTCGGCCTTTTTGTATGGCGAATGCACTTACAGAGACTGGTCCCTTCTATTCAATTACCTAGCACTGGATGGAAATGAAGAGAACATCCCCTCCCCCAACCCCGCCCCATGTTTAAGGCCTAATTTTTAGTGTAACTAGGAATTGTCCTCAACTCCAGCATCTGCTTTGTCATTTATTGACATTTTTCTCCATTCTATACTCCAGCCTGGGATCCTGAAAATGCCATCCATGAATGGATTTCTTTGACAGGAACTCCATGCTAGAGGATGGGATCTCTCCTGCAACACAGGTGGCAGTTTAAAGGGATGGGACTAATTTCATGAGGGAAATTCCAATGGATCAGAAGTCCGGTTTGGTTTGGGAAAAGTATCCAGAAGATCAGCTGAGAAAGAAACCTCAAGAGACCAAGGAAATGAAATAGCTGATGTTTGTTCCTACAAGAGAGGCCAGAAACTTAGTGTGAGGAAGGATCTTCTCTTGCCATTGGGGCACTTCTCTGGCATCTCAGAAACACAGCATGGAAAAGAAAAGCAAGGGGGAGGGGGAAAAGTTAACAGACCTTTTTTTAAAACTCAAACGAACTGTTTTCCTGACCCTTGAGCAACCCTGGGTGCGTTGATCCTTTTGTATCTAAGTTGCAATAAATTCCTGGTTTCAGCCTCCAACCAGGTGGAAGGGAGTGGCTTTAGCAGAGCTGTGAGCTTTGGAGGGTTGTTTGAGCTTAAAACTTGGGCATCAAAGGTAAAGAAAATGCCACCTGAAACCACAGCTCCTCCTCTCAGGCCAGTGCTGGAAATGTAGCTTCCCCAGGCTACCTTAGATCAGATACAGTACGGAGTCAGTAAACATGTTCTTTCAACTCCATGCATCCCCCATTCAATATACTTTCTACCATTCTAGCACTGACCATCCTCTCAGCAGCTGGTAGTGGCTGCTGCTAATAAAGTCCCTCCCCATTTTACTGATGACAGGTTGGCACTGTACAATCAGGTGTCTCCTGCTCAGTCAAATCCCCTGGGGCACTGATGTAAAACTTTTCACCTCCCTGTCACTGTCAGTCACCCCGAGTAGAGGAACTGGTGCCATGGTGAACCTGTCTCCCTTCTCCCCTTACCCCCAGTTCAGCAGGGAGGATGGCAACACCCAGGTAATCTATCTTTTCTTTTCTTTTTTTTTTTAGTGCCAGCCTCCTGTTTGCTTGGGGGGGAAGATCGAGTGCTTTCTGAGCATCTCTGCATCATTTCATCCTCTGATATGATCTCCCCACCTGCTTTCCTCTCCACTAACTCAAGACCTGCTTCCTCTTCCTCCACAGTCCTTTCCTCACCACCACCCCAACTGAACATATTGTGCTGGTCAACTACAGGTTGTGCTTGCTCAGATGTGTCGTCCGCAGGATACTAAGAGTCTAATCAGGCTATGATTCAGGATTACTGTAATGAGGAAACCCAAGTACTGATCCTGAGTGGTGCTGGGAGCCCTCAAGTCCTCTTGATTTCACTGGGAGTAAAGGATGCCCAGAATCTGCCAGGGTCAGACCTACTATTATTGGGATGCAGTCCATTTACACGCAATGGACAATTTTATGCCTGATAATAACACTTATAGCTGAACAAGCCAGAGATAAGGACAATCCTATCTCATGCTTCAGGGCAGCGGCTCATTACTGCGAGGGTCAGGCAAGACACATTATGGTATTTTCCCCCTAATGTTTTCTGGGCTTTCAGATACCAGAGTTGGGAAAGCTGAGATCAGGATCCGGCCCATCTCTCACACTGCAGTGGAGCTGGGGGAACTCCCCTGCGGTCAAGGGGGTGGCACTGTTTTACATATGATATTCTGAGTGTCCTCACTCTCTGCATGTATGACTGGAAATGGCTGGTTGCAATTCTTCTTTGTTATCGGGGGCTGCCATCCATCACTGGGGTAGTCTGGGTATCCCACTGTGACTTGGGCAGTCACAAAGTGCATCCCAGTTTCCCTCTATTCTGGGGGATTGCACCCCGGGCCAGCCCTGTGCTTGTCCTCCGTACCACCCCCAGCACACTGGTGGTGCCCAGCTGGTGGGGGTGGGGGTGCTGTCAGAGGTGAGGGTCCTCGCAGGCCCCGCCCACTCCCTTGCCATTTGCAGAGATGGGGGAGCAGCAGCTGTGCAGAGGCTGGAAGAGGAAGGGTTATAAAAAAAGATACTGTGGTTACTCTGGAAACTCAGCATGCCTCGGGCTCCTCGTTGTAATCAAAAGCACTGTGGCCAGTGGTTCTGTTCCTGGCTCTCCTGTAGCTGCTGTGCAGTCTTGTCACTTCTGCTTTCTCTGCCTCAGTTTCCCATCTTGAAGACAGGGTTGCTAACCCTCATCTCCTTTGTAAAGTGCTTGGAGGGCCGCAGCTGAGGGGAGCTGTGGGTTATTGTTAGTTCATTTTCTCCTGTGCGTCCGCTCACGTCAGTGACGTGGCAGGAGTGGGCTTTCAGGGCAGTTTGAATGAGGAGAAGAAGGTGACTTGGTGAGCAGGGAGTGGTGGTGCAGTTCTGGGATGCCCCGTTAGCACCCAGGAACTGGAGACCAGAGGAGGATAGAAGCATCAAGGGCTGCCAGGGACCACAAGAGGAAAACACAGCTGGCAGGACCAATGTTTGGACATAAGTTACTCTCTTGCCACTCAGGGTAGATTTGGCCTCAGGGGTTGGAGGTGTATTAAATCCCTCAGGACTGGGTTTTTGGCATGCACAGCTCTCTCAGAGGGGCTCTCGTCCTGGCAGAGCTGCATCGCTGAGCTGGAAGAGGCATCTTGTTCCGCAACATCTTCCTCTCCACCCAAGAGCAAAGTTTTATAACCGCAATAAAGCAGTTCCAGGGTGTGCAGTTGTAATGAGGCCCTGGGGCATTGAAGGTTTTGGTTCTGCTCTGAAAGCTCACCCCATGGGTACGGCTGCAGCTCTGTGTCCTAATGTCAGTTGTAACTGGTGGGGATCACCTGAACATAGCAGCATTCCATCCTGTGTTGGGGTCTCCACCCCACACAAGGCCTGAAGGGGTTAAGGTGGCTAGCTGGGCCAATCACTAGCATAGGCTGCACCTGAAGGAGAAGCCCAGGAGAGGGATTAACTAGGTGAGGCTCAGCCAATGGGAACAGGAATTTTCATCACCTTGGCTAGAATTTGAAGGGCTGATTTCCAGAGCTTTCATTGACTTCTGGTGGAGCTGCTGGTGCCCGGCCTTTCTGAAAATAAGTTGGTTTGAGCAGGCCAGATCCTCAGCGGGTGGAAACTGAAGTAGCTCTGGCAAAGTCCATGGAACGTTGCTGATTTAAAATAAAGAATGAGAAGTTTCTCATGTCAGCTTCTCTATTTATGTAACTACTGTTAAAAAATATATAATTTCTTTCAAACACAATGTTGCAGGTGATTAGCACACAATATACCCTGAGCAGCTTTAGTATTTAACATGGAGGTGATATTGAGAATTTATAGCAGCTTGTGGACAATAACTGCTTTCCAGAGAGTTTTGATTAAGTATTATGGATTCGCATTATGCAAATTTATTACATAGTTAATATGATTCTGAAAGAACATGCTGGCACTTTAAAAATAAGTTTATAAAAAAAAAAGACCATAAAGCAGGATAATATGGCACTTCTCAGTATCGCAAAAGGACCAACCCGCAGAACGATTTAAAATAGTGAGGTGGGAGAACTGTTAATGACTGGAAAAATCATGGCACCAGCTTAAGACCTGTCCATATTCCATCACAAGAGTAGGCAGGGTCATATGAAGCAGGTTCAGGCCTGTTTCAGGACCAGATGCCCACGGCATGTAAATCAATGTAGTTGCATTGGAGTCACTTGGCTGGATTCCTAGCTGATGTAAGTTGGCATAATTCCACTGACCTCTAGGGATCACATTCCCAACTGGTGTAAATGTTCATATTTCCACTGAAATCACTAAAACGGCATTGCCTTACACCAGCTGGGAATCTGAACCTATAGCTCTGTAAAGCAGGTGTCATGATTCCTCACTCAGTAAAGGGTGCTCTCACACTACGTTATCAATCAACTTCATGGGCCAGATTTTGACTTGAGTATGGCCAGTGTTCTCCACAGAGCCTCGCCCAATATGTTCACAAGGAATTATGGTAATACTTAGTGCCTAGAAAGCCCCTATCCCCAAAAGCCTTGACAGAAGAGTGTGTGTTGTTACTAATGCTGGCAGGAAAGATTCATTAACTGGTTTCCATTGGAAAATACCGTTTTCCCAAAACCAAAATTTTTCATACAAGTGTGTAAATTTTGATTTTTTAAAAAACATTGTTCCATCCCAGTTTGGGACCATTTTTTTGTTGCTGAAATCTTGAAATTTTTTGCAAGATGGAAAATCTATTTTCCAACCAACTCTTGTCATTAGCCCTATTTTCAGATGAGGAAACAAAGCCAACAGGGGTTAGTGACTCACGACAAGTCAGCAGTTGAGCCAGAAATTGAATTCAGGTCTTATTATATGTAATAGTTAGCTCTAAATACTAGCTCATGGGCATCTTCCTTAAGCCCACCCTTACAACTCAAATATTGGCATTTACTCCAGGCAGACAGTACACCTATGGAGAAAGAACACCAGCACCCTGATTCCTTACTGCCCTGAATCTTGTACGCTCACTTCCACCACTGAAAAAGGAGAGCTAGAAGGAAATATGAATTTTCATTCCCTGGGAGATACTGACATTTTGTATTTTTTTTAAATGCAAAAAGTCAAAATTCTAAATTGTCCACAAAATGAAAATGCCAAAAAAATTCAATTTGGGACAAGGAAAGTTTGATAATATTGAATCTTTCCATTTTGATAATGTCCAGTCTTTTTGTGGTGTTAAGGTGAAAAAAGGCCTTTTCATTTCATTTGACTTTCATTTTGGTTTCACTTTTGCATTATATTTAATGTTCTACCATTCATATGTAGTTTAATATAATATAAAAATTATAATGATCAAAATGAAATGTTTCATTATTGAGATGAAACGATAAAGTCTAAACAAATGTTTCACTTTGCAAATGCCATCAAAGTTGGCTTGGTATCATGAAACATTTTGATTTGGACAAAATTGCATTTTCTAACAGAAACCTGTTCCATTGGAAAAAAAATTAAGTTGCTCAAATGAAAAGCAATGGCAAAAAATTGCCAATTGGTTGTGGTACTTTACATTGGCATAAACAAATATGCACGTGCAAGGTTAGAGTTGGGGGTGAGAAGGAGCCTTAGACTGCTCAATTGTGACCCAGAGGCTGGTTTAGACACCAAGTTGATATGCCTCAGAGTGGAGTTATGACCATGCCTCCATGGCTGGAAGGGACAAACAACTTCCACGATATGAGAACCCTGTAGGAGGGTAAAGTACAAAGATATAGGTGGGCGGGCTTCAGTGATCCTGGAGGCTCTCAGGGGTTATGCCTTGCAGTGGGGCAAAATTAGGGTTCCTTCTGAACTGTTGCAGTACAAGCAAAAAGTCCATTTTTCCAAGATGCTGATCTCAGCATCTGCAGCCAGAGGGAACTCCAGGCATGTCCAGAGCTAATGAAAAATTAGTTCATATTTGTAGAGGGCTTTGTAGAGGGCTTTGAAGATGGAAAGTGCTGTATAAGCGCTAAGTAGTATCATCAAGGTGGGAGTTCTCACCATAACACAGGAGCTACGTAAGAGAGGCTCTAAAGACCTGCTTAAGCATCTTACACAGACAGACAAACAGAGCAAAAGCTATTAACTGCTTGGTATCTAGAGAGGTGACTTCACTGGTCAGACTTCACTGTCTCCTCCATAGTAATTAAATATAGATTCATAGGCTTAAAGGTCAGCAGGGACCATCATGAACATCTGGTCTGACCTTCTGCATTTTGAAGGCCATAGAATGTCGCCCACCGATCGTAATAGACCCCTAACCTCTGGCTGAGTTACTGAAGTCCTCAAATCATGATTTAAAGACTTCAAGCTACAGAAAATCCACCATTTACTTAAGTTTAAACTAGAAAGTGACTTGTGCACGATGCTGCAGAGGAACCTCCAGGATCTCTGCTAATCTAACAGGGGGACATGGGGGGGGGATTCCTTCGCAACCCCAAATATGGCGATCACTTAGACACTGAGCACATTGGTGAGCTCAATCAGCCAGATGCCTAGGAAAGAATTCACTGTAGTAACTCAGAGCCTTCTCCTCTAGTTCCCCATCTCCTGGCTGTTGGGGATATTCGCTACTAGCGGTCACAGGTGGGCCACATGACATTGTAGGCTGTCTCATCAAAACATCCCCTCTATAAACTTGTCAAGCTCACTCTTGAAGGCAGGTGGTTTTTGCCCCTACTGCTCCCCTGGGAGGAAGTTTTAGAACTTCACTCCTCTGATGGTTCGAAATCTACGACTAATTTCAAGCCTAAACTGTTGATGGCCAATTTAGAGCCATTTGTTCTTGTGTCCATGTTGGTGCTGAATTTAAATAACTCCTCCCCCTCCACGGTATTTGCCCTCTATAAATCCATCAGAAGTATAAACCTAGCTCCCCTCAACTTCTGTTTGGTTAGGCTAAACAAGCCAAGTCTCTTATCTTAAGATAGGTTCTCCATTCCTCTGATCATTCTAGTAGCCCTTCTCTGCATGTGTTCCAGATTGAAATAATCTTAAACATGGGAGATTAGAACTGCACACAGTATTTCAGATGAGGTCTTATCAGAGTCAGGGTACAATGGTAATACTTCCCTATCTCAACTTGCACCAGCCTTCTTCATGGCTGCATCATGTTGGTGACTCATGGTCATCCTGAGATGGACCAATACACCCAAGTCTTTTTCATCCTCCATTGCTTCCAACTGATATGTCCCTAGTTTATAGCAAAAATTCTTGTCAGTTTCTAAGTGCATGATCTTGCATTATTAAATTCCATCCAATTTCTTTCTCCAGTTTTCAAGGTCATCCAAATTATCTTGTATAATATTCCAGCCCTCTTCAGTATTGGCAGTACCTCCCAACTTTGTGTTATCTGCAAATTTTATTAGCACACCCCCACTTTTGGTGGCAAGGTCACTAATGAAAATGTTAAATAAGATTCCCTCACAAACTCCACTAAGTAATCTCCCTCCAGTCCGACACATCATTTTTCGGCTTGACCCAGTGTAGTCTCCTCTTTAACCAGTACCTTACCCACCTTTCAATTCTCCTATTATTCCCCATCTTACTCAATTTAACTAAAACTTTCCTATGTGGAACTGTATCAAATGCCTACTGAAAGCCAGGTAGATTAGATCTAGTGCGTTTCCTTTGTCTAGAAAATTGGTTATCTTCTCAAAGAAAGATCATGTCAGACCAAGCTGATCTACCTTTTGTAAAACCATGTTGTATTTTATCCCAATTACCATTTACCTCTGTCCTTAACTACTTCTCTTACAAAAATTGTTCCAAGTTCTTGCATACAACTGAAGTCAAACTAATAGGCCTGTAGTTTTCCAGATCACATTATTTCTTTCTTAAAAATAGGTACTATATTAGCAATTCTCCAGCACTACGACCCCCAAGTTTATGGATTTGTTAAATATCCTTGCTATTTCCTGAGCTAGTTTCTTTAATATTTTTTGATGGAGATTATCTGGGCCTGCCTGATACAGACCATGGGGGTCTGTAGTGCACTGCAAGCACTATCTCGCTGAAGGCTGTTACCTTACTTTCCAAAGTGATTTTGACCCAAACAGATTCCATTTCATCCATTCCATCACGTCTATCTTTGGTACAGTCTACCTCATCATTAACATACAGTGTTACTCCACCACCTTTAACAGTGATGGGGGCCATATAGATACTAGAAATGGTTGCAGAGATCAGTGATTCAGCTCTTTGACATATAAAGACAATTCAGCAGTTTTATGAGAATTTGTCTGATTTTTAAAATCAAACATGGCCATCTGATATCTCCAGTCAGTGTTTACATTAACACCTGTGCACAACCATCCTGGCTATTCCAATTGCTCTCTTTTATCTACTCCATCATATACAAATGATACAATTCTTACCTATCTATACAAAATGTAAAGTTTGCTACATTTTCCAAACTTCTCTTTCTTTCAATGCTTTTTCTGGGTGGGAAAAAATGACTCTTTTTTCTCCCTTAGATCACTTTGAGTGTAATTTATCAGTGTATTCTGTGGAATAATTTGATTGATGCAGTCAGTCTGAGGAGATGACATTTATGAACACAGACATAGACGCAGACATTTTGCTTGCAGTTTTTTTTATTATTATAAAACACACACTACTTTTCCCTCCAACGATCTAGGCTAGCAAAACCCTGATTGTACCAAAGCCCTGATCTCCATCAAATGATAAAAGAATAAAAAAAGACAGTTAAGTTACTTCATATTTTCTATGACCATAGCACCCAAAGACCTTGCCTGGGAAACCAATTTATGAAAGTGTGCAAATAAAGAGGAATGCACAACCCCAGCCTTTTATATATGGGCAAGAAACCGGTTTCCCGTCCTGCCAGTCTCAGGACTTTTTTGGTGGTCTGACTCCAGATTTTGGGATGGCAATTCTGGAATCCGGCCCTCTGTAGAGTCTCTTGCACCAGTGCAACCAGTTACACCACTGTCTACTAATGTGAAAGGGTAGCGCTATAATCCTACTATGTGCTGACAGCAGCAGGTGCAGGGATCAGAGAATGCTTCCCCTGGTTTTATTACTAATCCTCTTACTGACTACAGTCAGCACGGGGTGGGGTGGAAAGGAGTAAACAGCCAAGCCAAGACGTTCTTAGTCAGCAAGGGCCTTCCCTCAGGCTGGAGAATGTGGTTTTAGAGGGGGTGGGGTTTGCAATGGGATCGTAAGAGTTCAGCATCCCACAGAGCAATGCTTCAGCTTTGGAGGTTTCGGGCAGTTCTGTGAGCCCTGGGGCGCAGCCAGCTTTCCCTTGGGGAAGCAGTGGGACACGGGACGGTGAGAGGTTGGTGCCCCAATCTCCTCTGGCCCTCACCCTTGTAACTTCCCTTTGGCCCTTAGGAGAGAGCCTTTGGAAACCTGGTGGAAACCTTGTGGTGTATCCTAGGGTTCAGTGTGCCTCAAGAGAGGCCCTGTGCAAGGGTGTCCTCCCTACAGTCCCTGGATCATTGTCATTCCCTGCGACGTGATCTTTGACATCTCCCCCTGGGACCGGCTGTGGCTGCAGGGCAGGCTTTGTGGGCTTCCTGTCGGAACAGGATAAAAGCACTTTCCTGTTTATTGAATTTTCCCACAAAGAACATTCACTGGCAATTAAACCAAACCATTGACACTTGTTCCCTGAACATTAACTCTGGACCTGTGCTATAGACTCCAGGGCACACAGGGGTCAAGATGGGCTACACGGGTGAATGCCCATCTCCAGAGGCCCAGAGGAGAGACTTAGCCAATCTCCTCATTGCTCAGAGGAGGAGGCCCTGGCTCTGTATATGTAGTAGGAATGTAACTCGGGTCTCTGTTTACTGTTCTCTACACAACAGTGGTGCCTACAGACTCCAAATGAGAAGAGAGGCTCCCTGTGCTAGGTGCTGTACAAACACAGGGTCAGGGACAGCTGCATTCCTGAAGAGCTTACAGTCTAAATAGACAAAGGATGGGAGAGGAAAAGTGATGTCCAGTGTCCCACAATGTATTAGTGAGACTAGAATGCAGCTTTTCTGGACCCAGTGCATTGCCCCAGTCCTGGACCACGCTATCTCAGCAAAGCCACTACAGAACTTTACAAAACCTGGCCTGTCACGATGTTCTGGAAAGGCAGAAGGGACTGCTGCTGGAAAGGACAGTTACCGTGTAGTCCATGCTCACCTGCCTGATGGATAGCAAGGAGAGTATATCCTGCTGCAGCCATTTCTAGGGAGGCGCACATCTATAAGGTGTTGATTTAATGAGACATGACCTGGATCGAGATGCCCCTGGGTCTCTTGAAGTTTCCCAGGACTTGACAGGACCTGTTCCTCTTCCAGCTCTGAGGATACCAGTGCTACAACCCAGATAGACGCTGTGACTGGAGCAGGTCAGAGGGTGACAATTCTGTTTCGTGGCAACTTTTGAGGTTTCAGATTTTGTCTTAGGTCTACATTGGAATGAAACCAAATCCTTCATGGTTCTGGGGAAACAGGAGTGCAGGTGTCCCCTGGGAAGTGGCAGTCCCAGGTTCATGTCCTTGCTCTGTCTAATTTGGAGTAATCTGGGAGGGAAAACTCTGCTGTGAGTCAGGAAGGGCAAGGACTCGTACTCAGGTCTCCTACGTGGCTGATGAGTGCCCGAACTACTGGGCTGCTCAATAAACATTAAATTATTTATACAAAGAGGTGGACAGCTTGACTCTAAAGTCACTGCCCTGGGATGTAGGAGATCAAGGTTCAAGTCAATGCTCCAAACCAAGCATAGTTGGGTGTTGAACCAGGCTTACCTAAGGCCCAGGCCAGTGCTCGGACCCTGAGGCTATATAGTCTCACTTGCAAAGGGGCAGAGTTAACCAAGGCCTGAGCCCACCCTGGCTATCTTTGGGGCCCTGCGCAGGACACATGTTCAAGAACTGCCCGTGCCATCTCTGGGAGTTCAAAATATTTAATAGGAGAGTGGGGGTTTCCAGAACTGGAATGAGAAATAATTAATTCTCACAATACCCTCTTGCCCTTGGTGAGGTAATGAGTTATATTAACCTGTTTCACAGGGAGGGAAACTGAGGCATTACAAGTTATATTGGCAGAGGAGGGGTAAAGGTGGGAAGAGTTAGAATTAGAATGACAGAATTCCTGCCTACTTCCTCAAGTGCCATGCTGTCCTGTACCATCCACGGGAAGGGATAGAACCCAGGAGTCCTGTTCCTTGCAGTTGCAGCACAGCGGGGAGGGCTACACAGCACACCATCCTACACCCAGAGATTGAACCCCGGAGTCCTGACCACCTCCTGCTCCACTCTAACCACTAAATACATTCACTCTGAGAACAAGAAATGGAGCCCAAGAACTCTGATCACCTCCCACCCCAGCTCTAACCACTAGACAGTGTTCCGTCCCCATTGTTATATCATCTTGCGGCATTCTTAACCAGGTTCAAGTTTCACTCCCCAATGGCTGCTCTCGCTAGCCAGACCCAGGGTCTCTCTGGCAGACTTTCCCACGCATCAATGAAAGAACCTCATTGTGCCAAACGAGATGCAATCGTTAATTGCCACATGGAAGCTGCCTCCTGCTGGGGAACTGCAGCTCCAAAGTGTTCACTGCATAGCGTTTGCTGGGGGGAGGGAGGGGCTTGGCTTGGGGTAAGTAGAGGCAGGGTAAAGCTCAGCTGATTTGTACCACTTCCAGCTCCACCCTGCCATGCAAGTCCTCATGCAAGTTCAACTACTGCTTGGAACACCTGAAGGTGAGGAATGGCCATTTGCAGCTACCGTGGATGGAGATGAGCATCACTGAGCCATCAACCACTGAAGTTAGAGTCAGAGTCAGACTCAGACAAAAGTTGTAAACCCATGAGGCTCCCCCTCTCCTTTCCCAAAGAGCATGTTCCCTGATAGTCTCTACATGCCCAGCAGCTGTTCTCTGGGGTTCTCAGTAAGAGAGAAGACTGTAGCCTGGGCTGGAAGGACAGCAGGGACTGCCACCTGTGAAATAGTTCACAGTGTAAATCCGCAAATCCCCTCTGAAGTCAGTATGCAGGGAGCCAGGGCAGTCAGTGCACCAGTCTCCACCAGCTGGGGATCTGGCCCAAGGATGCTAAGGCCATCGGGACCCTTATGAGCTGACTGTGTGTGACTCACCCAGAAAAGGGAATTTAAGCCTGTAATTCCTGCCGCAGAGGGATATTTGCCCTACAATACACAAGAGGATTGACGCCAGTGCTTAACCCCAGGCTACCTACCTAGCCAGGTTGCAACGTCTGTTGCCCAGAATGAAGTGTTGCTGCCTCAGTTATTCAGGGGCCAGCTCTGTAGTAGGAGTACTGTATATCTGTATAGTTCCCTTGAACCCCAGGGTGGCAATGCCTATTTATACCAGTTAAGGCTCTGTCCTTGATATTAATCAAAGCTCTGGCCTTTTCACAGGAAGCTGGATTGCTTTCCTGCTCCTTTCACATCTCCTAGGCCAGAAGGGACCATTGTGACCACCTTGCCTGACCTCCTGCATAGCTGAGGCCAGAGAATGGCCCCCAAATAATTCCTAGAGCAGAGCTTTTAGAAAATCCTCTGATCTGGATTTGAAAGTGGTCAGTGCTGGAGGATTCTCCACCTATCCTTTCCTTTTAAAACAATTTCGATTTCTAAAGGATGTCACACAGATAGCTATTCTTGCTTGTAGATTATTCAGTGATGGCGTGTCTCATTTCTCTGAAGGTTAGTTAGGGATGATGTTCCTGCTGCAGCCATTACTGGCAAGAGCATAAAATGGCAAGGCATAATTTTAATTTAAAAAAATAATAGAGGAAGACTTTGTAACGAGGCTCATTTAAAGTGGGGCTCATTTAGATTTCACGTTTGAAATCTACATAGCTCACAGAGGATTTCACATATAAGAACTCTCATGTTTACAGCAGAGATTCAGTAGTTTTACCTGTCTCTTGTGTGGCATGGGTGGCAGTATTGTCGAGTAGTTAGGGCAGAGGATGAGGCATCAGAAGACCCATATCCCATTCCTGATTTTGCTAGTGAATCCCTAGGTAAATAATTTCCCCTCTCTAAACTGGAGTTTCCCCATCCGTGGACCGGGGCTCACAATCCTCCTCTGCCTTCATAAAGTATTCTGTGAGCTGCATTCTGAGCCAGATCCAGGCTCTTAACCCCTCCACAGCGCGGAGTGTTGGGTGTCATGGTTTCAGTCCAGGTCTGCATTTATACTGATGATGATTTGCAAATGTTTCAAGCTCCCTTTTTATTTTCTTTTTAAAACCACCTCTGTATAAGGATGAAGCGCTAGAGCGAGCTGTTCTCTGCAGCCGGGAGTAAATACCACTTCCAGCTCCACCCTGCTATGTAAGTTTGGTTGGGTGTATTCCTGGGGGTTTCATCACATGACACAATCTTTAATTAAAGATTAATCTTAATTCCTGGAGGCTCCAGGACAGTCCTGCCGGGTTGGCAACCTGAAGCAGCGGTAGCACTGCCAGTGCAGAGCACAGCTCAAACAAGCAATTAGACAATGGGGGGCTTGAATTCTGTCATCAGCTGCTGCAGTCCTCTGCTTGGATATGTCCGGCTGGAAGTGGGGCAATGCTGTCTCCGCCTGACCTCACTCAAGTGTCTCTGGGGGGATCCTTTGTGACAGAGGTTGCTGTGGACTCCTGCATCCTAATTGCCTGGTCTGTGACTTCAGCAGGCCCCACAAGACCAACCTTCAGACTTAAAGCTTGCAGCCTCCTTGCTGGGTTGACTGAGGAGAAGGGGGCATGAGGGGGATTACCTGGGATGTCTGCAGCCCAGAGCCGTCCCTCCAGCCAGAGCTGTTTCAAGTGAGCTCTAATAAGCTTTCCTGTTCAGCCATCGCTGTCCAATTAAAAATACTCCAGCAGGTAAACTGGACTAGGTGCTTCCAGCCTGTGGGCTTGTTGGGGAGCGCAGGTGTTTAAAAGAGAATTTAGCTAGGCTGGAAAAGCCTGCAAATGGAATGGTCTGAACTAATGGGGCATGCGACCGTGTATGATCCTGAGGGTTGGCTCCGGATAGGGATTCGCAGGGGACAGGAGGGTCCTCTTTATATAAAAAAGGGCTAGTGCCGCATACAGCAAATTACAGCACCTGATCCAAAGCCTGTTGACGTTGTGGGAGAGACTCTCATTGACTGAAATGGGCTTTGAATTGGGTGGTGGAGGGGGGTAAATTGGCTGAGTATTATGCACGAGATGAAGCAGCTTCTTTGTGAGAGGAGTATAATGAGATGAACTCATTTAAAGCCTGACAAACTGGATTTAATGTGTTTTTAATTATACGGGGTGTGTTTTAGACCAGGGATAACACAATGAGAATCATGAGGATGTGCTAATTAGAGCTGGCTGGAATTTTTTACCGTCATTGTCTTTAAATAAATAAATACATTCCATTTTGTTGGACATTTTTTGTTTTTCAGAGGACTGATGGGGGGGGAGAGGTTGGAGCTCTGCTTTTTCTCCCCTTTTCCGCTTTTTTCCCCCTATTCTGCTGCCAGAAAGAGGAAAAGGGAAAATGGAGTGGAAAGAGGAGAGGAAGGGAAAACTTAAAACTTGGAACATTCTTCCAGTTTTGCTTTTTAATGAAAAACTGAACAACTTTAATTAAAATGTTTGAAAACAATATATTTTGGATCAGCTCAAACTGCAGTTAAGTGGTATTTGCATATACAGCATTGCCCTCTACTGGAGAGACTCAGAACTGCTCATCTGTGTGTCATGTCTCTATACTGTGAGTCTCCTTTTGTTCAAGTAGCAGAGGCACGTGCTATTGGAGTAGCAGTACCTATCCATTTTATCCTCCTGAAGTGCTGAATGGTTGTGGTGTACTGCAATAGAAACAACTGTAAAATCCCTATGGAGCTAGGCATCTGTTACAATACCAGAGTCTTCTATAGCTGCTTTTATCCAGTGATCACAAACCACTGTACAAGTAATTATTTATTAAGTCTCATAGCCTTCATGGTTAGGGTTTATTACTATATATTTATTATTTATAACTGTATACTAAGTATTTTTCTCTCCTGCTATTATGATGCAAGTTCTCTTTCCCTCTGTTATCACTGTTCAGTTTCAATGATGAAAAGAAAAGGAGTACTTGTGGCACCTTAGAGACTAACAAATTTATTAGAGCATAAGCTTTCGTGAGCTACAGCTCACTTCATCGGTTGCATTTGGTGGAAAAAAACTTTAATGATGGTATCAGCTGATCCTTTACTGTGGTTGGGTTGAGGAAGCCCAATTTCCAAACTTGGCTGCCTTGTTAGGCTGTGCTAATTTCATGGTTGCACGTTCAGATGGTCACAGAGATGGCAAAAATGGGTGCTTCACAAGCCTAAATGCCAACATGAGAGTCCATATAAAAACAGATTGCAAAGAGCTTCACAAAGTGCTCATCACCCCCATTTTACAGCAGGGGAAACTGAGGCACAGAAAGGCAGCCTTGTCCACAGTCAGGTGGCCAGTCAGAGAATAAAAACCCATCTCACCTGACTCCCTGCCCTGTGCAATATTGTATGTCCTGCCAAACCACCCTTGTTTGATGACTGGATACCCGCTGCTGGATTGGTGTGGTAGAAAGTTCTGAGAGATCTGATTTCAGTTCTTGTCCATTTCTGCAATGTTCAGGACTGGGAGTTTTGGATCAGATCTTTATATATTGAGATGCAATGTCCAGGCTCAGATCCAAAGTCTACAGCAACCGGTTTCAGTCCAAGCAATCCATTGTATGAAGCTCATTGAATCCAGTGACTTGCCTGAAGATGTTTTCAATATAGGAATAGAAAGACTCCAATAAAACAACTTATTTGTGCGCAAAAAAGGGGGTCGGGATAAAGGAATATTTGTGGCTGGAAGAGGAGTTTGAAGGAAGGGAAGTGGGGGGGCAGGGTAGAATGTATCATCTTAGACCCTGTTCCGATTTTTGTTTTGTTTTTGTTTCCCTTGCTCTGATACTGCCCTTTATGCCAACCATACTTTGTGCTGTTCTAGCTCACTTTAGCTTTGACATTATTTATACTGTACAGGCCCACTGATGAAGCGCCTTATCCTGGAAAGTCCCTTTGCACTTTCAAGGGGATTATAGATGGGCCCAGCAAAAAATAAATGATGGTTATTATATTGCTGTACTACTGTGTTTATAGGAACAAATTCACAAATGATGGAGCTGGTGCTTTGAGAGACAAAGTGGGCGAGGTAATATCTTTTATTGGACTAACTGCACAGTAGCTGGTGCTGTAAATTACATTCCCTTACCAATGTGTAATTTACATTCTGAGCTTGGATAGTGCAGTGATGGGTGCAGTATAAGGACTTAGTGATATCTGGCAAGGGTCACCAATGGAGATGGGGTATTGGATTAAGAGCCCAATCCTGTGAGGTGCTAAGGCCCAGATCTTCAAAGGTACTTAGGTGCCTAACTCCTGTTGATTTCATTGGGAATTAGGTGCCTAAATACCGTGTAAGGATCAGGACCTAAGTGCTTTCCGGGAAGGTGCTGAGCGCCATAACTTTCAGTGCAGGAGGGAGTGGGTGCTTAGCACACTCCCTAGGAGAATCCTACATGGGATCACGTCCCCAGTGGAACACTGGGGCCAGCTCTTTACCTGGCGTAAATCAGTGTACCAGTACTAAGTCACCTGAGCTTCATAAAGTTACACCAGTTGAGGACCTGGTCCATTGCCTTTTTTGTATGGCGGTTCTGATGTTCACATGCACCATCTTGCAAAGATATAAAGGGTTTATCTTTCTTTCCCTAGTTTTACTCCGGATTTTCACCAGTAAGGTGGAGAATCAGGACTGTGATTTTTATGCCAGGTCTTTGCTCCACTGTAACACCAGTTAATACCCTGGTTCAAAGCCTGTGTCAATTTCAGCTCTCCCATTCTCGAAGACACACCAAAGCTTCTTAAGCAAACCAAGAGCCCAGAGGTCATTACTCTGCTCTCAAAAATCCCCTTGACCGCAGCTACCAGCAACTCCAAGTTTAGGTAACCCAATAACATGGGCCTCTTAACCGCATTAGAAGCGTGAAAGTAATCCCAGTCTCCTGACATCATGATTGCAGTGTCCACATGGGGAAAAATAAACTGGATTTAATTTAAATGGGGAGAAAAGCCACTGAGAATGTCTCTCCTATGCACCATGTTTTCTTGCATCAGAAAAGCTAGCAAGGAGTAAATCTAATCACGTGGGGGGAGGAGGGGAACCTACAGCCCCCATCATAAACAGAGGGGGAGAAGAAAGATATTACAGGCTATATTCTACTGGGTATTCCTCTCCTTTCCATAATCTTAGAGAAGATTATGAACTGAGCTGACCAGCTGGGAGTCAGCGACCGGTCACTGATGTAAGCCCAGTCTGTACGAGCCAGACGTGTCCCTTGTATTAACAGAGTCTTTAGTGACACAGGCTGGTGTGTGGCAGACAGCACCAGAGCTGCATCGCTCTGATAAGGCGTTTCAGCAGCCCCGTCGGAGTACAGAAGGGCTAAGCTTCTGCTTATTGTGCTACTCTGTGCCGGATTCTTTCCGCAGCGTCTTGGCAGGCGGGATGCGGCGCCAGCTTAAGTCCCGTGTTTTCAAATGCGTCTTTAAGCTGGCTGGGTGTATTTAGTCCCTTCTGCGATGGCTCTCACCCTACCCCCCTCGCTGGGCTGAGTCCAGAGCATAAATGCCAGGGATGTTAGTCGTTCTGGTGGCAGGTGGGGGCAGACACCTGGCAGCCAAGGACTGGAAGGGGTGGGTTTTGCCATTGTGCTGGGATCACTGCAGAAGAACACACCCAAGCCCCCTCTTTATTCCCTGTGCACATCCATTGAGGACTTGGTAAAATATGAATTTGTTTCTCTAAGGAAACCCCAAGCCCTATCCATTTGGAACAGGGGTTCATTCCATATGTATCTGTTTGATTATCCCTCGATGAACACTGCACTAGTGATCCGTACTTGGGCTTTTCTCTCCCAGCTCATAAAGCCAGTGGATCTGTCTCGGCTCTCAATCATCCTCCTGGTGTGCCCCATTTCCACCTACTCCAAGCCCTGATGGCTCCTCAGCTTCTCTACTGCAGCTGCCTCCTCTCTGGCCTCCCAGACTCCCTTGGCTGGGGTTTCAAAGCCGCCTAGAGTAACTGGAGACTAGTTCCCATTGAACTGTAATGGGAACACGGCATCCAGATCTCAGACAGGTCGGAAAATCTACTTCCTCTGGTTCCATCCCTCTTGCCTCTGAAGCTACCAGCCCTTGAGCCTGATGCTTCTTCAAATCCCAGTGTTCGCTTCCCTTTGTCACCCACATCAAACCCTAGTTCCTTGTCCTCTGCTTCAAAGACAGGGCAGGTCCTCTCCTTCACAGCTCCCTGCCTCCTCCTGACCCCTTTGCCCCACCCCAGCCATCTGCCTCCCTGCCCTTCGCAGTGTCTTCCAACCACGCATCTCCACGTCTCCTTTCATGCAACAACCTAGGAGGGAGCTGCTTCCCTGCCACATTCTGCCAGGCTTCTCCCTTCACTCCTTTGAGACCCATTGATCATGGCTGTTGATGGTATCTCTGGGGAAGTATAAGCTGTCTGGGGCAGGGACTGTGTGTCCTGTGTCTATATAGCACTGAGCACAATCAGACCCTGGCCCGTGACTAGGACTTCGAGGAGCTACCATAATACAAGTAAGAATAAACTAAAAACAAAAGGCCAGATCCTGAACTGGTGTAAATGATCATAGATCCACTGACTTCAATGGAGCTAGGTCAGTTTATGACAGCTGAGGATCTGCCCAGAGTGAATGAGGAATAATGGAGGAGAGATGCAGGGAATGGAAATTATCTTTAAGACCAGAAATAAGAGAATGGAATTATGGGCTGGTGTTGTACATGAAGTGGAAAGGGTGCAGTGCAAAGACCGGCATGTGGGAGGCTGGATGGGATAATGGAGCCTTTCACATCTGGGTCACAGTTCTGTCTTTGCCCATGATTTGTTAGGTGAGCATGACTATGGTTTATTTGCAGATACCGTGAATGGCAATGGTCAAGCCTGGAGGTTACCAATATGCCCCAAGGCCAAGCCAACTTCCAGTGGGATGGGATACAGTCTGGGAACAACCCTTTTGGGTGGGTCTCAGTCCAGGTCCTGGCTGGGCAGGTGTCTGCACCATCAAAGAACCCTGGTCAGCCGTCTCGGTAAAGACAGACTGGGCATTGGTGTCTGGATTGTCTTGAATTAAAGATGAGACTGACCCCAAGCCCAGCATCTGCATGTGGACTAAATGGGATCAAAATCCATCTCTTCCCCTCGCCCCCATGCGGTGATGGCAGCTCAGGGATGCATCACTTTGGTAGAACAGCACGGGTAGGGGCCTTGCCCTGCCAGTCCCCTGTGCGGGACCAGCTCTGAGGATCAATGCAGGAGAACGTTGATCTTCAGGGCTGTCCATTTGGCATTGTCATAAATATAAAGGGAAGGGTAAACACCTTTAAAATCCCTCCTGGCCGGAGGAAAAACCCTTTCACCTGTAAAGGGTTAAGAAGCTAGGATAACCTCACTGGCACCTGACCACAGTGACCAATGAGGAGACAAGATACTTTCAAAGCTGGAGGGAGGGAGAAACAAAGGGTCTGGGTCTGTCTGGGTGAGGCTTTTGGGACAGAACAGGAATGGAGTCTTAGAATTTAGTAAGTAATCTAGCTAGATATGCGTTAAATTATGATTTCTTTAAATGGCTGAGAAAATAAGCTGTGCTGAATGGAATGGATATTCCTGTTTTTGTGTCTTTTTGTAATTTAAGGTTTTGCCTAGAGGGATTCTCTATGTTTTGAATCTAATTACCCTGTAAGGTATTTACCATCTTGATGTTACAGAGGAGATTCTTTTTACCTTTTCTTCTATTAAAATTCTTCTTTTAAGAAACTGATTGCTTTTTCATTGTTCTTAAGATCCAGGGTTTGGGTCTGTGGTCACCTATGCAAATTGGTGAGGTTTTTTACCAAGCCTTCCCCCGGAATGGGGGGTGCAAGGTTTTGCTGAGGATTTTGGGGGGAAAGACGTTTCCAAACGGCTCTTTCCTAATAAAAAACCCGGTTAGACGTTTGGTGGTGGCAGTGAAAGTCCAAGGGCAAAAGGTAAAATAGTTTGTACCTTGGGGAAGTTTTAACCTAAGCTGGTAAAAGTAAGCTTAGGAGGTTTTCATGCAGGTTCCCACATCTGTACCCTAGAGTTCAGAGTGGGGAAGGAACCTTGACAGGCATCTTTTGTCAGTGCTTAATTCACCATAGAGAACAAAGGACGCCCAGGTAGGGAGTGAGGCTAACTATACAAGGTGGGTAAACCCAGGTGGAGCCTTGCGGGATATGATGGCTGAGGGGGTATGCGACCCACGTCAAAACCATGTGTCTCATGGACATCTGGGTATTAAGATGTATCACCACTGATCCCGCAAGGAAGGGTCGCTTCTTCCACGATCACAACACAAGGGAAAAGGAGCTTGTAGGCTCAGAGCTGTCATCTGGTTCCAGAATGGGCCTGGATCCTTTCCAATGGTGTAAACAAGGAAAGCAGAGCGTAGTGGTAGGAGCAGCCAGATGGGCTGGAGAAAGGCTCCCCCTGTTACTGACATGGGTGCTTATTTAGAGTGAGTTCTTCAATTTCCTGGTCACTGCTGCCCAGAGGTGGGATATTAACATTTTTCTTTTCCCTTCCCTCCGGCTCCCCTTCCCCCAGCAGAGCTCTGAGATGTCATTTAAGCGTGGTCCAAATACCGCATCTCTTTCCATTTTATTTTCATGTGGCTTTTCAGGGCCACTAACCCCTCTCTCGCTCTGGCCTCCCAAGGGGAGTGGGGTGTAAACAGCAATAGTTAGTGCTTTCCACTTGTAGATCTCAGAGATGGTTTAATGATCCCCATTTCACAGATGGAAAAACAGAGGCAGAGAGAGGGAAAAGATCTTGCTCGAAATCACTCAGCAGAGCCAGACCTGACCAATGTTCCCTCTAATTTTTGACAGGCCATGTGCA
Source organism: Dermochelys coriacea (assembly GCF_009764565.3). Classification (NCBI taxonomy): domain Eukaryota; kingdom Metazoa; phylum Chordata; order Testudines; family Dermochelyidae; genus Dermochelys; species Dermochelys coriacea. The sequence goes on from NC_050089.1 coordinate 4,623,083, forward strand.
CAAAAAATTTCTTCTGTGAAAATTGTTGTGCTTCTGTGCAAATTTTTGTGCACACAGTGTTTTGCTGTGTGCACGGGCTTTAGGATCTGTGTGAGTGCGCACACACGCACGCACAGCTCAGAGGGAACAATGCTCCTGACTCCCTGCCCTGTGCCTTACCCACTGGATCATATCTTCTCTCATGGTCTCTGTTAAATCACAGGTGACCCTGTGGTATTTTCATGTCTACACACAATTTTCTTTGTTATGCTATGCTGGCCTGGGGTAACCAGCTGTCTAGCTCTCAGGTCTCTTCTGGGCAAGGCAAATATCAGCCCTCGGGCCCCAAAGCTGTTCTCAGAGCAAAGATTTTGCTGCCCCCTCTCACTTTCTGCCAGTGGTATCCTATATAGCAGAGAAGGCCCTGTAACCAGAAAGCACTGTTGACAATGGTGGCCTGGATGGAGGTTGTGTGCGCAAGCCCGGTTCCATGTAAACTGCACTGATTGTGGATAATCCAGAGTTTAAATGTTAATTTTGCAAATACTACACATGCTTGCAGGTCAGTGATTGGCTCCGTCATGCAGGTGACCCAGTCTTTGATTTGAAAGTCCTGGGGTAAAATCTTGCACCCACTGGGAATTTTGCCATTGACTTCACTGGGGCCAGGATTTCACCCTGGCCTCTATATGTCACTAGGGAATCAGTGTGTGTCTTGGGGGGTGGTTCTGTTGCCTAGTGCTTAGGCTTGTGGTCTGGAGTGTCATAGGAGACCCACAAACACACAGAAAGTGATGCCAGGCCCATAAGGGGCAGGAAGAAACTGACCAAGCTCAGTTTCTGAGGTCAAAATAACCAGCACGGTCCTGGGATGCATAAATGGGAATTTCAAATAGGAGTGGAGAGGTTATTTTACCTTGCATATGGCACTGCTGCTGGACTGCTGCATCCAGTTCTGATGGCCACAAATCAAGAACCATATTGATAAAAGAGAGGGCTCAGAGAAGAGTCACAAGAATGATTAAAGGATTAGAAAATATGCTCTGTAGTGATAAACTCAAGCTATTTAGCTTAACAAAGAGAAGGTTAAGGGATGACTTGATCACAGTCTATAAGAATCTACATGGGGCCCAGATATTTAATAAGGGTCTCTTCAGTCTAGCAGAGAAAGGTCTAATGTGATCCAATGGTTGGAAGTTGAAGCTAGACAAATTCAAGCTGGAAATAATGTGTACATTTTTAACAGAGAGAGTAATTAGCCATTGGAACAATTTACAAAGGATGATGGTGGATTTCGTCATCACTGGCAATTTTTAAAGTCACATTAGATCTTTTATCTAAAAGATCGGCTGTAGGAATTAGTTTGGAGAAGTCGTATGGCCTGTGATATAGAGAAGGTCAGCCTAGATTATCAGAGATCTGACGGGATGGAGAGCGGCTCTTCTGTTGCTATTTCTGTGAGCTCAGCTGTGAGCTCAGCCGAAACTTGCCACTTTCAAAGATAAACACAAAAGGCCAGCATTTGTGCCAGAGCATTATTTGCCCACGCAAGTATCGTGACTGCATGTACAAATGGGATATGTGTGCATACATGTGGCTAGTTAAGCACCTAACCTGTCCATGTTCATCTGCAAACACCAGCTTTGCCTGCACAGCTATGGCATGTGTGCTCACAAATTAGGAGTACACCATGAAATAGTCCATAAGCGTGAGTCACCAGTTCACATCAAACAGTTATTCCATAAGGTGTTGTATCCTGCCTCTGGTACTTGCCCAGCCCTGTGAGGGAAATATTATATCCCCATTTTTACAGATGGGGAAACTGAGGCATGGGGCAGTGAAGTGACTTGCCCAAGGTGTCTCAGTGAAGCAGCAGCAGAGACAGCAATAGAACCCAGGTGTCCTGGCTACTACCACCTCTTCTATTCAATAGGCCCCATGCTCTTCCTGCCATACAATGCACCAAATTCAGCTGTTTCCATATGTGCAATCTCCCTGAAGTCTCTGTCCATTTGTCCCAGGGTAGCTGAGTGAGCGTGTCTGTGAGTGTGAGCCAGGGCAGAATCTGGCTGAGTTAGTATGTGTGCAAGCCGTTTTAATCATGGTTTCATGTGGACACTGATATGGAGCAAAAGTGGATTGGTGAGCGCTGGTTTGTAACTGGGGAATGAGACTAGTCCCTGAGCTAGAAAGGAAATCCACTTGTTCCTATGTAGTGTTAATGTAACTGCAACATTATTGGGTCACACTGCTTTGTGGATTTGTAAGTTCTCTTCTTTTACCATTATTATAAATTCCCTGACCTGTAGCACTATTCAGCCAGAGATCTCAAAGCCCTTTCCAAGGAGGTCAACCTGGTTATCCCCACTTTACAGCCAGGACACTGAGGCACAGAGCAGCAACACAATTTGGCTCAGGTCTCCCAGCAGGCTAGTGGCAGAATAGGATGAGAACCTTAGTCTCCTGAATCCCCGTCTCCTGCTTTATCTGCTCGGCCACACAGCCTCCTGCCACGGCAGCGAGCCGAGCTGATCAGTAATAATTCAGCTCCGCCATAATGACCATATTTCTCCTGGAATCAGGGGCACCTGTCAGGCAACTCCCTGTTAATAAGTTTTGTGGCAGCATAGCAGCCAGACCGCCTGTTATCGTCTGAGGGATGCCTTGATGCTGCCCTGACGGCAGATCTCTCCTCTGCACCCACCTCCTCTCATCCCATGTTCAAATTATTCTCCTTTCTTCTTCACAGCCACACTTCCGAGTGCTCCCGCACTTGTAGCCCTGGGACAAACCTCATGTTTCGCTCTCTATCTAATTAGCGATGGCTCACCCACCACTGTTCCTAAGAACACAAAGACATTGGTATTAGCTGCTCCAGAGCAAATCAATGACTCCTGGCTCAGCTTTTGACACTTTAATGCCTCCCTCTGACCTCCCAGCATTTTTTGCTTCCAGAGACAACAACCTGAGACCGAGAGGGGAGGCGATCATGGTGTGATTTGACTTGACCTTGGGCTCTGTCTATTATAGCAAGGAAGTTCTATGAATTTCCCACCTCAAGGGATTTAGGGATGTCCCTGATACAGAGTTCTATTTGACTGGATTCAAGATAAGTAGTGGTGGGCCCCAGCTGCAACATTCAGATCCAGCTATTGAACACCTCCAGTATTCAGTGTTGTTCAGACCCGTGCTCTGGTCTAGCCAACTAAAGAGGTTGGCTGTCCGTCAGATAGATCTATTGCGGGCCTTTGAACACCCCTGAAGAGCAGAGGAGCACAGGGAGGTTTAACTGGGCCTGTCTTGAGGTTTCATGGACATGAGGATGAAGTTTCAGGGTCCGCCAAGGCAGGCGTTGTACACTAGGCAACTTCCTGAGGGCCGTACTCAGTTCTTGCTCAGGCCAGACTCCCACTGGCTTCAGTCTCTCTCTCTCCCACTTTCTTCTGGACATCAACTATTTATCCTCACTTCCCATCCCCTGTTAGGGGAGTGTCATTTCAGGGCTGCCCTCACAATTTGCAGTGATTCAGCCTTGCGGATGGGGGATCAGACAATCAGGCCTACTTGTCTACACTACATGATTTTGTCGATCAAAGTCAGCTTTTGGTGACAAAACAGCACAGAAATGCTCCTCCCACTGATGTAACTCCCCTGCGAGGCCAACATAATAAAACCACCTCAACGAGAGCTGTTGGGCTTATGTCAGGGTAGTTAGGGTGACAGTGTCACATAACAAGCTGCATTCCTTACATGGCTGTTGGCTGTCATTCTTGTTAATTTCATGGCTGCCTGGGTTCCCCACTCCCTGCATGGAGGCCTACTACCCCCCAGGATCCCAGTTCCCTGCTGCCCTCTGGAAGCACAGCAGCTGACTGGGCTCCCGGCATGGCTGCCTCCCCATTCCCGGCTGGGAGCATGGAGGCAACAAGACCCAAGTGGCTGTCCCCACACTTCTGGTGGGGACCTGCATGAAGCTGAAAGCCCTGGCTCTCCGTTCCCCACGGTGCCCTTCTTCAGTCAGTGGAAGTGCTCCTGGTGAGGACACGTACCAGCAACAGAAGGAGGGTAGCGTGGACATTAGCCACCGCTGTAACTAATGTGGTGGCTGTAAACCGACCTATCTTTGTAGTGTAGACATAGCCTCAGTTTTCTGTGCTTGCTGCAGGAGATCTGTATTGGCGGCTAATTCCCATAGCAGGGGGTAATCAGGTCAATCTGTAACTGGTGCAGGAACCCACCGACAGCCAGAAAGCAATTGCTTGCATTGCATGGTGCCTGTGGCCAGCTCACAGTGGCTTTGGTAACACATTGCTTTTCCTGCCCCATTTGCCACAGTTCTACCAATTTAGGAGTGGGGGGGAATCATCCCAGATTCTTGCCTTCTGCCAAATCATTTGTCTTCACCTGGTTTTCCGTTGCAATTCGTGTGTTAAGCAAAATGACAGTAAAGTAGCCATGTTCTGATATTTCTCTGTGCGGTGTTGCCAGCCATTGCGTAATTGTTCTACAAAGCTCCAGCCACTGTGATGCACCATCATCCAGGTGTTGCCATGCAGAGTGTTGCCCAGAGTGGCACGAAGGTGAGCAGTAGAACTTGGATACACAAAACAATGGAGTCATGAGGTTCTAACGACCCATCTGCATGACTAGTGGCCACATGGATGGTAGCAAGCAATGGAGGCTCTGTACAACAGCCTTGAAACATCACAGAGGAAGTATACAAGCTCACATACAGAATCGATCTGCCCCAGTAGATGTTAATGGGGGGAAAAATCCCTATTTTGCTTGTCCATCTTAAGGCAAAAACATACCCCAGTGAGAATATAGGGAGGCTGCTAGAGACTGCAGAAACCCTCTTTAAGCTTTTTTTCTGATGGGAAAATTGGCTTTTCCACAAAATGAAAGTTCTCCACAGAAAGTAACTGTTTTTCCTCAAATTTTCTATGTTTTGTCACAATCCCGAACACCCCCAGCCCCATCTTTTTGGGTTTTTTTAGTTATCGGTAAGTTTCCGGTTGGCACAAATGAACCAGAGTGAAACAAAACCAATCCCTTTTTTTCGTTTTTAACAAAAAGTTGAAGTTTTCCACCGGCAGCTCCAGCAGCATCTTCTGCTGGGTTCTCCAGGCTGTGTCCAGGTTGTGTTGCTTCTCCTGATATAAAGGGGGAAATCAATGAGAGAACTACAAGTAACTTTGGTGGGGCTAAGATTTCACCCAGCAATATCTTGGAGGTTTGACCTTTTCTCACGGTCGAGAAGGCCCAGGCTTTTGTCCTGGCCTCACCATCTCCACTACTGTCATCTCCTCCTCTCTGACTTTAACACTAGGCACACTGGGTCTCTCAAGTCCGCTCAAAAAAATGCAGCTCCCTGGATTGTCTTTCTGGCTCCGTGCTCCTGCCCCTGTGACTCTCAGCAACTGGTTGCTTTCAAGGCACTTTACCCTTAATCCTTCACAGCCATGCATTTGTCCATGCTCCCCCTATGCCTGTGAAAAGCAACCCCTCAACTTTCATAAAGCTGGTACCTTTTCCTCTTTTAAGTCCCCTCTTTACCCCCACTCTGTCATGTTACCTCCACATTGCTCCTATCTGGTGCTGGCCAGGCAAATGGCAAGCTGAGAGATCAGTTTTTCTGTTTGTTTTGTGACCTCGTCTTTCTCCCACCCAACCCCACCCTGTTGGTTATTTTGTCCACCTCTTGCATCCTCAGCTGGGGTATTTAATGACCTGTGCTGTACAGGGATCAGGCAAGATGTTCTAATGGGCCCTCCGGGTCTTAGAATTCATGGTTTCATGGAGGTTATGTAAATTGGGTTTCCTAGCAGTTCCTGTAGTACCGGTTATTAATCATTCATACCAATCACCTGAAAAGAGCTGATTCACCAACCAACCAACCAACCTGCTAATGGGACATGAGGGCCTCAGCTCATGTTTTATCTGAAGCAGGAAGCCCACATGGCCAGTCCAGCCACTGAATTCGCCAGTTGGATACCGAGGGCCAGGTCTTAACTGGAAGTCAATGGAACTATGCTAGTCTGCATCTGCAGAGGGTCTGGCCCCTATTGTCCAGCTAGTAGGGACTCCCCAGTCCTCTGTATATGAGGGGAGGGACATCCCAGCTGAGTCAAGCCGTGTCATCCAATGAGTGGTTTGCACCGTGAGCTAAGTAGTGGTTCGGCAGTTCAAAGGGATGCTCTAAATAGCCTAGGTTCGGAGGCAGAAAACAAGGGTATTGATCTATTTACAACCATGTTCAGCTCCTGCAAAGCATTCTCCCCATTTGTAATGCTCTCCCAGAGCAGAGGAGAACAGTCGCCTTCAAATGTGATGGGGTGATGGGGCTCTGAAGATATGAGAGATTGCCAGAGCTGATTTCCAGGTGCTACACACAGTCTTCAGCTAGGAACACCATGAGGCACTCAGCCCAGCATATTCACAGTTGGTTTTGTTTGCAAAGCAGTTGTATGGGCTGGTAAAAAGATTAAGACTCACCCAGCATGCAATTCAGACTCGCTACCAACTGTAGCTCCCACTGACCAATTCATTGTAGCATCTTCCAGCCCAGTAAGCTCCAAGGACCAGCCAATAGCTCATGCGAGGAAGGATGGCCCTGTGGTTAGGCACTAGCTTAGGACGTGCAAAACCTGGCTTCAGTTCTTGCATCTGCCAAAGACATCCTGTATGGCCATAGGAACGTCCTTTATTTACGTTGTCCCTCAGTTTCTCAATCTACACATTGGGGATAATGGCACTTCCCTACCTCACAGGGGTATGTGAGGTGAAGCACCTTCAAGATTGTGGGGTGCGCAGATACTAGAGGGACAGGAGCCGTATAAGTATGGCATGCTGTTGCTGGCCAATGCAGGACCTCTGCGCTACCACTCTCCGCCTGGGGCCACTGCTGGCTCAGACTCTGCTCTGGGGACCCTGGACTAATGCCAGACTGACTCTAGCACAACTGGGAGCAGAATCTGACCCTTCAGGCCGGGCCCATTCTTGGGCACAGGTGCAAGGTCTGAGGGGAGGCAGCTTGCATAGCCTATATTTGGAGACCATGGGGGCCTGTGAGGGCACCTGTATAGGCAAGGGAAGCCCTGAGGTCTCCTCTGAATTGTGTCCCTGCTTCCTGTCCCCTGGTGCCTGGCAGGGGTGCAGAATTATGGCAATTATCTCTTGGCCACACCTCTTCCTGCACCGGGACCTCTGTGGAGCTAGTATGAAGTCAGCCAACTCTTGACAGGAGGCAGAAGCAACAAAGGGGCTGTAGGGTGACAATAATCCTGGACCTTAATGGTGTTTGTTTCTTGTAACCTGGTCACTTTCCCACTAAGGCTGTGTCTGCCCTTTGGGCTGTAGGTGTGAGTCCCTGCTCAAGGACACGGACTCCAGTTTGCTCTGACTGAGCTAGTGCACTAAAAATAAAAGGTAGCCATGGCAGCAGGAGAGTCTAGCTGTCCGTGTATGTGCCAGCAAGTTAAAAAAGTGTGGATTGGATGAATGGACTATGGGGTGGATAAAAAGATGGGTAGATTGTTGGGCTCAACCGCTCAATGTTTAGTTGGCAGCTGGTATCAAGCGGAGTGCCCGAGGGGAAGGTCCTGGGGCCGGTTTGTTCACATCTTCATTAATGATCTGGATGATGGGATGGATTGCACCCTCAGCAAGTTCGCAGATGACACTAAGCTGGGGGGAGAGGTAGATGCGATGGAGGGTAGGGAAAGGGTCCAGAGTGACCTAGACAAATTGGAGGATTGGGCCAAAAGAAATCTGATGAGATTCAACAAGGACAAGTGCAGAGTCCTGCACTTAGGAAAGAAGAATCCCATGCACTGCTACAGGCTGGGGACCGACTGGCTAAGCACCAGTTCTGCAGAAAAGGACCTGGGGATTACAGTGGACAAGAAGCTGGGTCAGCAGTGTGCCCTTGTTGCCAAAAAGGTTAACGGCATATTGGGCTGCATTAGTAGGAGCATTACCAGCAGATGGAGGGAAGTGATTATTCCCCTCTATTCGGCACTGGTGAGGCCACATCTGGAGTACTGTGTCCAGTTTTGGTCCCCCCACTACAAAAAGGATGTGGACAAATTGGAGAGAGTCCAGCGGAGGGCAACAAAAATGATTAGGGGGCTGGAGCACGTGACTTACAAGGAGAGTCTGAGGGAACTGGGGTTATTTAGTCTGCAGAAGAGAAGAGGATTTGATAGCAGCCTTCAACTACCTGAAGGGGGGTTCCAAAGCGGATGGAGCTTGGCTGTTCTCAGGGGTGGCAGATGACAGAACAAGGAGCAATAGTCTCAAGTTGCAGTGGGAGAGGTATAGGTTGGATATTAGGAAACACTATTTCACTAGGAGGGTGGTGAAGCACTGGACTGGGTTACCTAGGGAGGTGATTGAATCTCCATTCTTAGAGGTTTTTAAGGCCCAGCTTGACAAAGCCCTGGCTGGGATGATTTAGTTGGGGTTGGTCCTGCTTTGAGCAGGGGATTGGACTAGATGACCTCCTGTGGTCTCTTCCGACCCTAATCTTCTATGATTCTAGCATCTTGGACAGATCTGTGCTCGGGCTGCACCGAGGCTCCAAGTTGCTTTTAGCATGCTGGCTCTATCTGAGCTAGCGCGGGCATGTCTCCTTGAGCAGGGAATTATACCCCTAGCTCAAAATGGAGATGTACTCTCTGTGTTAGCACCCCACCAGTGTATTCCCCTCAACAGCTCCCAGAGACGTGTGGTCCGAAGAGGTCCTGATGCACTCAAAAGAAACAAATAATTTGCTATTTCCCATCTACCCTCATGTTTATCGGTTCGGTTTAGATAGCAAGAGAGAGGAAAAATATTCCCCTTCAACTTCTACAGTTTCCAATTATTGCTGAAAAATATCAAATCCAGAAACAGACTTCTGCAGGGGAAGGAAAAAAAAACTTGACACGCTCCTTCTTAGCATGGGCAACATCAGAGGATCTTTCATATCACACGATGACAATCTCCAGAGCAAAAAAAACCAACAAACAACCACCACCATTTCGTTCGATGGGAATCAAGCTCCCCCTCCTCCCCCCTTCCCACTGCGCTTGTCTGTTTGTTAATAATTTAAACTTGGCAATTTCTAAACCAAATTATGTGCTGCTCGGAACAGCCATCATCAGCTGCTCTCATGTCAAAGCGATGCCACACACGGTCGCCTCCTTAATTGTGACATCAGCATTTTGAGATACTAAACATGCTGCATTAGAGTAAACTGACAGCACAGGAGAAGAAGAAGAATAATGATATTGAGTGCTTCTCACCAGGAGATATGAAAGTGCTTTTCAAAGGAGGGCAAGGATCATTAGCTCTGTGCTACAGAAGGGGAAACTGAGGCACGGTGAAGGGAAACGACTCACCTAGGAGACTAATTGCAGAGCAGGCATACAACCCACATCTGCTGAGTCCCTCAGTGCTTTGTTCAATAGGTAGCACTGCTGAGGCACATTTTGCACAAGAATTTTGTGGTGGGCAGCTTGCTGGATTGCAAATCAAGTGATCTGGGTTTCATTCCAGCTCCGTCACTGATGCGGGGCAAACCTCAGTGACTCTGTTTCCCCTCCCACTCTTTCTGTGTCTTGTCTCTTTAGAGCGTAAGCTCCTGGGGACAGGATGTGTCTCTCACTGTGCGTTTGTACAGCTCCTGGCACAAAGGGGTCCTGATCTTGGTTAAGGCCTCTAAAACTATGTCTACACTGTGGACACCTGTGGCTGGCCCCTGCCTGCTGACTACGGCTTGGACTAAGGGGTTGTTTAATTGTGGTATAGATGTTTAGGCTGCAGCCCGAGCTCTGGGACCCTCCTCCTACTTTGCAGAGTCCTTGTGCCTGTGATCCAGTCCAAGCCTGAACATCTACACTGTAATTAAATGGCCCCAGAACCCCAAGCCCTGCAAGCCTGAGTCAGCAGGCATGGGTCAGCCTGGGTTTTTAATTGCAGTGTAGACATACTGTAAATGCTGCCATAATACAAATAATAAAAAAAAGCACAGAGAGAACAGCAATTCTAAAAGAGGCAATATTGCCTAGTGGATACAACATGGGACATAAGCGATGTGACTTCTGCTCCAGGCTCTGCTACTGGGTGACCCTGGGTAAGTCACATCCCTGTTCTGTGCCTCAGTTTCCCCCTATGTAAATTGGGATTAATGATCCTGACCTCTTTTTGTAAAGCACTTTGAGAGCTACAAATGGAAAGAGCTATGTGAGAGCCAGGGTTATTATTAAAAGCGGTATCCTGGGGCTCTGCGAGTGGCGAAGATTCAGAGGGAAATGGATTGTTCTTCTTTTTCCAAGCTAGTTCTCCCATCCTTAGAATCAGTAAGCACACATTCTCTAAAAAAGAAAAGGAGTACTTGTGGCACCTTAGAGACTAACAAATTTATTAGAGCATAAGCTTTTGTGAGCTATAGCTCACTTCATCGGATGCTGTAGCTCACAAAAGCTTATGCTCTAATAAATTTGTTAGTCTCTAAGGTGCCACAAGTACTCCTTTTCTTTTTGCGAATACAGACTAACACGGCTGCTACTCTGAAACCACACATTCTCTGTATGTTAATTCCCTTTTAAGCTGGATTTGGATGGTCAGACTTGTAACTGGTATTTGCAAAACATGGTGGCTTCCTCTTTTGTTTTATGTGGGTGTAATTAACAGCTTGCCTATCGCAACAATCATAGTGTCAGTAAATTAAGTAGCATTAAAGAGGCCCCTAAATCACTGTCGGTAGCGAGGAGAGTGGATTCCAGGAGCCAAATCAGAAAAAGTTTGCTTTCAAAGTGCAGTAGAAGGGCAGCAGGGAAGCTACTGTGGGGCTGCTCTGTCTCCAGCCAACTTGGCTTCTCTAAGCGAGTCAGGGCCTGATTCAAAAGCCCAAGGCAGTCAATGGAAAGATTCCCACTGATTTCAATGGGCTTTGGAGCAGACTTTTAGTGAACCAAACTATGGGGCTGCTCTCTGCCATTTCTCACGGGGAGATGCAACATCCAGGAAACTTTCATATCACATGAGAACAATTTCAAGAGCAGAGCTGACAAGAAAAATAATTTTGTCAGAGGGGGAACAAGCCCCCTCCCTTTCCCACCATGCCTGTGTGTTCATAATTTAAACTTGGCAAGTTCTAAACCAAATTACATGCTGCTTGGAACAGCCATCAGCAGTTGGGCTTAACACACAGCCTTGTTCTTCCCCGCCCCTTGTGCATTGTGGTGTGTAGGGTGTCCTGCGTTTAGATCTGAAGGTTAAGAAATCCCTATATTACTGCACTACAGGCCAATGATACCACTCTGCCTCGTAGGTAGAGCTGGTTAAAAAATTCTTTTTTTTACATGGAATAGTTTGATTTTTTTCAATGGAAATTAAAAAACTAATATTTCAATTTGGAAATGTCACTGCTTTGCCTCATGGGAGTTGTAGTTCAAGTGCTTCAAGCTCCCATTCTCTATAGGCCAAGCTTCCTGCTCGGACTACATCCCCCTTAAGGCACTCTGGTCTGCCCTCTTGGAGAGGGGAGGCAATTCCTCAGAGGAGTTGCACCCCTGGCGTATTATGGAAGATAGAGTCCATCCAGAGAGCCTGGTGTATGGAAGAGAATGGGGGATATGACACAACCAAACTACAATCCCCTGGAGGCACCCTAGCAGCACATATACATTCAAACATTTCTGTTTTCAGCCAAAATATCTTGATTAAAAAACCAGGGTTTTTTTGCAGAAAGTAGACATTTTTCACGGAAAACGGTTGAAATCTCAATTTTTCATTAAAAAAAAACGATTTAAACTGAATATTTTCGACCAGCCTTTTCATACTCAAAGTTTCATGTCTGACAGAACAGTTGCTTCCACGGCTGCAGCTGTTGTGACCGGACATGAGGGAAGCGATTCAGATAGGTCAAATATTGACTGGCACGTCTGCCTCAGATGGAGCTTTGTCCGAGGTTCAAAGTGGCTTGGTTTGTGTAGGGGGCACTGCATGAGGAAATGCTGGGCCCTGTGGTGTTTCCAGCCCAATGTGAAGCAGAAAGGGACAGGTCTGTCTCCAAAATGCACAGTGAGCCTAGCGGCGTGTGCCCATATAATAAAGGTGGGCAACTTGGCTAAGTATCAAGCACTGAGGTGCACCACAGTATTAGACAGGCAGCAGTGTTGTCCAGTGGATCAGGCATAGGGCAGAGGCTCAAGAACCCCTGAGTCTGATGGTGACTGGCTGCAGGCCAGTCACTTCCCTTCTCTGTGTCTTGGTTTCCCTTCCCACCCGCTCTTTGTCTCATCTCTTTAGATTGCAAGTCTTGGGATAGGGACTATTTCTCATTGTGTGTGTGTACAGAGCCTAGCACCCAGGGGCCCTGATTTCATTTGGGATCTCGAGGTGCTGCTGTAATACAAATAATGGAAATGAAGGTAAGCCACATCCGGGAGGCTCTATCATGTAAGGACCCATAAAGCTTCCCTAGTTACACACTGGGCTCCATTTTTCTTACCCTCTGCCCAGCCCAGCAGCCACACCTTGCAGTCTGGAAGCATTTCCAGCACCTCGTAAGAACAGATTATTATTTGTGTCTCCGTTTCTTTTTTCTCTAAACACAGGAGATTACAAATTAAAGCCATCAAAGTTCCTAATGTTATTAATATCACATACCACCCAAAACTGGTAATCTACTCAAGGTACCTCACTGCAATGCCTAACTGATTTAGAAGCATGTCTAATTTTCAAAAGGGCTTTAGGCACTTAAGCACCTAAATCTCATTGACTGTCAATGGGAGTTTGGCTCTAAGTGCCTAAATCACTTTTGAAAATGTGACCACTGTTGCAATGCTGAGCACAACAACACCTAAATACCTTTAAAAATCTGGGCCTGAGTGATCACTGAATACCACAATTGTAATGGAGAGCAGCAAATCGAACCCTGTGGGCTAACATTGACATCAGGCTAATATTACATCAATCTGTCTTCTCTGGTTTCACTGTAAATGACAGTGGATTTTAACTTTGGCTCCCAGTGCTGATCTCATTCCTGAATTACATCAATGGGATACCAACTTCAATGGCATTACTCCTGATTTACACCAATGTAACTGAGGGCAAAATCTGACCTCCCCTCTCCTAATTTCAGTCTCGCGTCACTTTCATGTCATTTGCCCGCCACTCCTGATTTAAACTGGCACACATGAGATCAGAAATGGCCTGACAGGGAACATTCATTCACGCAGCTTTCAAGTTAAATATTTACAGGCATCGAGACTCCTCCAGCCTCCTGCATTTTCATCCTCCCTGTAAGAGCGAATAAATAAATAAATATGGAATACCTTTTAATATGATTACCCGAACTGACACTCTGAATTTAAACAGAGTAAATCAATGCTGTGTTGAGGCATCTTTCAGCTCTATTGGCCTCCCTGGCTGGTGATTTTCTCCCCCCCTTGAACTAGCAGAATGAAAACAAAAAGCTGCATTTGTTTTTGTTTTTTTTTAATTAAGACTCCAGTATTATCAGGCTTTACAAGGCAGAGCCAATGCACAGATGAATTGCCTTTTATTAAGCTTTCCAAGAAACTTTTGAAGACTGCAGATTAAATATGGACTCTGATTTTTGCAATTTTTTTAAACGGAGGTGGGGTAATTGTTTCCATTGTGCTAGATAAATAAGTAATAAGTCATTATCTGTGGGAGATAGCTCCTGATTTTCCTCTTTCAGGGCGTAGTGGCCATGTATATTTTTCAGAGGCTAATGGTGCATGGGAATTTGCGAAACATTTGGCATTGGAGTGTGTCACCCCACCAGTCACTCTGGGGCACTGTGCTTCAGGAAGTGGTGTTATTGACTCGGTGGCCTTCTCCCCTCTAAGTCAGTACTGAAGCAATGCTCTAGCTTGGTGGTAGGAGGTGCTGTGCAGCTGGAACAGTCACCTTTCAGATGGAGCTTAGATTGTAAACTCTCTGGGGCCAGTACTGTCTTTATATTCTATACAGCACCTAGTATAATAGGGCCCTGGTCCATGATTGGGGCCCCTCAGTACTTTGGTAATATACATAATAACAAGGCTAAGATATTCAAATGTGAGTGCCCAACGTTAGGTCCCATCACTCCATCATTAGGCTACTGAATAAGCAATGGCCTGATTTTCAGAGCAATTGAACGTCTTCAACTTGCATAGACTTCACGCTGAGCTGCGGGCGCTCGGCACCTTTGAGAACAAGGCTGTCTTTATTTTTGGTGTCTAATTATTTATTTATTTATTTTAGGTGTCTAATTAGACTGAAAACTAACAACCTACCTTGAGTAAGGGGCAGCACAGAGCTGTGCTGTCCCACAGCAGAGCAGGGACTCAGTTAAGACTCATAGTGGCAGTTTCAGTATTGCCAAAATCACAAGATTGGCTTCAAAATCATGAGATTTTTTTAAATAAGTAAAGTTCAGGTCTTCTTATTTGCCTACTGTTGTTTGGGCCTTTATGGGTCACCTTTTCTCCACAAACAGGAGGGCTAGAAATAGAGCGGGGCATGAAACAGGTTTTCTGTCCCATGAGAGTTTTTGAGATTTCAAAATTTTTTCCCATCCCGCATTGGGATGAAAAGTTGAAATCTCAAAAATATTCACAAATCGGTGATCTGAAAATAATACTGGATTGGGTCATTTTGATAATTATGAAAACTTTCATTTTTTTTGTTTTAAAAATTGTAATGTTCATCGTTAGCTAAAATTTCTGGATGAAAAGTGGTTTGGAATCATAAAATAGAGCTTATTTTGAATATATATCAAAATGGGACTTTATGACAATTTTGAAAACGTTTCAAAAAAAATTTGAAGCAGGAGATTGGTCAAAAATGACCCTTTCCCATGAACAATTTCATGTTTGATTAAAACGTGTAGTTGGAAAAATCCAAAATTCTAAACCATTCTAAACTAGAAACTTGCTTTTTTGACAAAAACGAAAGCTGAAATTCTCACTTGACTCCAGAGCTGGGGCTTTAGGAAAAAACACCCAATTATGTGGATCACAATAGAATTGTGAGAACTGGTAACACTGCAGTTGGGGCCATGGCTCCATGAGGAAAGTAAATAGCTCCAGCCCTCTTCCTGGTGCAATTTTCCCTCTTCTGTACCAGTTTAGCCTTGTTGGATGGTGCATTGGGCATTGTAGCCAGGCTCCCGCTACTCCCCACCTCTTCCTGCCCACTCCCCTGCCCACCAACATGGGAAGATGAGTAGCAACTTTGGCAGTTCCTCTCCCTGCTGCTCTGATAACTGCAGAATGAGGTTGAGATACACCTCCCTTCATGAATGTGCAGCAAGGGGGCATGACCTGCATACAAATTTGAAAATACTGGCCAAAATGTATAGCCAAAGTCCCAACAACTTATGGTCACTAAAGATCTGATGACACTTTCCATAAAAGGAGGGGCATTACCTTCATTTCTTGATCAGCTTTGTTAATTGTACTCTACTTCTTTAAATCTGCCCTGAAGTTTCAAATGGCTACTTTATTCCTCACTTCCTGTCCTAGACTATCATGCTATTAAGCAGCTGCCTCATTCCAGTGATGAGTGAAGTATATCCCATATCTTGGAATCCTTCTGGCTAAAAGGCACTGAGTCTCTGTGAACTGACAAGAGATTCAGAAGAAGAAGAAACGTACTCCTCACTTAACAATCAAAATGATTATTAAACACTAGCAGCAAAAAACAGCCAATGATCCATGAAGCAGCACATCATACACCCTGTCCACAAATGGAGGGATCAAGGAAGGATTTGGGCAAAAATCCCTGCATAGTGTTTGCATTTAATGTCTTTGTTTTACCTGTCTTATGCTTCCATTTATTTTGCATTGAGATTCAGAAAGGGACTGAACAGCCTCTTGGATGGAATTGCATCATGCTTGAGCCTTTTATGTGTATTTTTTTGCCCTGGTGGCAGCATTTTTAATCACATTATTAGTTGATGTGAATGTATCCAATGGTTTCCAGAGACATGAAATAGGAGAGGGGAAATGCACATGCTCATGGGATCAGCATGGCTCCTGCCAACAGCTCAGGGGAAGCCTTCCCCAGCTTGGTACGGATGCAGAGGCTAGTGAAGAATGAGGAAGGGCAGAAAATGAATTATCAGAGGATATGGTCTAGACTAGCCACTAAAGTGACGGGCATGGTCTAAATACTATAGAGGAGATCCTGGCATTGCTGAAGTCAATAGCAAAACTGCCATTGAATTCAGTAGGGCCAGAATTTCAGCCAATAGGGCTACTCTTGCTCATAAGTTATAATTTCGTGCAGTATGATAGATAGATAGAGCCTTAAAGGAGGACGAGCCAAAGACTCGATGAAATCCGCTAGATATTTTGCTATTCTCAATCTACTGTGGATGGAAGAGGCTCAGATATCATGGTGACGGGCAATAGTACACCAGCCTAAGGTTGGTTGGTAGATAAGGAGAGATTGATGGGTGGGCAATAGAGTTTTGGAGGTTTGGTTCAGACGATAGCCCAGAGGTTCAGATGTTTGCCCTGGGCTCTTTGGTATGGAAACCCAGCAGCAAATTTAATGAGATCAAGAGATCCTATAGTTCCGGAGTCAGCCAGGCCAGATATACTGAGACAACAGCCTTTCTTGGGATCTTTTGAAGCTTCTCTTTCTAGGTCAGTCTGTAAACAGAGATGCCACCAAAAAAAAACCCATAAAAAAACCCAGATTAAGCCAACACAAATGTAACCCTTATTAATCCAATATGACTCTGCCTTCTCTAATGGCACGTCTACACAGCAATCAAGAGGTGTGACTGCAGCAAGCCTATGCATACCCAAACTAGCTTTGATCTAGCTACCTCACAGCATGGGTGGCAGCACAGGCTAACCCCTCTGTACAAGTCCACCTAGGATCCTGGGTATGTATGCTGGCAGCTAGCCCATGCTGCTATGGCTTTACTACTATTTTTAGTGAGTAGGTCAATAAAAGTTAGCTTGCGTTCGTCTACACATGCTGCAATCATGCCTCCCAATGGCTAGACCATGTATAGAGATTTATGAATCTACTACTGTCACTTAGGCCAGGTCTACATTACAAAGTTACTTCTCAGCCCCTTAGTTTTGTTTAAGACCCCTCCTTCCTTTGGGCTGTGGCCAGTTCTTTTATGTGGTGCGAGCTCATGGGGCCAGTGCCTTCACGCTACTGCCTGAGCCTATCACCCAGCCATGAACCCATTTATTGAAGGTACTCATATGGCCTTCGTCACCAGAGAGTCAGAAGCCTCATGATGCCCCTGTGAGGCAGAGCAGGGCTATGGTGGGGAGTTGAGACACAGAGGGGCTAAGTGACTTACTCAATGTCACCTGGGAAGTCTGGGAATGGAACCTGAGTCACTGGACCATCCTTCTTCTAAAGGCTCCATTTGGGTCTTCTGGGTGGTCTCTGGGTTAGCCCCTGCCCCAGGCTATGCAGTCTCTCCCAGTATCTTCCAATGGGAGTAGAGTGGGATTTCCTGCCAACCAAGCCCTGGCAAGGCCCGCTTCTCCACTCTGCCAGTCCCCTAAACAATCAGGTCTCTGGAGGCAGAGGTGGTGTCACAGCACTGCTGCTGGCATGAGGAGTGGGGCGCTCTACAATTGTAATGACAGTGGAGAGGGGCTGAGATGGGTCTTTTGTGGCCCAGTTGCCAGCGATTGGTCAGGGATGCAAGCAGGTTCATGCCCTCCTGTCACCTGATAGAGATCTGGCATCAGACTCCACTACAGAGATTGTGTTAGGACTATGCCATCTCACTGTTGCCATCCCAGCCGGACAGACATTGTAGGAGGGAAGCTGGCTTCAGTCTGGTATGATTTGCAGCTTCCGTAAAAAAAAAGGGTGTATGAAGGAGGCAGTTGAGCAGAATGCCCTTGTACTTCTACGCAGCATCACAGTTGTGTCTGATTCCACCCTGAATCCCATCCCCTTCCTTAGCAAAGGAGCAAAAGACGAGCATAAATCAGGCTTAAATAAGCTTTAAATCAAGTCTGAGCATTGTCGTAAAAGAGATGTTATAGCCTCGAATACAAGTTATGAACCTGATGCAAAATCACTGGGTGAGGTTCTGAGGTCCTGTTCTGTGCAGGAAGTCAGACTAGATGATCATAACGGTCCCTTCTGGCCTTAACTTTGTGAATCTGTGATGAGCTCTCCAGCCCAATGTCATCAGTGAGGAGAGAACCTGCAACGAACACTGGTCAAGAAATGGGACGAGGGAGTTGTGTGGAAAATGTGGATTGTTTGGTGGACATTTGAAAACTGATAAATATTTTGGTACTTGGGCATTCATTTTTTTGACAGAAATTGTCTGCATACAGAACACCTGTCACACACACACACACACAAATTGTTTAGCTGAAGACTATTTTCCATCCAAAACCAGCTTCCCTGCAACCCTTCTGTGTCTATGACTTCACCGAAGAGTTAACTTGAGTAATCAACACTCGAGTAACTCCTCTTGAGTTAGCCTCGCTGGAGTAAGAGCAGCCAGGCTGAGAAATACCACTCCAGCTGCACCCAGTGATTATTGAAACAGCTGAAGAGTTGCTTTAATTGGAACTGCAGCATATACACCCTTCTGAGCCAGCCAAGTTAAAAGCACCACTGCACTTATGTGAAGGGTTTTTGTGTGTGGACGGGACTTGAGTGGGGGGCAACATTTGAGTTATAACTTGAGTTAATTCTGCAGTGAAGACAAGTCCTGTGTTGTTCTTCTCAGTGAGTCCCAGGGAGCTTGCTTTGAACAATGATGCTATCTTAACTGAAACCCGGTAGAGAGAAATAACCAGAGCTTGCTGTCAGCCTGCATTTCTCTGATCTAGGTATACTTAATCCTGCCTCATCATGGGGGGCTGGACTCAATGGCCGCTTGCAATCCCTTCCATCCCTACATTTCTATGTTTCTATCTACCTGCACTCCAAAACACCATTTTCCAAATCTGAGGTGAACCTTAGGTCTCTTTAGCCATACCTACATCCTATTGCAGCTTATCTACATGCTTTCAGCACCAAAGGCACTGTCATTTACTTCTTGAGCTAAAGCAGTAGCTCCCATGTGACTTAAGTAGTAGGTTCTTATCCTCAGGGTTGGCTAGCAACTAGCGGGAGAGATAATCACACCAACACTTAGCCAATATATTAAAACACATGAAAGAATAGGCTAAAATAAACAAGGATAATAATAATACAATATTAGATAAACCAAAACTCTCATACTGTATTGATTCCCTTGCTCCTCTTTTGTCTGTTTAGATTATATATGATTCACAGCAGGGCTGTTGTAATGGGCCTGGCACACTTTTGGACACTTGGGCCCAATTTTGAAATGAGCTCTGCTCCCATCTATGTGGTAGGTTTGAAAAGAGCCCGTCATGACAGGGACAGGTGTCTTTTGAAAGCCTGGCCCCAGCTGTGGATTTGCATTTGAAAATGTCTTTGAACTGTTTGGGCAAATCTGGCCCTACATAAATAGGGAATCCTAAAAGGAAGCTTGCAGAATAGCCAACGGCCTTGACAAAACCCTGCTTCATGGAGAAGGCACTTCCAATTGTGCCAAAAACCCTAACGAACACAGGACTCCACCACCGAGGCATTAAATCATTTGGTCCTCATGGGTGGGCATTTACCAGCCCCCTTCTCTGCTCCCGGCTCTAATGTGAACGGACACTGCCTTGCTTATTGAATGCAATTTACCTATTCCTGCCTCTCCTAGCTCAAGAGAATGGTACAGTCTGACTCTTGGGGCCAATTTCCCTCCATTACGTTCAGCAGAGCTGAGAGCTGCTGCTGCTTGGACTAGATAAACACAGGCTGCTCTTTTCATATTGTATTTGTCGAATGAGCAAGAAATAAATTGAGTTCTAACCACGGTAAATGAACAGCTTGGTGGTACTTTGCTTTATCATAATATATAAACTATGTCTCTTGCTCAAGCCGATGTGCCAGCGCTTCCCCACTGTGGGGATTTCTGTGCTGAGGCTGTGCAAGAAGCATATTATGGGGTGTAGTTACGCTTTAAAATAGCATATTTCCCAATTCTCCAGAGCTTGTTAGCATATTTCTGCTGCCTCATAGTTACTGATTCTCTGATTGCGCTGAACCTCCAGCTCATTCATAATCTCATTTTGGAGAGGAACAACTTAACATCATGAATTTGGAAAAAGACTAAGTCTGTGTTATTAAATCTACCTTAGGTACTCATGCGGCTTTCATTACTATATGATCTGAGCATCTCACAGTCTTTTAAGGCAGTGAAGTGCTGGTATCCTCATTCGACAAAGGGGGAACAGACAGATTTGCTGACGGCCACAGACCCAAGTCAGTAGCAGAGTAAGGAACTGAACGCAGCTCTCTGGCTAGGACCCTAACTATTGGACCATCCTTCCCCTTAAAGAACACAACCTAGCACATTGCCAGGTTAGCTCAGAATGATCACAGACTTTCCGACTAGCATCTGTAACAAAACCCCACAGCTGGTGAATTTCACGTGCTTTGAGGATTCTTGGAGGCTGCTTCAGGCCACTTTCATGCAATCAGCAGACAGAACAGGAACCCATTTATAGTGACCCAGGCAACGACAGGGTGAAATAAAAAAGAAAGTCTAGGCTGAATGTTGGGGAAAATGTCCATCGATGAGGTTATAAACTAGCAGGAATGTAACTGATTACCTGTTAATCGCAAAGCAAAACAGAGAAAAAAGATTATGCTTCAGATTATGATACAATAATTTTCTATGGGAAGCAGTGGAAGTCCCATTGTTTGGGTCATTGGCACACAGACAAGGAAAAAGAATTGAGAAAATATACTATAGGGCTCAATCCTGCTTGTACAGCCCTGGACACCAATCATGGCTTTGCTTTCTCTGCCTGTAGAGGTGACTCTAGCCACATAGGCAATGACCTATAGTGCCGTGCCAATTTCGTTCATTCCCTGCAAAGTTTTCCAGCTACTGGTGCTCTCAATATCGAAAGCTCCCATCGATTTCCATGGGAGTATTGCCTGCAGGGTTACTGGATATTTTGGCCCAGCCGCCCTGCACAATATAATACTTTTCTGCTGTCCCTGCAGAAGCACAGAGTCCTTTGATACACATCCCTGCTAAAGGAACAAACCTGTTGGAAAAAAAGCCGTCAGTGGCACGGACAGGGACATGCAATAGGAAATGGACCTGATGTAATTGAAATCTGTGATCTATGGAAATGTCCCATGGTCCCAACTGAAAGACAGCCCTTAAAAGTAGGCAGTGCTGTGATGGAGGGGTGAATATGACTGGTGGGTAGAATTGTGCCCCAGGACACCTGGGTTCTAGTCCCAGCTTTGCCATTGGCTTTGTTCAAGTCAGTTAGATGTGGTCTACACACAGCTATTTTGGTTAGGGGAATGATAATAGTTATACCAGTATAATTTCTGATGTGGATGCAGTTGTATCAGTCTAAAGACACCTCATACAGTATAGCTTATTCCTCTAACCATGCCGGAATAACTATACTGGTCTAAAAGCACTTTTACACAGGTTACATATATACTAGGGGGGAGGAAGGGTACATCTTTAACAACACCTGTATAGTTAAAGCTCTATACAATTTTTGTGTGTAGACAGGACCTCATTGCCTGATCCTGCCCCACTGATGTGAATGGAAGTTTCCCATTGACTTTGAGCCCTTAATCGCTTCATGTCTCAGCTGTTTCCCCAGCCATAAAACAATGCTGAACAGGTTATCCAGTGCTTTGCGATCCTCAGTGGGACTTTGCTGTAGAATCAAAGTACATATCTCCCATGCCTCCCCTACCCTGATCTTTTTTTCTTCTTCATTGAAGTTATCCACTGAACAGATGCACTCTGGAAATACTAAGTGTATAATTTCTCTTTTTTTATTATTAATGGACTATTAAGTACAGCCTTATGCTCTGCACCCTTCTGCGCCTGCAGTTTGGTTTTGTTACGCAGACAGAGATAGGAGGGTTACGTAATTTCTTTGACTTGGGGTTACATTTCTTTCTAGAACTGTTGAGTCATGGGTACTAACGCAACCCCACTTAAGTCAAACTGCCCAACCAAATCTGTGGAGCTCATTAATATACCGTGCTTCATAAATTCACTAGCACAGCAGGAAACACACGAGGGAGAATTCAGCAATGCTCAAGACTGAGATTTTCCCATCATGGCCCCCAGCTGCTGCTAATAAGATCAATGGGCTTCATCCCCAACTTGCTGTCAAATTCTTGGGATTGGATTCTACAGTCAGATCAGGGAGGATCATAAATAAAATAGAGCACTGGACACCAATTCTGAGCCCCGCTGTGGCCCCTGTACACCGCTCTGGGAGTACATAGGGGGCTACAGAATAATTTTTCTGGTGCCTGATCAGCATGGAACTGGTAGAAGTGGCTTTATGCTATCCCCACCTCACCCCTGGCACAGAAAATGTCAGGAAGAGGCATGCCCATAGCACTGAACAGCCCATAGGCAGATCTGGAGAAGTAGCTAAAAGTTAAAGCAGTGCATGGGGTGCTCTAATTTACATCAGGGGCCATTTGGGCCCCTGCAGCAGCCCAGAATGTGGGTGGCACAAAAATGGGGTAAAAGATGCCTTTGCCCTCCACCAGGCTGATCCTTCTGTGCTCAGGGTACACAGCTCAGATACACTAGCCACTGGTTGAGACCTTGTCAGTCTATTGTTACTTGCAAAATATGCTCCATTATTTGTTTTACCAAAGCCAGACCCAGGAGGACGTGTTTTATCCGACTTGCCATGATACATGGGAGTGTGGATAAAATGCTTTGGTGATTCCCCCATCTCTTTAATGGGGGAAGCTTGGGTTTCTTAACCCCCATCAGTCCCGGGTTGCTTATGGACAGGAAATGGTTAGGGTGTGAGCCAAAAACTCGGCAGATGTGAGTTCAACTCCCCGCTCTGCTATTAACTGTAAGAACGTATATGAGGAACAAATATTTAATAATGGGCTCTTCAACCTAGCTAACCAAGGTCTAACATGAGCCAGTGGCCAGAAGGTGAAACTAGCCATATTCAGACTGAAACAAGGTGTAAATGTTTAATTAACCGTTGGAACAATTTACCAAGGATTGTGGTGGAGTCTACATCACTGGTGATTTTCAAATCAAGATGATATTGTTTAGAAAAAAGAAAAGGAGTACTTGTGGCACCTTAGAGACTAACAAATTTATTAGAGTATAAGCTTTCGTGAGCTACAGCTCACTTTATCGGATGCTTTTGGTGGAAAAAACAGGGTGGAGTGCATCCGATAAAGTGAGCTGTAGCTCACGAAAGCTTATACTCTAATAAATTTGTTAGTCTCTAAGGTGCCACAAGTACTCCTTTTCTTTTTGCGAATACAGTCTAACACGGCTGCTACTCTGAAAATTGTTTAGAAAAACATCCAATCACCATCATCATGGTGAATCCCAAAGGAATGCAGCCTCCTTGCAACTTGAGAGCAACCTGGATCAAAACAGAAATTAATTCAGGGAAGTCTTATGGTCTGTGTAATGCAAGAGGTCAGACTAGATTCTCATAGGGCTCCCATCTGGCCTTGGAATCTATGCATGTCCTGTGTGACCTTAGCCTGTCTGTAACACTCTTCCCTCTGTAAAACAGAGATGAGACGTCCCTGTGTCCCAGGGGGGTTGTGAGGCTAAATACATCCAAGATTATGAGATACTCTGGTAATGGGAGCCATCCAAGGGCCATCAACAGAGTGTAAAACCAAACTCCAGGGTTGGTATGGATGCATCCAAACTCAGGAACTTGGAGCCAATATTTGGGGCTGGCCCCTTGTCTGATTGTCTTGTGTGCGAACCATTTGAGGAGCTCTACTTTCCAGCTGCCCAGGTGAGAGGGAAAAGACTCCAGAGGCAGGGGGATTGGGAACTTCAAAGGATGAGCCAATTATAAAGAAAATGGGTGAACATTGAGTCGTTTTATAACCTGATACATCCCATTGATATCACTGGCCTAAGTCAGCAAGAGATGTTGCTCCTGTGTCTCCAATGTAAGTCAGTTTGATGCAGGATACTAGCTTGGGGGTGAAGGATGGGTTCAATTTGGGGGTAACATGATGGATACACCTTACAGGGAAGAGCTGAGAGGCAGGAAGAGGCTCCAGAGATTCAGGTGTCAACAGTGGCACCTGCTGTGCAGATCCTTGAATCATGTATGGTGGATTTCAAAGGTGTGGACCTGATCCAGTGCTCACAGATGTCTATTGAAAGCCCAGCAGGAGAGTGTGAGCAGACTAAGTCAGAAGTAATCGATTAATACCTGATAGGAATAGAATTCGTAATGTCGGATGAGAGTAAAAAGCAATGGCCACCATTGGTTACTCTGCACCGATAACAATAATCATCACTGTTTCTATACAGGGCCATCGATTAGAGATACATGCAATGAGGCCACCACTCGGGACGGAGCGGGAGATTGTATCAAACTTTCCGAAAGGCTGTCTGGTTTCAGAATGTTGCTTTGGGTTCCCTCAGGGTAAATCGTTCTATTTGTCTACCTGCGTGCCTGGGGATTGTTCAGTGATTAGGGAGGGTCAGAGGCACAGCGGGATGAAAAGGGGGAAGGTTCTGTAATAGCGACAGTGTATAGAGCGAGTGAGAGGCCTGCAGCCTATGCATGCACAGGGGGTGCTGGATATCGAGAGGTGAGAAGTGTCCCGTGTTGTGCTGAGGGGGGCAGAGCATGGAGAAACCCTTACTCTTGGACTCATCAGCCTTCACTTTCCCACCTGCTGTACTTGGGCAGACCTTGCTCCGTAGGTTTTTGCCGCAGTAGCTCTGGCTCCCAGCTGCAAGCCCATCAAACAAGCGGAAACATACACGCACACAAACTCCTTGGCTGTTCTGAGCCCTCTCCCGAAGGAGGCCTGATTTAAAGGAAAGCATTGATTTTCCCATCATGCAGTCACTCACCCAGATGGCATATGCTGAGGTGACACCCCTCCTCCGTTGAATGTCCATACACTGTGACATTAGGGCAGGGAATTAGCTTCATGTTTTATTCTTGTATTTTCTCTCCAGTGTCAGACGCAGCGAGGAAAGGGCTGGGGACAAACTCCAAGACTCCAGTGGAAATTTACCAGCTAGGCTCTTGGCCGTCTAGCCTCCAGCTCGCTCATAAATGAGAAGCCAGGCTTCTCATTTCACCTTCTTAAGTGGCTTCCAGGAACCTTGACAGTTTTCCAACCTCAGCTCACCAAGGGTGAAAATGCTTCTTGACCTCTTGAGCAACGTTCCTGAGGGCTGAAGGCTCTGTGTTATTTGGCTGGGTTGTCAGTGCATTTCCCATCAAGCCCTGGGTGGCGCTGGCTTGGCAGAGAGCTGGGCTCTAAGCCGCGCAGTCCATTATCTGACTGTATGTCAAGGTTCTCCAGGGGACTGATCTGCAACGGGTTGGCTCCCAAGTGGCTGGCAACTGTCCTAGAGCAACCAGAGATACTTGCAGCTGGAGTGACAGATCCTGCAATGTCTTTGAAGCTGTATTGTACGAAGTTTATGTGTTGCTGTGAGTCAGGGGAACAGTTCGCACGGCTCCTCCAGGAACCAAAAGCAGTGTGTGTGTTGGGGGGAGGTGATTAAGGTGAATCACTCTGATTGTTAACACCTCCAGACAGGTACCGCCCCCAGGAAGGCTGATGTACACTGATTCAAACTGGCTTTCCTAGAGACCGATAGAAAATGGGCTTCTGATATAAAAATCTGTGTTTAAACTGACTTGGGGCCTTCTCTCTGATCCAGCTGTCCAAGGATGGGGGCGGGGGGCCAACCCTTGCGGAAGGGTTTGGCCACCTAGCCCGTTAACCGCTGGGTGAAAGGATCTGAGAACTTTCCCAGAATGTCTGGGGATGGGAACGCCAAGCTTCGGTCAGCACATGGCTGTGGGTGTGACTCTTCTGCCACCTGGTCACCGCACAGCGATATTGCAGCTTGGCTGGGCACTGTTGCTGCAGGAATGGCAGAGGATACATCTGCCAAGCTCCCAGACTGGACTCCTTGTGCAAAAAGCAGCTTCCAGCTGCGTGGAGCTTTGGGGCTGCCTCTTAGCTCTGAGGTCCCTGTTGGAGTCTTGTCAGGACAGCAGTAATCCGGAGGAGGCATTTGCACATACTCTTTGCCTGTCTCTGTTGGTTGAGTGGCAGCGGAAGTAGGGATGCGGGTCTGACCAGCTCCCCAGTGAGGTAGGAAGAATGGATTGCAGTTTATACAGACCACAACTCCTTGCCAGGCCTCCTCATGGCCTAGCGATGCTCTTGGTGCCCCAGGTCCAAGGCAGCGTCATCACGGCTGGCTGTAATACAGCGCAGACACTGCTCCGTGTCACATTCCCAGGGGGAAAAGGGCACTGCAGAGGGACACCTGATGTTAAACCTGCCTGGAGTCAGGTAGGACAGCACCTTGCAGCCCCCTGGTGTGCCCCTTGTGGCAGTGTGACACACTGTAGCCACAGCATCACCTGGCAGTGCCAAACGCTGAAACCATGTCCCTGCATGGCAGTGAGACAAGCTGCAGTTCCACAGCCTCATCCCCTCTTTGCTCACTCCCTCTCGTGGTGGCATGACATGCCTGCATCCATCCTGGACGTGTTGCACCGGCAGCTCCATCTCTCAGTGGAGATGCCGCTTTGCTCTGACTGCTTCGGCTGAGCTATGCTGTGGTGCTCGGGTGGGGTTGAACTGGGTCTCCATGTCCAGCCTCGTGATGTGTGACTTGGCTGGCAGGTAGTGTCATGAGGAAAGACAGAGCATTGCAGGGCTGGAGTAGCTGTCAGCCGGGGGTGCCAGAACAGGAGAGCCTAGGAGGGGCCACACCAGCAATGAATGGACCCTTCTACAGAGTCCCTTGTACTTTAGGAGATGGCAGTACTTCAGCTGAGTCCTATCTGCTCTGGGTGGATATTATCACTTACATGAAGCACTTTTCATAAAGAGCTTTGTCCCCATTTCTTTTCCCAGTGCAAAACCTCTCCAATGTCTGGCTGTTTATAAAGATGTTGCTGCACTCCACCCCAGAAGCAGCTGCATTTCAGGGCTCCTCTTAAGAGCTTTCGGTCTGCAGTTCCAACCCCCAAGCTCTCCATGTCAGGGTTCCCCAAATCCTTGTCCTCTCTTGGGCCAATTCTCTCCATCTCCTGGTTCTCATCTCCAGCGAGGGAAAGGGAGATCAGAGGGCCTTTCTGGCAGTGGTCACGTGCAGATCTGACAGGATCTCTGGCTGTAGCATGGGGAGTCAAATTGGGACTTTCTGACCATAGGAAATGCTCTCCCCAGATTCCCTGCAGTTGTGCCCCCTGCTGGCCTCTTGAAAAACTCATAAAAACAGTCAGTTCCCAGGGACATAAGTTGTTTTTTCCCCAGAGCTTTCACAGATACAGGATCTGTTTTTTCCACTGTATGTGGCAGGGAGAATCAAGAATCAAGGTGGAAAGAGCCAAATGGCTGAAAGAGCTAATGCAATCCTGGGATGCATAAACTGGGGAATCTCGAGTAGGAGTAGAGAGGTTATTTTATCTTTGTATTTGGCACCGGTGGGACTGCTGCTGGAATCCTGAGCCCAACTCTGTTGCCCACAATTCAAAAAGGATGTAGATAAATTGGAGAGGGTTCAGAGAAGAGCCACGAGTGATTAAAGGATTACAGAACATGCCTTATAGTGATTGACTGCAGAAACTCGATCTATTTATCTCAACCAAGAGAAGGTTAAGGGGTGATTGATTACAGTCTGTAAGTACCTGCATGGGGAACAAATATTTAACTAAGGGCTTTTCAGTCTAGCAGAGAAAGGTCTAACACGATCCAGTTGCTGGAAATTGAGGCTAGTCAAATTCAGATGGGCAATAAGGCATAAATTTTTAATGGTGAGAGGAGTTAACCACTGGAACAATTTACCAAGGGCTGTGGTGAGTTCTCTATCACTGATAATGTTTAAATCAAGACTGGATGTTTTTCTAACAGATCTGCTCTAGGAATTATTGTGGGGAAGTTCTCTGGCCTGTGTCATACAGGAGCTCAGACTAGCTGATCTCTATAATCCCTTGTGGCCTTGGAATCTATAATCTATGAAAGCAAATCTCTCGGAATTATTCCCAAACTGTTGCTGTCACTGCCGCTATGGGATGTCAATAAGAGGAACCATTGCATTCTGGCCCTGCCACAGGAGCTGAACACATGATGGGCCTGGCACTCCCCAGCTCAGCTGAGACCAGTATAAAGGGGCCATCAGGATGGCTGATAAAGTGTGTCTCCATCTCTCTAAGTTCTTACGTGATCTGTAGTATCTGAGGATCTCATACTCAGGACCCATCAGTGGCCTACACCCTTTCTACCTGAGTTATATGATGCAATGGAATTCAGTGGGAGTGGATCTGGGACCAGCTTCAATATCAATGAAACAGGGTTGGCCCAGGCCCCCCAGAACTTTGGGATGAAAAACAGCTTTTCAAACTATGTGGAAAATATTTGCAAAAAATGTTTGTTTCCTCTGCTTTTTTTTTTAAATTCAGCAAAACAAATTGAGAGGGAAATGTTCATTTCTGGTTGACTTCCTATCCCATCCATTTCCTCCGTTCCCTCCTTCTGGTTTTTTTCCACTGGAGAAAAAAACTTAAAAATGAACCCAAAATTAAAAGAATTCATTGTGAAGCAAAATGAAAACAATTGGTTTGATTTATTTCACCGAAAGCTTCCCATTAAAAATTGTCATTTTTAAAACGTTGCAGGGAAACTCTTTTTGTTTTTCAGGCAGCCCAGCTTAATGAGTCTGCTGCAGTGTTAAAACAAGTCAGCGTTCAATATTATGGCATCTGATGAAGTGAGCTGTAGCTCACAAAAGCTTATGCTCAAATAAATTTGTTAGTCTCTAAGGTGCCACAAGTACTCCTTTTCTTTTTGCGAATACAGACTAACACGGCTGCTACCCTGAAATCTGTCACTATTATGTACGTGATTTTTATATTGCACAGCTATTCCTCTAGATGGCAGGAGAACCCTTCTAAAGAATATTCTTGCTGACAAGAACATATAGTGCTATCTTACTGTAGGGTCAGGAGTATAATGCTATTGCTGAGCAATCCTTTTCATTACATCCATTGTTTTCTGATGCTCATAACTTTTTGCAAGAATAACCTTCTGCACTGCAATTTTTCATGCCCAGAATTGATTGACTGATTTTGTTTTTGAGTGTTAGCTGAAGAATGGGATCTCTGTCTAGCAACAGCAGTGATCAGAAAAGAAATCAAATGGGGAGAGGTGATCAGATAGCTTCACTCACCATGACATAATCCATCAGTGTGGGCCCAGTTCAGCAAACCCCTTAAGTGCCTGCTTAACTTTCAGCAGGGGCTTAAGCGTTTGCACACCCTGTGGAATGAATCTCATCTAGCATAGTCATCAGCTGCTAGTGCCCAAGGAGACCGAGGAAAATGGCTTCCCTATAGTGCCCTTGATATGTTTAAATGAATCTTGCTGGCATGACTGGTGGGTGCTTTGCAGGCTGCACAAAGGTCTAATGCAATGCAGTGGCTGGCAGGTAAAGCTAGACAAGTTCAGATGGGAAATGAGGCGTGCATTTTTAACGGTGCAAGTAATCAACGCCTGGAACAATGTATCGAGGGTGGGGGTGGATTCTCCATCACTGACTGTTCCTCAGTCAAGATTGGATGTTTTTCGATAAGATTTTCTCTAGGAATTATTGGAAGGTAGTTCTCTGGCCTGTATCGTACAGGAGGTCAGACTAGATGATTATAGTAGTCCCTTGGAATCAATGACACCACAGCTCTGGATGCACTTGGGCTCAAGTTTCTTCCTTAGGGTGAAATTTATCTTGTGTACTGAGCAGCCCTTCAGAGATCCAAGTGGTGCCCAGTCCTTGTGCTTGATGTCTGCGCAGGGATGAATTTCCCCCTGAAGGAACATCATTTCTGTTTCTAGGAGATGGTCTTGTCTAATGGTTAAAGCACAAGCTGGCAAGCCAGGCCTTATAGATTCTACTCCTCACTCTGCAGGTGCTTCATTGTGTGGATTTGGGCAACTCATTTAACCTCTTGCTGCCTCAGTTTCCCCATCTGTAAAAGGAGAAGAGTTTATATCAGTTTTATCTTGTGCTCCCACCCCCCATTCTGTTTTGCTTAGATGGTCAGTGCTTTGGGGTAGGGACTCTTTTTGTTCTGTGTTTGTACAGTGCCTAGCACAATGGAGTCCATGATCAGGGCTCCTAGCTGCTACTGTCACACAGATAATAATGATGCACAATATTCAGATAGTTACATACATCATGAGGGTGTTGAAAGAGCTGCTGATGTTTATACGGTGCTTTGAGAGGCGCTATGTGTAGGCGCAGAGCACTGAATCGCAGGAGCCTTGAGACAGCTGTCTGAATGCGATGTATGTCTCTGCAAATTGTTTATGCTACAGTCTCCATCCCTGCGGGTTTGCTGTTTTCTTTTACATAAATCTTGCTGTTTAACCCATTTTCATGTGGGATCACTTTAGATCCCGGGATGCTTGTCGCTTAGAAGGCACCATATGTTTTGTACAAACCAAGGTAAACGTAAAATCCTCCCCAGGAGAGGGACTTATTTTGAAGCCTAACGTTTCCCTTGATCTGGGTTTCACTGTGGTGCAGCGTATTCAGAATCTCAGTCCCTGGAGAACCACAGGTTCACCCATTGTGTACTATGATTCCCATGTTACGTCTGAAAGGGGTCTGGCGCCCATTTGTGATACTCAGCCCTTGTTACCATCACATCTGAATACCTCCCAACTTTTAACATGTGCATTCGCAACCCTGCCTTGTAAGCTAGGGCAGTGCTGTCATCCTCATTTTACAGAAGGGGAACTAAGGCACAAAGTGACCTGCCCAAGACCATGCAAGAGGTTTGTGACAGAGCAGAGCCTTAAACCTAGGTCTCCAGGAGTGTAAGCACTGGATCACTTTGCCCTTATGGCTCTCTAACCCTAAAGAAAGGGAAGGTCATTGTGAAACCTGGTCTCAACCCACCTCGGGCTGTAACCACCCCCCGACTGGGAATCTGTGCCTTAAACTGCAGCCCACACCCTGTGGTGCTTTGTGTCCCTCTAATGGTGGCTGGATCACATATAGAGGTTGATCCAGCCACAGCCCATGATAAGAGATGTCCTGATTTAAGGTCCGGAGGTCCTAAATTCAATCCCTACAGCTGGTGACCCAGCTGCTGTGCAGTGTAATTCAAATACTGTAGAGAAGTGGATTTCAGCATCTGATTTGCTGTTCACTACAGCAAATCACTGTTCCATGATACAATCACAAGAGGTATTGCTAAATATATGTCAATTTCATGATAATTTAATGTTTCAAAAAATGAGATGCACTTAGACTCCCGGCCCTTTACTATTCCATCTTCTGCTACATGGTGAACACCATTAAAGCACAGCTAGAGTCAGATTTGTTAAAGGTATTTAGGTGCCTAAAGATGCAGGTAGGTATCCAGTGGGATTTTCAAAGGCACCTAAGGCCCAAATCCTCAAATGTATTTAGGTGCCTAACTCCCGTAGGTACCTGAATACCTTTGACAGTATAAGCCCTGGCCCTGAGGTCCTGTAAGATAGGATGCTTCCCTTCCTCCTTGAAGAGAGGAAATGCAAAAGCCGAGGAATGTACAGGATCAAGGTGTTGGTTCAGCAAAACAATGCAAATGTGTTCTAGACTGAAGCAGGTCTAATTGATGTGAATTGGAGTTAAGCACATACAGTTAATCGTTTGCTTAAGCACTTTGCTGTGTTAGAACCTAAATCCTGCTTCCTGTGACATCTGTGCAGCCCCAGCAAACGCAAACTAAGCAAGTTGAACTTAGTCGTATTTCTAAGTGGGCGACTCCCAAGTCTTTAAAATTGAAACTGGCCAGCCCTGTAACAGTTCCATCTCTTTGTTCATGCCGTTGAGCCAAGAGGAAATCAAGGGGAAAGGGGGTTTGTGATGGAGGATTTATTGGCACACCTGCCTTGCACTTGCTCCGATTTCTCCTCTCGCTTTTTTGCGTCTGGGCTGGTATTCTTCTGGGCCCCGCCGGCCCTTTTTATTTTCCTTTCCAATTCATTAATCTGGGGCAGATTAGAATGGGGATGAGTTGATGGAAATTAGGGACGTTTCAACGGATGCCCCCGTGCTCAGTGGCAGGTGGGAGTCATTTTCTTCTGAGACAGCATTTCCAGGGCCCGTTTAAGGGTCCACAGACAGTCTCCTATGTGAGACATTGAGAAGGGGAATTGTCAACTGTCCTGATACAAGGAAGGAAGGGTCTCTGAATGAGACCCCAGGTTGCCTGGTGGCTGTGGGAGGGGAGATTACAAATGATCTGAATCTGCCTGTTAACTCACTTGATTAAGTAAAGAGACAAATTAATGGAGAATAAAGAGTGTCCTAACTGTCACATGGAAAAATCAGCTGTGATATGTGGTGCTGGACTTCATAGGTTAACCAGCAACAGGAATACTCCTTTGCAGAACCAGGGCCTAAAAGTGGTGAATAAATGCAAACACTTATACACGTGCTTAACTATACGGCACAAGTTTTCTCATTGGGCTGGACCCTCATCTGGTGTAAACTGGTGTAGCTGCATTGAAATCAGCGGAGCTATTTCTGATTTCCACTAGCTGAAGATCTGTCCTGAAGGCTTCAGTGGGACTGCTCATCTATGTAAAGTGGCACATGTGATTACAGCACTGCAGGTGTGTACTCCCTGGGACAGCTGAGTACCTTGATGTGCCAAATTTGAATTGAGATCAAGCAGGTCCAGAGCCAACTATGAAGCAGAGAGGGTTGCCGCCTGACTGGTTTTTAAGCGGCCTAGCTGGTTGTTGTATTGCCTTGCTGGTTAAAAGATTTAATGTGCAGGAGGATTTTAAATTGGGACACTTATGAGCCCTCTGCAGTTCATGCTCCTGGAGTCTGGACTGTGGTGCCATGTTAGGTTAAGGTAAGAAAAATGATATAATATGCAAATACAAAGATTGTGTGTGTGTGTGTGAATACATGGATCTCTAAAATATTTCAGTAATGATTAACTGTCGGGGACATTGGACCCTTTTTGCTGATGGGAGTAGGGTTGGTGTCTGTGGCCAGTGGCTAGTTTTTGTTGGCCTGTAGTGGCCAGTGGCTGGTTTTTATGCATCTTGGAGGTGTCTGAGACCCAGAGCCTCTGTGGATCGGGTCCCTCCAGGGAGGGTCATATAACACACACTGACCTGTGGGTTATACCTCAACAAGAGCTGTCCCTGGACATGCACTGCAAGACTGGAAAGCCTAAGAACAAACAGAGGGTTTCACTTTTTTTTCTGTTTGAAAATTCCTTGCACTAAGATGAGATCATCGCATTCAGCAGCCGTAATAGGGCTGGGAAATAGCTTGAAGTGAACAAAGGATCCACTGAATGGGTTACTGATGCTGGCAAACACGTAGACAGCACCAGTCACACCAGTGAAATGGACTAAGTCTGCCATTGGCTGGAGGCACTGAAATGTACCATGCTGAATGTACCCCCAGGCAAAAGCCTTAACTAAGAGGGAGGGCCATTTATCAAAAGGCCAGCGATGTAGGCTCTACTCTGCTGAGCCAATCAAATGGAAACTGGGCCTCTCATAGGTTACTACCACTCCTGGGTGGGTTCCATTGTAAGGTACAAAATATGGCACATTGCCAGCCCAGAATATGCCCAATCCCTCTGGCTAATTAAAAAGAATGATACAACAGCCCCAGAAATAGAGGCTCTGAAAGCAGCATTGGTGCAAGAGTGGTCAATACCTGAGTTTCAGTAAAATGGGTCCGGCTCAGCTCTGGTGTAAAACAATTTATCTCCCTTGAGGGGAGCTGTGTTGATGTACACAAGCTGAAGATCTGGCCAGTCCCATTCTCACAGGCCAGAGACCACATGAATTATAGGGAGTAGTGTTTATGTAAAGATACCAGATGTCATAAGGATACTGGAGTGGAATAGAAGAGGAGAATCAATTACATCAGAAGGTTAGAAAAATACAAATCCGCCTTCTTACTAAGTTGTTCCAATGGTTAATCCCTGTCGCTACTAAAAAAACCTGAGCCTTATTTCAAGTCTGAATTGTCTAGCTTCTGTTTCTGGCCACTGGATCATGTTAGACTCAAGGAGCTGAAATCTATCTAGTTTAATAGAGAGAGAGTTGAGGTGTGACTTGGTAAACAGTCTGTAGAAAGGTCTATCACCAGAAGGCATGTTCAGAAATCCTTTAATCATTCTCATGGTTTTTCTCTGGATCCTCTCTAATTTATCAACATACTTCTTGAATTGTGGACACCAGAACTGGATGCAGTATTTCAGCAGCAGCCGCACCAATCCCAAATATTGAGGTAACATAACCTCTCTACCCCTACTCAAGGTTCCCCTGTTTATTCATCCAAGGATTGCATTAGCCCTTTTGGCCACAATGCTACACTGAGAACACATGTTCAGCTGATTATCAACCAGGACCCTCGCATTTTGTTCAGAGTCACTGCTTCCCACATCGTGCACGTATGGCCTACATTCTTTGTTCCTTGATGAATACATTTACATTTAACTGTATTAAAACACATATTGTTTGCTTGCATCCAGCTTCCCAAGTGATCCAGATGGCTCTGAATCAGTGACCCGTCCTCTTCATTATTTACCACTCCCCCCAATCTTTGTGTCATCTGCAAACTTGATCAGTGATGATTTTATGTTTTCTTCCAGGTCACTGATAAAAATGTTAAATATAATCAGGCCAAGAATCGATCCATGCAATACCCCCACTAGAAGCATACCCACTTGATGATGATTCCCCATTTACAATTACATACTGAGACCTATCAGTTAGCCATGTTTTAATCTATTTAAGATGTGTCATCTTAATTTTGTAGAGACAAGGTGGGTGAGACAATATCTTTTATTGGACAAACTTCTGTTGGTGAGAGAGACAAGCCTTCGAGCTTACCAAGAGCTCTTCTTCAGGTCTGTATTGTCATCTTCAGACCAGACCTAAAGAAGAGCTCTATTTAAGCTTGAAAACTTGTCACTCTCACAAACAGAAATTGGTCCAATAAAAGCTATTACCTCACACACCTTGTCTCCCTAATATCCTGGGACCGACATGGCTACAAAAACAATGCCTATGTTAATTTTATATCATTCTAGCTTTTTAAAATCAAAATATTGTGCTGTACCAAGTCAAACACCTTACATCAAC
The DNA here is from genome assembly GCF_009764565.3 of Dermochelys coriacea. NCBI lineage: Eukaryota > Metazoa > Chordata > Testudines > Dermochelyidae > Dermochelys > Dermochelys coriacea. The sequence continues at coordinate 4,658,306 of NC_050089.1, forward strand.
TCTGTTGCCAAATTTGTAATCTCATTAAAAATATCAAGTTAGTTTGACAGAATCTATTTTCCATTAAACTATGTTGATTGGCATTGATTATATTACCATCCTTTAATTCTTTATTAATTGAGTCCCATATCAGCTGGTCCATTATCTTTCCTGGGATCAAGGTCAATTGGCTGACCAATTACACAGATCATCCTATTTATCCTTTTTAAATATTGGCACAACGCTAGCTTTCTTCCAGTCTTTTGAAACTTCCCCGGTGTACCAAGACTTATTGAAAATCCATATTTTTTGTCCAGGGAGCTTCTCAGTCAGATCTCTTAAAATTTTTGGTTGTAAGTTATCTGGACCTACTGATTTAGAAATGTCTAACTTTAGTAGCTGCCATTTAATATCATCCTTAGTTACTGTTGGAGATGAGAGTATTTAGTCATCATATGTTATGACTATATCACCTATTTTTAGTGTCTTTCACCAGATGATTCAGAGGCAATGAACAGAACAGGGAAATTATTGAGTGATCCATCCCTTGTTGTCCACGCCCAGCTTCTGGCACTCAGCTGCTTAGGGATACCCAGATTATGGGGTTGCATCCCTGACTATCTTGGCTAATAACCACTGATGGACTTATCCTCCATGAATTCTTCTAATTCTTTTTTGAAGGACTATCAGCTTTGATTCAGCAAAGGGGGCACCTCGCCAGCAAAACACTTAAGAACATATGCACAACTGAATCTAGACCTTAAGTCAGGAGGTACCACGGAAGAACCCCCTGGTAGCAGCCCATATCTCAGAAGCAGATGATCTGGCTGTTCTGAGTATAAGACCCCACAGTCTAGAACCCAGGCCTGCAGAACTACCAGGCAGTAGATCGCTCCACACTGCTACCCAGCTACAGATGCCTTATGCTACACTGCCCATGACCCACCATGGACACAGACCGCAGGAAGTCCTGCCTCAAGAGGTCTGACAGGCAGCAGCCTCATGGCTCCTGATTGGCTCTCTGCTCTATATAAACCCAAGGGGTGTTCCAAAAAGTCTCAGGCAATAGTGTAGCTCTCTTGTAGCTGCTATGACTACTTTGTTCCTGAACTTCTGGTGTTGCCCATTAGCTTGATTTGGACCTTGCCTCCTGACTTGGATTCTGACCCTTGATATCCACCCTGGCTTGGAACCTGCCTATGACCTTCTCTACTACTCCTAGCCTCAGGTTTGACCCTGCTCTGACCCTTGGCCCAGGCTGCCCTTGTTAGGGTCCTGACACTGAGTTGGGGGTAAGTAGAACCCAACTTGTGGGTGCCCCAGAAGTGGTGGCTGGGAAGGGCTGCATCGCATCTATTGGTATTATTATAGCAAGTACCTCATCAGGACCCCTGTACAATTCCCATTCTAACTTCCTGTTTTCAGATTCTCTAACTGTGACCAATTCCTTTTAAGGTTGGATTTCTCTGGGCATAGTCTGTGTCCTTGTGTGCCTTTTTCCTTTAAAGTTTGAGCAAAATTGATTGATTCAAGTACTTCTGGGGTGTGATATCAATGGACTTTTCTCAGTTGGCATATTGGGGCAGGTTTCTGACTGCTTTGTGCTACTGGGGGTGGCATGGAGGGCCAGGTAACTGAATACATCTCTTGATCTTAGTGCGAGCACAGTTGTGTTGCCAGCTAGAGCCTGTCTCAGGCTCCTTTCCGAAATAACCCTCGATGTAACCTCCTTTCCTTCCTCCTCTGAAAAGATTACCAACTGAATGTTTGACTGCTTTTTCTCTCCCTGTTGTGTATTCTTTGGCTTTGGTTGGTTTGTTTGTTTGTTTGTTATTAAACTACTCTTCACCTCGGGACTGGGAGCGAGGGAATTCACTTGGCTTTATTAAAAGGAAAATGTTTCCTTCCTCCTGCAACTTCCGACTTGAATCCCCTCCATCTTCCTGAAACGCTGTCACCCAGTTCCGCATTCCCTTGGCCTCTTCAATAGTTTCCCAATAACAAACACCCCCCCGCCCCGCCCGGCACAGTTTCCTCCTTTCGCTAGAAGGTATAAAAATGTCACGGCCGCTGAAAACGCAATATCTTTACTCTCATCGTTCGTCTAGGAGACAGGATATGGGGGGGGGGGGTGTTAGGTGTCAACAATGTCAGGTTTCACTTCCTGCCCATAATCAATCCAGCATGGGCTTGGTAGGCCCAGCTAGGCCTCAGCCCCTCCAGCTAGTCCCTGAAGCTGACCCGATCTGGGCCCCTTTCACTCCAGTTGCCTGGGGAAGAGCAGAACACTAGCAGGCAGTATTCCCAGGCCTGCTAACCCATCTCCAGGGCTATAAATATAAAGGAGATTTTGTCACCATTTGTTCAAATGGCTCAGGAGTAGTTCGCTGGATGATTTCAGTGTCTATTAGCTGCAAAGAAATATAATGTCAGGCCCCAGGATCTGCCGTCAGGGAGGCAGGAATGAGGGAAGGGCTTGGATAAAAAGTTTGGAGTGGGGGGGAAGAAAATGGAAATGTGGCATTCTGGGGACTTGGCCTGGCAAGCTAGGAGGGTAACTAGGTAGAGCATTTGCAGTGCTCATGCTGTGGTTATTCACTGGCTTGCTCTGGCAGGCTATGATTATTCCAGGCCGTTTATAGTCGGAGTAAATGGCTATACGCTCCGGTGATGTCTTTTTGCATGTTTCGTGGTTTTTGCGATATCCTTTGCCGCTATGGAATGATAGCAGGGCAGAGTGGTTAGCGCATGAGAAGGGGATTTAGGTGGGTTGGGTTCTAGTCCTTATTCTACGACTGACTGTGTGCGAGTGAAACCTCGGACATGTCACTCTAATCGCTTTGTGCCTCAGTTTCCCTGTCTGTAGATAGGTGGCTGTTATCCAGTCTCACAGGAACATTGTGGGGCTTAATAATAAAGTGCTTTGAGGTAGTTGGAAGAAAAGTGCTGTTATAAACCTTATTTATAATTGGTCCCCAAACGAGCTCAATAATCCCATCCAGGATTACAGCTCTGGATAAACACAGTCCCTGTACTTTCATCAAGCCTTATCGGCCCCTGTCTGAGACCTTCGTTCCTAGAGTCACATGAGTATGTCAGAATCTCCGCTTTCATTTTAAATTAAATTTATAGCACATGTGGTGGCAAACAAACATTTGCAAATGTGACCCAAGTCTAACTGCTGCAGGGTCTTCTGCCCGGGTCTGCAGAGAGCCTGGCCCAGTAACTTAACACCCCATGACCCACTGCTCTGGGAAATGCTGGAGTAAGTGCTTGGGGCTCCCTCTGCTGCTACTTCTGAGAGCATGGAACCTTCTACTCCCTTGGCTACTGGGAGAGAAAAGGGGCCATGCTGTTATCTACATCCCTCTGGGAAAGGAGGGCCTCATGCCACCATAGCTTGTGCAGGGGTAGAACCATAGTGTAGGGACAGTGCAGCAGGGTGGAGCATGGGGGACCCTTGTGTCGTAGCATTGCCTTTGTCATCCCAGATCTGAAGTACATGGGTCTGATGTCCCACATTTACACTGAGGTCAGTGGCAGGGTTGTAGCAGGGTGAAAGTGGAGTAAATAAGAGGCAAATCAGGCCCCAACTCTCTAAAGGGCTGGATTTGAATGGACAAGAGAATAAATCAAATTAACTGTGTCGCTTTCCCATGTGATTGCTCCAGATGCACCTGATCCACCACACTCCTAGTTATAACCCTGGAGATTCTATCGTTCTTCTTGGCTGTGGGGTGGGGGGGATTTAGAATTGACGATGTAAATCAGCTTCCCTGATACCCAGGTTCATGCTGATCTGAATGTTATGAGGGTTAATGACACCTGTAGCCATGTAATGCATGTTAAGAGAAGGGTGATCAAATCTCGTGCTTCAGGGCATAAGCTGATCTCTGCAGGTGTCATTAGCTCCCTTCTATACATCACTGCACAGTTGGCTTATGTGTCTGGCAGATCCATATTCCCTCTCGCTCTGATGAAGCGGATGTTGGCCACTGCTAGAAGTAAGGTACCAAACATGGATGGCTGGACCCAGAATCCGAAAACTAATGTAAATGGGGACAACTTAAAACTATCCACAAACCTTTGCCTTTTTATAGGGCTAGATCCCAAAATCCTCCCATGTGCCATTGAAATGCAGCCACTTCTGGGATGGGAAGGTACTAGGCAATTAGTACATAAGGCTTAATAAGGACACTGCATACCAGTGAGGGCATGGAATGGGAAGACCCTGAGCAAGGACACTTGCATAAAATAGTATGCATGATCTTTAGGACCAACATTTCCAGTTGGTGGTGGTTTGTGGCATGCGCTCAGAGCAAAACTCCCATTGAGATCAATGGGACCAGGATTTCATGCCTACATTTGTAGGCATGGATTACATGTAATGTCCCTGTAACCGCATGTGCAAATGAGCATTTACATGCCTGAATTTCACTGAGTTGGGAAATGTGCATCCTCTGTCTTGCCTTTAATAGAGCATGGAAATCAGACGGGGCTTTGGGTCGGCCATTTCAAATGAGCCGAAGAAAGGTCAACACCCTGCTTTGGTTGTTGAGGCCTTGGATTCAGTGCAGATTGTGGGTAAAGGCTCTGCACTTCCCGAGTTGTATCAAAAACCCTTTGTGGATGCTGCAATCACAGGTGTGACTGCAGCCCAAGTAGCTTCTTTGCAGACGAATCCTGGGAGTAATTACCCAGGATTGTGGGTGGGTTTATTCAGCCAGGTATGAAGTGCCTGCTGCCACAGCTTCACTGCTCAGAGACCCAAGCTAGCTAGTGTACATCTAGCTCTGCTTTGTCTATACAAGAGGCAATCATACCCATGGTGTAGACCGACCCTATGTGATAGTTATAGGGGCCAGCTCCATGTCTGTCAGTCTCTCATCTCAGTAGCACACTCAAACAGTAAGGGGCACAGTTCCAGAATGGACATGCCTGGCTATATGCCTGCAATAAGATTGAAATATTCACTGCTGTTTTCTCGGCCATAAATTTCTGCCTCATCAGTGCAGGAGTTCCAGGCTGCAGGGAAGGGGGGCTGGGGTGTAAGGAGGGCTCCCAGCATGATACATGTCAAAGCAGGGAAGGTCTAGGCAGGTCACAAGTCAGGTCTTTCCTAACTGTTCCAATGTGTTTGCAGAAAGGTCTAACTGCCCTTGCTGGGGTGTAATAGGAGCATCAAGTTTCATTGGTGGGAGGTGGGGAGAGGCCTTTAGCAATGCAAGACTGAGCTGTTTGGACTCCGAATAAGTAAAAGCTGATGTAATGTGAGTGGCATGTTGATGTATTAATGTCCCTGTGGCATTTGAGAAAACAAAAGTTTGCACCCATGAGGTCAACTGTTCATGTGCATCTATGAACAGACAGTTGCTGGTGCTCCTCTAAGAGTAATCTCCATCCTCCTCCTTGGGATCTTGAATTTACCTGCTTGCAAAAGAGAGGGGACGGAAACATACTGCCAGGCACATTGCATCAAAGCATTAACATTCAGTAGGGAGGTCCATGATTAGGAGTTTCATTGATCAGATCTGCACTGCCAGGGTATCCACACAGCAAGGACTAACTCCCAAAGTCCTTTTCCAGCATGCACCGGGCTTGGCGTAAAACCCTGGGCTGGATTCTTTGGGAGTCATCTCTTCTTTAGCTGTTCAAAAGTCATAGGCAGGAATCTGGAAGGGGAGGATCCCCAGGTTGTCAAACACATGGCAACATTTGAAGATTAAATTCTTCTATTTTACTGCCTTATCTCATAGGAACAATACTCCGTGTAGGGAGCCAGGTGATGCAATTATGTTTTGCAGCTCCATGGCTTGATCTAACTCGCACTTAAGTGACTAGAAGGACTTCCACTGATCTCAATGACAACTGTATGAGGCCCTTAGGACACTTTGTTTCCAGAGCTGGGAGGTCAAGTTTTATTTAGGCTGCATGTGGAAATGAACTTGGGTGGTAAATTTCACCCTAGTCCCTATTTTTAGTTAATGCAGAGCCTGTGTGGAAACAAGCCCTAAGTATAGTGGTAGAAAGAGCCCTTTAAATTGGTACAACACATGTGGTTTCATTAGCATAATTTGTTTGAGGTTTTTACAGACTTCATTAATTGTGCAAAAATTGTGTGTAGATGAAAAACCCTTGCACATCTGTGCAGCGACTGGTATGACCAACAGTCTCTGCCAAAGAGAAGGTTGGGAACAGGATTGCAGGGGTGTCATAGGTCAGGACTAGGGGTCATCCTTTGAGTGATTTGCCATTAAAGTTGCTAAGTTCAGCTTGTTATGATTGGTGGGCTCCTGTTTTTTTGAGAGCATCCATGTCTGAAAATGTTGGCCTCAACCTCTCTGAGCCTCAAACTCTCCCACTGCAAAAGGGGAGTTAGCCATTCCTACCCACCATACATAGGTGTCTGGAAGACTGATTATCTCTGGTTTGTACAGGGCTCTGAATGGTTACTTTAATAATGTGTGTGGTAGTGCACAGGGACCACCCAAGACCAGGGCCCCATTGAGTGAGGCACTGTATGGACACAGAATAATGGTGCCCAAGGAGCTGATGGTTGTTCACATGGTTGAATTTTACAAGACTGGACATTCAGTTTGCCTAAGCCTTGCAAAGCACTGATGATCTTATGGCATACTTTGCCTCTGTGGATCTCAAAGCACTTTTCCAAGGAGATCAGTATCATTGCCCTCACTTTACGGAGTGGGAACCAAGGTGCAGAGAGTCACCCAGCATCACCAGCCAAGCTAGTAGCAGAGCCGAGAATAGAACCAGTGCAGTGGTCTTGCCATTAGACCACACTGCCTTGTTTGTTCCTCTGCATTCATCTGAATCTTCAGTGCAGAAACTGGGCTATAGCTTGTGTGAGGTCAGCGTCTTGTGTGATCTTTCTGGTGGCACTTGGTTTTCTGCTAGGATGGAGATATGGCTAGATTTGAACTAAATACTTGAGACTTGGCTGTTGTCTCAAAATTCCTTACAGCCCCTCCCGGCATTTTGCATTAGACACAGCAAGAGAGATCAGCTAATTGCCACATAAAATTCTTGGCATCCACACATGATTAAGGCTTACATAGTTGCGTGATATTGGAGTGCTGGCCACTTCTACTGCTCCCTGAGCAATAAGGTGAGACAGACTGTGTGTTTTCTGCATGGTTATAGCATGTGCCTTGGGTTTTACAAACAGAGTAAAAACGGAGCCTCTTAAGTAATAGTGCATGTCAATGTCATACCTGGGAACAGAGCCCAGGTCTGTCTATTCTTGATCCTATGCTTAATCTCCCCCACCAAGGAAAGATGCTTGTAATAAGGAGTAACATTCACACTCGGAAAGTCCCATGGTATTGTTTTAATGACTGCTATTGGTGCTTATTCAGCTGAGATCTAAAACAAATGGAACTTCCAGCAGTTTAGTCCCGGCTCCCAGCTCCCTCCTGAGTACTGACTCAGTTACACCGTTCCCACCTACCCCCTCTGAGTCATTGCTGGCATTTCCTTGAACACTTTGTAGATTTCCCATTCCCTTGGAGATCCCTGCCCAACTCTGTTTAGCTGGTAGATGGGAGAAAAAGGCTGGCTGTAGAATTTGCAGATGATAGAAAAAGTGTTAGATGGATGCTAAAAAAGGGGGATGGCGGGAGAGGGCTCAGTTCTGCCAACAAAAAATCAGCAAGAAAATAAGTCTGTAGGGGATTTAGTGTCTGGAGTGGGTTTTTTAGGAAGCCCACACAAGTTTTGGACTGGGATTAACAAACCATGCAGACCTAAAGCTCCCTGAGCATCTCCTGTGATTAAGCTCCTACATTTTCCAGGCCAATGTGTAACCCCACTGAGACCACTTATTCCTGTGCTGATGGATCCTTGTCTATGGCCCACGGTAGTTTTTGGGGGAAACATTCTATGTCCAGGCCACAGCAATTACCTTCCAGCTCCCAATGGTGCAGAGCAGCCATTGGGTGTTTGAAGAAAATTTTGGGTTTGGCCCCATTTAAAGAAACCACCTCCTCAGAGTAGAGGAAATGCTTCATTATTTGGGACAAATAAAATCATCCCATGCCATGGAAATCCGTGTCTGAGTTGAGTCCAGCCAGGCTGCCAAAGATCACCTGGGAATTGTGCAATTAGACAGCTGTAAAGGCAGCCCATTGTGCCTGCATCTCAGTACCTTACTCCACTCTCATTGAGGCAAACTTTAGATCCCCATTAAATCCACATGGATCCACCTGGAGTCTGAATAATGCCCTACTTCTCTGTAAAGAGAGAGGTACTCAGTGCAAGATGGGGAGCCAGGAATGCCAGACATGTACTCTCAGCTGAGGCACCAATTCAACCAGGTACTAAGTATGTGAGGACTGGGAGTCCTCACATGCTTAAACACCAACCTACCTTTAAGTATCATACTGAACTATGCTTCAGATGCTGTTTCCTTTCCTAGCCTTGTGCAAGTCCTATCATCAGTCTGTTTCCACTCCTGTTGCATGAGGATAGCAATCATTATTGACCTCATGCACATGAGTCCTCTTAAATGCCTACCTCATTGCAGTACCAACATCCTATGAGCTGCCTCAGTTCATTCAGAATAGGCTGCCAAGGGCGGGGGAAGGAATTGTAACTTGTTGATAGCTATAAGTGGCAGTAACAATTCTTTGTGCTTTCATCTGAGGATCAATATATATTCAGATGTTCTTCTATAATAAGCAATTAAAATGAAGGAAGAATAGAATTTACCCCACCTCTGCCTAGACTCCCAGGGCTTATAGAAATAAGCTCAGGTATTTATATCTATAGCTCAGGTTGTGAGCACAGGGCAGTAGCCACTGTGACGACCAAGCAGGCTTCAGGAAAGTGGAAATCCATAATCTCAAGGCCCTGCAGCTCTGTCCAATAAGTTTTATATCTTCTGCCCTCTGCGATTCCAATTTCTGTTGTTCTTTGCCCATTTGTTTGCCATCGATCATTCCAAGCCTGCCTGTGAGTGGAACCTACTTGGAGAACAGGGCTACAGAGGAGCAAATCCCTTCTATGCACTAGCCTTTGTTTAAAGGGCTGTACATCCATTAAACTATGTAATTTCCTGGCAATAGATCAGCGTCTGGGCCTGCAGCACCGACCCTTTTCCTCCTTTTGCCCTTTGCTAGAAAGATGACCCAAGAGATTCCAGCCCTGACGTCTTTGTTTGCTTGTTTTATTTCAGTCTTTGAGTGAATTCAGGGCACGTGGAAGATGCCAGATGGACAGCTGGGAATGTTAAAGGGCTGCAGGTAAGATTCTGCACAGAGGCGTCTGGTTCCACTTTTATTCTGCCTACAAAACTAGTGAACCATGCTTTGTATTCCTGAACACCATCTGCTGGCACGTTCTCTGACTAGCTTCCATATGTACAGGCTAGAGCATTCTTATAACAGCGAGCACGCAAAAACAAACCACTATGCCTAATCTTGTTGTGCCTTCTCAGTATTTCCTGAGTCTTTGTTGCTCAGGGATAGTCAATTTTGATCTTGCACAGAGGCCCAGCCCTTGGTCTGAGTCCTATGTGAACCTCTGTTGTATAGAGTGAAGTCCCCTTTCTCCCTGATGACTGGTTCTTCCAGGACAGGGGTCAGGCAGAATGATGGGGTGCATGAGGGAAGCTGGATAAGCCCAGAATGTCCAGGGATGTGAACCCAGCACCTTTCACCAGCACCAAAATCCTTGTAGAGAAGTGTGCATAGACTGAGTGAATCTGAGCAACAACAACCTGCAATCAACTGTGCATACACAGGGGGACAGATGTAAGAACAGCCTATGCATTTGGGGGGCAGGGGATGGGATCTCAATCTTCTCTGCCAATGGGCCTGATTTTTTTTTTTAAATTTGGTCTTCTTCGCTAGGGTCCTGCTGCCATTTACAAGCCCCCGACCAAGTGACCTGCTGTTCTGCAGCCAGCTGATCAAAGCCAGCACAGCTGTGGTTTTGACCTCTGCCAGCAGAGGGGACAACTGCCACATCCCTTTCACATGGATGTACCCTCCCCTTTTTATCTTGGCCTCATGACATCATCTGACCCTTCCTGCACTCAGACTTCAGCTTGCAACAAGACAGACTATTGCATAACTCTTCATTGGACAGAGAGGAGGAATGGGCACACCATGGGTGCTGGGAAGCATAGATTCTTTTGCCCTTTTGTTTTATTGCAGCACACCTAGCTAGCATAGGGTCTGGGTTTTACTTCTTTGCTCATTCAGCTATACCTCTTGGGCAAATTGGCTTGATTGCTCCCCAAGAAGGCAAGTAGTACCCCAAAGACCGCACTCATTTACCTATCATTTCCAGTGTTAGTTAGGAATCAAGGCCCAGGCCACGAGCCAAGCTTGAACCCAGATCCTACTCTACCAAAGCACAGACCTTTACCAACCAAAGTCTTGGCCTGTAGCATCTCTCTCAGAGGTAGGAAGGTAAGAGCCCACTTTGTCTCCCAGATCCCTGGGCTAGTTGGTGTAATCAAAGGGATATGAACCCAAGAAAGCTTCAACACTAAAGTGCAGACCTCTTGGCCACTTGAGCTGAAGGACTAACCCCATCAGCTAGCAGCAGTAGCAGCCAGTTATCCTCTGAACTAGCTATGGAGGTGGGATGTGTAACATGCTTCATAAGCAAGTTACACTTTTTCTTAACTCCCCAAATAAACTGTGCCTTGTCCCCTTGGAATACAAACAGGAAGCATATTCCTGGGATAAAGAGGAGTATTAACCACTACAGGAGATGTTACAGAACAGATCTGGAAGCAGGGAGGACTCAGTCTAGGACCTGTGGTGCACAAAGTGTGTTGCTTCATCCCCCCCTAAGATTGACTTAGATGGCTCTCTGTATATCAAGCATGGAAAATCCTTACCCCTGCAGACTCAGTTCAACTTTGTGTAACCCGTTCCTTAACACAGTGAGCGTCTTTGTCCCCCTCGAGAGGCTCTTCCACAGAGGTTCTTGACTTGGCTAATGTATGCAGCAAATGGGGTTAGAGCCACATCCCCAGAGGTTCTTGGGTGCTGGAGTCCCATTGATTTCAGAGGGAGTTAGGCACCTAAATATCTCTTGAGCATCTGAGCTTTAGCTTACACAACAATGACTCATGCTTTTAGATCAAGACATCCTGTGGTCAAGCCCCACCTAGCAGACCATCCCGCTTATCTAAACCCTCCAGTCTCAGCTTCCCTCCTAAGCTCTGTTCTTCAATAGGACCCACTTGTGTGCTTAGTTAAGCCCAGGTTGCATGTTTTGCTGGATTGGGGCCATAGAGAGAGGCAGGGTCTTGTTGCAGAAGATGCTGCTTTCAAAGATATCCTCAGTGATAACGAGAGTGGGGGCAGGGGAGAGAAGCCAACAGTCTCTCAATGGAATGTTGCCCCATCTTCTTGGTGCAACTCCAGTGGGGTCAGCAACATTGTGTCTGTCTTAGCTCTGAATTCCTTCACTCTGCTGCTCCAAATGTAACTGTCATGTGCAAGACCATCAATCTTCCAAATTAAAGAACAAGGAGAGGAATTTCTGCAGCTGCCAAAAGGCTGAATGCAGAGAAGTTGAGCACCAGCCTTTGTGCTCCCTTGGCAGGAGTAGGTGAAAATGACAGGTGGGAATTTTTTCCTGGCCAAAAAATAAATAAATAAAAATTAAATTAAAAGTGAAATCTTCCCAGAATTACAAAATCAGGCTCTGCTGGGCAATCTGGATTCCTTTAAGGGTTGTCAACACCAGAAGGTACATTTGGTTTAGTTAAATTACTCTAGTTTAAATTGATGTCAAATTGCATTAGTACAATTGGCGCAACTTCCTGTGTGAACCCCGTTTATGGTAACTTTTTTTTCTAAACTGAAATAAGCCTCGTTTGAGTCAAAATAAGATTGACTGTCTACACAGCCTTTTGCACCAACTTAATGAAATTGGTTTCAAATCATACTTTGTAAAACTGGTGCAACCCTGTGTATAGACAAGTGCTTAACTTGTCAGGGCTTGTACATTTCAGTACTACTTCAGGGCCCATGAGTAGTTTGCATGAGTGACACTATGACCCCATGTGCCAGGTTGCAAGGCCACACCCTCAAATTTGGAGGGGGTTGGTGTAGGGGCTTATGTGGGTCAGGCTGCTAGTGAGGGCCTGCCTAAGAGGCAAAGAGGAAGATCAGTTATGGGAGGGGTGGGGGTGGCAAATTTGTCTTCCTCCCCCCTGGGCACACATTAAATGGCATTCTGCAGGTTGGGGTGTCAGTTTGGGTAACAACCCCCCCAGTCGTCATAGAAGTCCTACTATTCAACCCCCCAGCATTAATGCACAGACCTCAGCCACTTGAGCTAATGGAGCACTGCTAATGCTAACGGTAGCCTGTTACCCTGTATGTGGACCAGTCACTAAAGGGGGGTGCGCACACACTTTAAAAGTGCCTTACGTTTGTAGGGCTAGCAGCTAAAAGAAAAATATCTGTAACGTGAGCAGATTGGAGTGGGAGTCATTAGGATTCCAAGCACATAGCCCAAAGGGCAATCTTGCAGAGTTACCTTTCATGGTAAGAATTGTACTTTAAAGTGACATGAAGACAGGTGGAAATAAAATAGGCTTGACATAAATGTTGCATGAATGAATAGAGCTGTCTTGCATCGAGCCCTGAGAAACTCAGCAGATACAGTTTGCTAGGGATCCTGCAAAGGCGTTCTTCCAGTTTTGTTTGTGTGAAGTTCTCAGTTCCTGGGTTTTGCCAAAAAAAAAAAAAAATCACTGTTTACATGAGACTTGCAATTACATTCATACCTAGTTGTAAGGCTCCTTTGCACTGCCAGAGTGGTGTAAAAAGAGTCCGGTGTGAATGAAACCAAGTTTTTGCCTAGTTTTTGGATCGGCCTTCCCCCGCCTCAACCCAAGTTACATATTGGCTTCTACTAAATTGAATCATCAGCTTTCTAGGTGGCAGCATGGTCCAGTGAATTGGCTTCTACTATAGTTTCTGAGACCTAGTTCTATTCCTAGCTCTGCTACTAATGCGCTCTTGCAGCGGTTACTTTTATCTCTGTAGTTTTTGTTTCACCTCCCATGGCCTATTTAAATTGTAAGCTCTTTGACGTAAGGTTGGGGGGTTTGTTCACTAAGTTTAGCAGCACCTAGCACATTGGACCTCAGTTATGCACCTGTAGGTGCTACTGCAGTGTAAACAATAAGAGGAAGACCAAAAGAGCTGACCTGGACTGAACTTAGAGGAAAGCTATTCTAGCAACTCCAATCTAGATGCTTTGCGTCAGATTCTGATCTGTTACACCAGTGGAGCGGCGGAATAATTTTATTCAAGTCAGTAGTTACACAAGTGTGACCGAAATTGGGACTTGTGCCTTTAATTAAAGGATTGTGTGCAGCCACAGACTCCAGCATGCTAAGCTCTCTTTGCTAGCCTCCAAATGGAACTAAGTCAGCTGGCCACTTTTGTTGTGTATTACAATGCTATAGCTGTAATCCCTTGGGACTTGGCAATAAAAATAGACAATAAATCAGTGGTTCCATCACCCAACTCCAGGTTGTCTGTGTAGTCTCCCACTTCTGCTTTACTCAGTCAAGTCATTTGGCCTCCCAAAGGAGCCATATGGGCTGTATGAGAATGTCTCAGGCGCAAGGACTGTAACCCTTACTCCATCCAGGACTTCAGTTCCAAACCTCTGTCCTCGCAAATGGCAAAGGAAAACAATTCTTATTGGGGGTGGAAAGAGATTAGAGCACTCCTAACTGTAATTGTTTATGTAGAGCTGGTGGAAAAAATTTCAACATTTGCAATTTTGACACTTTTCATCCAAACTTTGAATTATTACATAAGAAATGGATCAATTAAAAAAAATTCCAAAAAGATCCCACTTGACAGGTTCTAATAAATTGGAACCGAGTGGCGCAGGAATTGCCAGACTATATCAGAACAATGGCCCAGCTAGTTACTGACACTCAGTAACAACTGCATCGAAAGAAGAAATCTGCGGTAGGCAATTATGAAATAAACAAAACAAAGCACACACACTAATGTCTCCGAAGCTATTTTTTTAGCTATTTTTCATCTAGTTGAATAGATGGACTCAAACTCAACTCTTCCTGTGAAATCCTGCATCTCCCATGGGAAAAATCTCCAGAACCAAATTTCTATTTAACTGAGCATCTCGTTTGCCACAACTTGGGATAACATTAACTAGCGTTCTGGAATGGGTTGTGTTGGAGTTGGATGGCCAAATTCCTTAGGCTCCTTAAAAAAATCACACTTTAATTTCTTTACAATTTCAAAGGGAATCGGTGATACCCATTAAATCAATCCCTGAGCCCAATGACTCAATCCACCCATCTATGCTAATGCAGAAGGTCTGACAGGTCTTATAGATGCTGGTTCTAGCCCCTGATTGGTTAGTATGCTCTCATTTTTTTTTTTCCATGAACAATTTTGAACAGGCAGTTCCATATAGGAACAAAAACAAACTTTGATACTTCAAAGTTATTTTTGTTTTTGCTGTGAAACAGAATAGCTGTTTTCCAGCCAGCCCTAGGTCAGAGCAGGATGGGGGGAGAGGCATGTTCTCCTCGTGTGCTAGCCTTTTTTTTTGCCTTGGTGTGTGATACTAGGTGCAGGGAAATGAAAAGCTAAAGTATCATCCTGTGTCAATAAGTGAGACTTGGCTGGCTGGAATTACCCATTGATTTAAATTCTTCTTGCTGGCAGTGAATATTGAGAGGTCAGAAAACAAAGGAATGGCTAGGAAGGATCTTGTGGGATGGGAAGCAGAGAGATCTACCCTTAAAAGCACAGAGACAAACTTAGCTTAAGAAGAGTCCTGTTCTGCCTTCCCCTGGGCAGATACTGCAACATTAAAGTCTAGTTATGGTTAGAAAAGTCCCTATGTAAACATGGCACCATCCCATTGAAAGGATATGCTGCAGGCCAATGAGTCGGCTCTACTGGCCTTGTTGCAACAAACTTTTTTACTCCCAATGGCCATATGCAACCAGCAGCCATGGGAGAGAGCTGGATTCTATTCATAGATTCATAGATACTAAGGTCAGAAGGGACCATTCTGATCATCTAGTCCGACCTCCTGCACAGCGCAGGCCACAGAATCTCACCCACCCACTCCTATGAAAAACCTCACCCATGTCTGAGCTATTGAAGTCCTTAAATCATGGTTCAAAGACTTCAAGGAGCAGAGAAGCCTCCCTCAAGTCAACCATGCCCCATGCTACAGAGGAAGGCAAAAAACCTCCAGGGCCTCTCCAATCTGCCCTGGAGGAAAATTCCTTCCCGACCCAAAATATGGCAATCAGCTAAACCCTGAGCATATCGGCAAGATTCACCAGCCAGATACCCAGGAAAGAATTTTCTATAGTAACTCAGATCCCATCCATCTAATATCCCATCTCAGGGGATTTGGCCTATTTACCCTGAATATTTAAAGATCAATTACTTACCAAAATCCCATTATCCCATCATACCATCTCCTCCATAAACTTATCGAGTAGAATCTTAAAGCCAGATAGATCTTTTGCCCCCACTGCTTCCCTTGGAAGGCTATTCCAAAACTTCACTCCTCTGATGGTTAAAAACCTTCGTCTGATTTCAAGTCTAAACTTCCTGGTGGCCAGTTTATACCCATTTGTTCTTGTGTCCACATTGGTGCTGAGCTTAAATAATTCCTCTCCCTCTCCTGTATTTATCCCTCTGATATATTTATAGAGAGCAATCATATCTCCCCTCAACCTTCTTTTAGTTAGGCTAAACAAGCCAAGCTCCTTAAGTCTCCTTTCATAAGACAAGTTTTCCATTCCTCGGATCATCCTAGTAGCCCTTCTCTGTACCTGTTCCAGTTTGAATTCATCCTTTTTAAACATGGGAGACCAGAACTGCACACAGTATTCTAGGTGAGGTCTCACCAGTGCCTTGTATAACGGTACTAAAACCTCCTTATCCCTACTGGAAATGCCTCTCCTGATGCATCCCAAAACCGCATTAGCTTTTTTCACAGCCATATCACATTGGCAGCTCATAGTCATCCTATGATCAACCAGTACTCCAAGGTCCTTCTCCTCTTCCGTTACTTCTAATTGATGCGTCCCCAACTTATAGCTAAAATTCTTGTTATTAATCCCGAAATGCATAACCTTACACTTCTCACTATTAAATTTCATCCTATTACTATGACTCCAGTTTACAAGGTCATCCAGATCCTCCTGTATAATATCCAGATCCTTCTCCGAATTGGCAATACCTCCCAGCTTTGTATCATCTGCAAACTTTATTAGCACACTCCCACTTTTTGTGCCAAGGTCAGTAATAAAAAGATTAAATAAGATTGGTCCCAAAACCGATCCCTGAGGAACTCCACTGGTAACCTCCCTCCAACCTGACAGTTCGCCTTTCAGTAGGACCCCTTGCAGTCTCCCCTTTAACCAATTCCTTATCCACCTTTTGATGTTCATATTGATCCCCATCTTCTCCAATTTAACTAATTCCCCATGTGGCACGGTATCAAATGCCTTACTGAAATCTAGGTAAATTAGATCCACTGCATTTCCTTTATCTAAAAAATCTGTTACTTTTTCAAAAAAGGAGATTAGGTTGGTTTGGCACGATCTACCTTTTGTAAAACCATGTTGTATTTTGTCCCATTTACCATTGACTTCAATGTCCTTAACTAATTTCTCCTTCAAAATTTTTTCCAGGACCTTGCATACTACAGATGTCAAACTCACTGGCCTGTAGTTACCCGGATCACTTTTTTTTCCCTTTCTTAAAAATAGGAACTATATTAGCAATTCTCCAATCATTCGGTACTATTCCTGAGTTTACAGATTCATTAAAAATTCTTGCTAATGGGCTTGCAATTTCAGGTGCCAATTCCTTTAATATTCTTGGATGAAGATTATCTGGGCCCCCCGATTTAGTCCCATTAAGCTGTTTCAGTTTCGCTTCTACCTCTGATATGGTAATATCTACCTCTATATCCTCCTTCCCATTTGTCATGTTACCATTATCCCCAAGATCCTCTTTAGCCTTATTAAAGACTGAGGCAAAGTATTTGTTTAGATATTGGGCCATGCCTAGATTATCTTTAACCTCCACTCCATCCTCAGTGTTAAGCGGCCCCACTTCTTCCTTTTTAGTTTTCTTCTTATTTATATGGCTATAGAACCTTTTACTATTGGTTTTAATTCCCTTTGCAAGGTCCAACTCTACTCGACTTTTAGCCTGTCTCACTTTATCCCTACATGTTCTGACCTCAATTAGGTAGCTTTCCTTGCTGATCTCTCCCATCTTCCACTCCCTGTATGCTTTCTGCTTCTTCTTAATCACCTCTCTAAGATGCATCAGAGCAAGTCTCAGTTGATCTTCACTTACAGTATCTTTATTGCTGGTGATATTGTAGCAGGCAGAAATAACCCAGGCAGGTTTTCATATCCAGATGGAGCATGCAGTGCTAGCAGTTGAGGGGGAGGGGGTGCAGGGAAATCCACCTTTGACTCATGAACTGAACAAATTTGAGCTGGAAGTCATTGAAAGGGAATAAATATGGGTTTCAGAGTAGCAGCCGTGTTAGTCTGTATTCGCAAAAAGAAAAGGAGTACTTGTGGCACCTTAGAGACTAACAAATTTATTAGAGCATAAGCTTTCGTGAGCTACAGCTCACTTCATCGGATGCATTTGGTGGAAAAAACAGAGGGGAGATTGATATACACACACAGAGAACATGAAACAATGGGTTTATCATACACACTGTAAGGAGAGTGATCACTTAAGATAAGCCATCACCAGCAGCAGGGGGGGGAAGGAGGAAAACCTTTCATGGTGACAAGCAAGGTAGGCTATTTCCAGCAGTTAACAAGAATATCTGAGGAACAGTGAGGGGTGGGGTGGGGGGGGGGGAGAAATAACATGGGGAAATCATTTTACTTTGTGTAATGACTCATCCATTCCCAGTCTCTATTCAAGCCTAAATTAATTGTATCCAGTTTGCAAATTAATTCCAACTCAGCAGTCTCTCGTTGGAGTCTGTTTTTGAAGCTTTTTTGTTGAAGGATAGCCACTCTTAGGTCTGTAATCGAGTGACCAGAGAGATTGAAGTGTTCTCCAACTGGTTTTTGAATGTTATAATTCTTGACGTCTGATTTGTGTCCATTCATTCTTTTATGTAGAGACTGTGTCCAGTTTGACCAATGTACATGGCAGAGGGGCATTGCTGGCACATGATAGCATATATCACATTGGTAGATGCGCAGGTGAACAAGCCTCTGATAGTGTGGCTGATGTGATTAGGCCCTATGATGGTGTCCCCTGAATAGATATGTGGACAGAGTTGGCAACGGGCTTTGTTGCAAGGATAGGTTCCTGGGTTGGTGGTTCTGTTGTGTGGTGTGTGGTTGCTGGTGAGTATCACTTCTGCAGATGTGATTTAGGCACTGGCTTGGAATTTAGAAGTCAGTTCAGTTCCTGGCTCTGCTGCAGACATCCTGTGTGATGTAAGGCAGGTGAGTTAATCTCTCTGGGTCTTGGTGCCCTGTCTGCAAAACAGGGATAATAACCAACTACCTCATGTGGGTGTTGAGGACAAATCCATTGATTGTGGGAGTCTGTGGTGGTTAGCACCATCACTTGCAATGTTTATGAATGGGGTTATATGATGGGGTTGTCTGTGATAGCAGAAAACTGGGATTGGTGACCTCAGAGGTCCTTTCCAGTCCTGTTTACCATGACAGTACCTAGATGCACAGAATCACTTCACTTTGCCTTATGATTCTTGACCCATGGTGCCCTTACCAGAAGCTTCCACTTCAACAACAGTAAGTTTCTGGCTCTCACTCAAATCTGCTGGAATGGAAGATGCTGAAATCTAGACTGAGCTTCCACCAGACATTGATACTATTGGGCTACCTGAAGGCCTGTCTGCCTGTTACCAGTCAAAATGTATACTCCAGTGCACTGCAAACCAGAGAGCAGGGTGTGGGGAGGAAGGAGAAGAGTTTCATGGGACTTCAATGAATGTCTGTCTGAACTCCAAATGCAAAAGCAAAGCATGGAAAACATGCTGGGAATTATGTATTAGATCTGGCCTAATCAATAAAGTCTAATTTCCTAGCTCGTTACTCGTAGGCTCGTGATGCTGGGGCAGACTTTTCTTTTTAAAAACATATGGAAGCAATTAGTAGAAACTTCATTCAAAAAAACATTAAGGTGCTTGTAGCATTAAAGCTCAAGTGATCCGTACTCTGGGACCATAATTCACTGACACTTAATAGCATTTACCCTGCAGATGTGCATTTTATGCAGAAATATCAGCTTACCACTTTGAAAAATTAACCTATTGAAGGCTGTCAAGCTCTGAGCACACTCTGGGGAGTATTATATGTTAGCTGCATGGTAATCTTTCTTACCCAGGGGATGGGAAAGAGCTGGGTTAATTGGAAAGCAGAGGTTTTTTAAGCTGGTGGCAAGAGGAGAGGATTGTACTCTTTGGTTGCACTAGAAAGAAAACTTCCCTAGTAAAAGTGGCAGAGAGTCCTGTGGCACCTTATAGACCAACAGACATACTGGAGCATAAGCTTTTGTGGGTGAATACCCACTTCATTGGATCCATCTGTTAGTCTATAAGGTGCCACAGCACTCTTTGCCGCTTTTACAGATCCAGACTAACATGCCTACCCCTCTGATACTTGTTTCCTTCTCAAATTCATTGAGACTTTAGCATGGGAAAGTGCTCCTGAGTGCAGGGAGGCCTGTAGGCAAACTATTTAGAGGAGGGAGGCAAGGTTTCCAGGGTGTTTAGGACACAATGGAGTCTCCAAGCAGATCTGGGGTAATATCTAAAGGTTGATTGCCAGTCCATATAGGATATCAGATTTCAGACCAGACTGCTGCTTCCCTGGAGAATACTATGCCATGGTAAATAACCACCCAGCAGCTTGTGTTGTGCTAAATCTTTCTAAAGTCTTTCCAGTAAAGAGCCAAATCTTTTGTTCTCAGGGGGATGGGGAGTACATATAGGGACAATTGAACAAATGTGTCATCTGTCAGACTGCGCAAATGTCTCCCGAGGGAAGAGGTGGAATCCCTATTGCTAGGGCCATTTAAAACCTGATTAGGCCGAATGTCCTGCTGGCTGGGGAAGGATGGGGTGGACAATATGAAGTAATAGGTATTTCCCAGCTCCAAGACTCGTCATTCCAATTTTTTCAACCATCCCTATTTGAGAGTGAAATATTTTTGCCAGCAGAAGATGAGGTGTCATCAAAATTGAAATCTTCCACAAGAAACCAATCGTGACAGAACTTTCCATCAGGAAAATTAAATTAAATGCTTTGGTGGAGGCTGACAGTAATGCGTCTGTCCATCTCATGTGCCACAGGGGTTCTGTAGAGCTGTAGTTCTGGGTCCTACGTGCTCCTGTCTTCCCCTATGACAATGCACAACGGTTTCTCCCTGCGGCTAAGCTACCACACTGCCTCATGGACAATATAGTCTGGCTAAGGCCTATACTTCTCCCAAGGGCAATGGGATCCTGTAGGACCTAGAACTACAGCTCCCATGAGGCAGCATGGCTGCTCATGTAATGTCCCCATCAATGTTGACCCAAATTGAAATATTTTGACATTTCTGAATAGAAATTTTGTCACTGTTCATCCCAGTTAGACAATGGACAGCTGAATTCCCCATAGCTGAAATTTTTTTTTGTAATTTTCATCTTCTAGTCTCAACTGCCAAGCTGGTTTTTCTGAGGAAGAAACTTGTCTCACAGACTTATCTGCTGCCTCCTTCACTAAGAGCAGCTTAACACACCACTGCTTGAAGTGGGCTGCACTGGCAGGAGATGTGTTAGAAATACAATACCAGCACAAAGTATTTCTAGGTAAATTAGCATGAGCACACTAAGGATAACCACAGCCCGCTACCAAAGAGCGAGAGGAACTGCTAATGGGCTCAATTTGCCACTTACAATCTTGCTGTAAGGAGTTGCAGCTCTAAAGATTTCCCCAAACAGCAACCACCTCCACCTAATCGCTTTGGTAGTGGAAATATTCAGCAGGTCATGAGGCTCAGGGGCCCAGACACCATAGGGTGTGTTGCTCATGAGGAAGGTCCCAACTGAGGACATCCTGATTCCTGACTGGGCTGGACTTACTATTAAGCTTGGGGAGAATACAGGAAGTTTGTCTGTAGCTAGCTGTTGCTACAGAGCTGGTGCTGCTCTTGATTGTGACCCCTGACTTTGGATTTGGGTTGCCAACCCTCCAAGATTGTCCTGCAGTCTCCAAGAATTAAAGATTAATCTTTAAAGATTATAATGCGATGAGAAATCCAGGAATACAGCCAACCAAAATTGGCAACCCTACTGGATCTAATCAATTCCTGATGCCTGAGTCTGGCTGTAGCAGCTAGTCCAGATGCCCATGACCTGGCCTTGACACATACCAAGAAATTGCATTATGGGGCAGTAGACTCACCACTAAACTTCAGGTGAGTGGCTAAAAAGATCTTCTAAGGCTATCTACTGAAAGACCAAGTACAGTCTATGGTGAATAGCTGCCAACCTTCTTTGATAGTTTGCACCAGCCAGTGCCGTCAGCCTCTCATCTGGTTGTTCACTCCATATGTCACCAAGGATCTTGGGCTGCTCTGAGTCCTAGTTCTGCCATTGATATCAATAGCAACCCATACAGAACATGGAAGCAAATGGGAGACAGGCCAGGGTGATGCAACAGCACAGTGGGGCTCTCTTAAGGCAAGAGGAGGCCTGGAGACCAGTCATACACCCCTGAAGGATTGGTACTAGCATGTGCAGCAGTAGTTGGGAACCCATGATCTGTAAGTTAGGAATGATACCGTTGCAGTATGATATGCTTTTCATATCATCAGTGGAAAAAACTATCATCATCTCAGCATACTCAGACACTTCTGTTTCTGGATCACCTGGGCATCTATGATCCCACTGCTCCTGAGATTTAGTTGCTTTAGTGATTCTTTGTCTCTAATCTCTGATTGCCCGTGGTAGTTCCAAGTGTAACATGCTGGCTCTGTGGGTCTTTGTCCCCTTCTAGAAGCTGAGCCATATGGAGACTTTAGAACCTGTTGCTGCTGCAATTGAAGGAAGCTTATCGTTTAGCTCAAGCAGTAGAAATGCATGCTTGTAGATGCAGAGCTCCTGGGTTAAATCCTTGCAGACGACCCTATCAGAAGTTTTATTACATAAGATTAGTGAGATGACTCTATTACTGTTACTGGTACTCTCTAGTCCTAATTCCCCACACAACTCCCACCAAACTCCAAACCACAGTACAAACAATGGTACAAGTATCAATGTTCTAATGCTCCATTTCAATGTCCTGTTGAAATCTGCCGGCTGAGTTGTGGTTTTGAGTTCGTTTCCTCTATTTGCAGCTTGCCCTTAGCCTTCTGAACATCAATAAAACATTAGAGTGAGGTGGGGGTGGGGGGAGATACAAACATAGGCAATTAAAATAAGGGGAGATATCTAGGCATATTGCTATTTTAGGTAAGCTAGGCACTGGTGGTTAGTGTGTACATTACATTAATAGCTATGATTAATGCAACTATCAAATATAATCAACGGGTTTTGTTCTCTTCAAGATGGTGGCATTTGCTATATTAGTAAAGCTGGTGAAAACATTTATGAAAATAGCCCTTTTTTCCCCCCCCAATGAGGATTTTTGTTCAGTTTTCAATGAAACCTACTTTCCATTTTTCCAAAAGCAGAACCTGGAAATGTGGAAACCACTTTTTTTTTTTTTTTTAATTTCTGGGAGGCTTGGTTTTTTTGTTTTGTTTTGTTTTTTTTTTGGAGGGGGGGAGACATTTTGATTTAAATTATTTTCTTTTAAAAATTCTCTATCTATCATGTCCCTAGGAGCTCTCTCTGTTCCTTTTACCAGAAAAAGCAAGGGTACCTCTAGATCCACTTTGAAAACTTCATACTGGGGGGAAAAAATATTTCCCCAAAAAGAAAAATTATTGACCCCGCTCTACAATGGAGAATCACCCAAAAATAAACTTATGGTTAAAACTCTGGACCCTTCAATCCAGATTTAATTTCCTGGTCCTGCCACAGACCTCGAGCAAGTTACTTGGCATTCTATGCCTCAGTTTCCTCATCTGTAGAGCTGTCATAACACTTCCTTTCTCCCCTCGGGCCTGTCTTGTCTATTTAGATTGTTTGCCACTAAGGGCCAGGACAATACATGTATATAGTGCTTAGCACACTGGTCTTTGCTGGGTGCTACTGAAAGATAAATAATCCTACAGGCTCCCTGTTAGAATCCTGAGCCCCTATGAGGCTTTGGCAGTGCAACAGCCCTTGCGTTCCTGTCCTGAGACCCTGGCAGCTTGGAGAAGCAAGTCATTCAACTAGACTGAGGTCTCTCTGATTTGTGTCACCCAGGGTCTCCTTCGAATCCATGTCTCTGGAGTTGAAAGGCTAACTCACCATTCAGCCCTGTCAGGGATGTTTTACCGAAATCCAAAGAATCTCCATAATTCTCCTGTAGGTATGTGTTTTCCAGACGCAGCCCTGCTCTGCTTCTAGCAAACGCATGGCATATATAACTCCCTTGAGTCACCATAAACCTTCAGTGTAATCAGAATCAAAGAGTTCTGCTGGCTGAATAGTCAACAGGCTGCCTATGGACTGTTAGTTCACTTTTCATATTAAAAAAAACAAAACAAAACACTACCCCACCCCTGGAATTGAATTAGGAAAGCAAGAACCAAGGTCTTTCTTTTAATGCATTTCAATTACCAAGGTGCCTGTTGGTCACAGGAACTGCAGGGACTCCGGGTTATTTATTCAGCCGCCTGGATCCTGGTCTCTTTCTCAGCTGGAGTTTAGATCAGGCTCTTGTCTTCCACATATCTCTGAAGAACAATAAGGTGGGTGGGTGGGGATTTATCTTATCACCAGCAGGCAGGACAATAACAGGAAAGGGCAGGGAGCCAGGAGCTGGAGGTGGGGAGGGAAGGGCAGGGAGTGAAGAAGGGTTAAAAGCAGAACCTTGTTGTGCCCCAGGGACGTCTTTAATCAGAGGCCTGGCTGGCGTGCTGATATTTCGCCTGGCAAACACCAGTTGCAATGGGAAAAAAAAGAAAAGCCAATTGTATACGGCCAGGTTGGGAGTAACAAGCAAGTCAGGCAAAGATTAAAGGCCACTTCCCCTATTAGTCCACTCTGAAGGCACTGGGCACTGCACATGGGGAAACTGAAATGCATATATTTCCAACATTAACTATGCTGGGCCACTCTTCAGCTGTTGTAGCCCTCTTGACTGCAATAGAGTTGTACCTGTTGACACCAACTGAAGATCTGGCCTATCCCTCTCTTTAGCTGTGTAGGAAGGCTGGTACCTGTGGGAACTCCTCTTCCTCCTCAGAAGCCTCATGTAACCAGATATTCCAAGTATCCTGTAAGCAGAGCCAGTTGCATCCTAATGTTGAATAACTGACATGACCAGTATTGGAGTATTTTTTTTAAGCAGATTATTCAACAGTTCTCTTCCCTTTATTCATGCCTCGCACAGGCAGAACGAACCAGCTGCTCAGAGAGCGGCGCTGCTGCAGGGAAAACCTTGAAACAGCTACACTTGAGGAGAGAACTTCCAATGACATTTCATTGTTGTTGTGTCCACAAACACAGAAGTAAAAGACCAGTCCCTGACTTCTTATTTATTATTGTTGCCTGATTACAAATGAAGCCCCATTCCCAGGAAGACAGTAAGTTTGGATGATCTATTTAGTGGGCCTATTCTGGAATGGAAGCTCCACCCACATGGGTTTTTGTCTACCTGATAGATAGATACCTGCATCCGCGTGTGAACAAAGGGACTGAGGTGCCAACAGGAGTATTCCTGCACTGCACTTTGCAGAATCAGAACGAGCACGGGCTGAAATGTTTTGAAGTTCAAAAATGTTTGCCAGCCTTTTGAAATTTAAAAATAAAAGGTAAACACTTTAATTTCAGTTTTGTGAAATGCCCCTTCTCCGTTCCTCACTAGCTAGAGATCTTTTTTCCAAATTTCAAACAAATCAACATTTCAAATTTTGAAATAGAAGGGAAATTTCAAAAAACAAACAAAAAAAACCCCACAACTTCCTTCCCTATGCCCCCACCCTGACTTCCCCTAACTACTTTTAATTGAGACCAGTTATGACCACAACATAAGGAAAATTAACTTCTGAAAAATGCATCGTGTGCTTAAGTATGAGTGGTTTTTTTCTGATTGGCTTAGAGAAAAAGCATTGTTGGGTGCTTTAGCCAATCAGCTTCCTTTTTATAACAGTAGGAAAAACAGCTGCCACTGATCCATCTCCTAGAAGAGTGACTTGCCTTGTGATGACATCTCTCTCCCCACTGTTTTTTATTTGATTGTTTAAACCGGCCAGTAGAATACCAGTGAAGACAGGTGCATTGCAACAGGGGAATGGCCCCACCTTTGAAAATCAGATCTGTTTCTCTAGCCTATATCAAGTACCAGGAGACCATTAGCTTGTCACACAGTACCTTGCCCTATTGACAGTATCTTTTAATTATACAGATGTATTGTCTCATCTGCAACATTTGAGAACCCCCATCTCAGTGTCTCTTTATGAATATTTTACTGGCATTTTTATTGCAGGCATCAGAAAATCAAGAAGTGGGGGGGATTGATTAAAGTCTTTTTGGAAATGGAAGAGCAGGGATTAGGAAAGGGCAAAATGTACATTTATGAAGACAATTAAAGGGAAAGTATCATAACATGAGTACTGAAGAACAGATGTGTAGGACTGGGAGCAATGAAAACAAAGAGTAATGCATGTTAAATATGATCCCCGTGAAGAAACAAAATCCATTGACTTGGAATTTTTGCTTACTTTCTTATTGGCACCAGTTCAGACCTTTGGGAGAGATGGCTAGCATATAGCAGTTAGTTGGCCACATTAAACATTGGGCAAAGTAGCAGCAAAGGCAGCTATAGGAGAAAAGTCTGACCCATGTTGTTATATGCAAAGGGATAAATTCTAGCTGCTTATCGAGAGAGCAGGAGTGGTCTAGTGGATGAGGCAAGGATGCGAGAGGGCTGGGTTTGAGTCCCTCTTCTTCCACAGACATCCTGGGTTAAATCACTTGGCGTTAGATCCCAAAGGGATTTAGGTGCGTAGGTCCAAAATTTAGATCCTCAACTGCCCCTGCTGAACTGGCACCTTCCTTTCCGCCAATAAAGTCCCACAGGCTCCTAGATTTCTGACACTGCACTCACACATACACAGCTGCCTAAGTCCTGACACTACTGAGTGGCTTGAACTTCAGCCCCAGTGACATCCTCAAACTAGGTGTCTCCCTCCCCCGTCTCCTAAGCTGGTAGACCTGCTCAGAAGGCCACCTTAGAGCATGCTGACTGACTCAGGCCCTGCATCAGAGTCGATGTGGTGGGATCCGCATTTATACTTAACAGTTCATGGGTTAGATGTTCACCCTGGATGTGGGAGACTTGGCTCCAAATCTCCACTCTGCCTCAGGGGAGCAGGGACTCGAACTCAGGTGTCCCTCACCCGGGTGCCTGCCCTAACCACTGGACTATTGGATAAAATGGAGACAATGGAGCCTCCCTGTTTTTTGTTGTGATAAAGGCTGATCTGGCTTAGGTACCTCCTCTACCTCCGGGAGAGGGTCCATGGCCGAGAATCCCAAGCGGAGGATGGCACCTCCCTCCAAACCAGACTTAGGCACCTAACTCCTAAGCCTCTTTGGCATTTCCTATCGGCTGGCTTAGGCAGTTCCCCGCTGAGCATGCAGGTTTCTATGAATCCTGTTCAAAGGAGGCCAGCTCTGCCCATACAATGTATTGGATGTCTGACTGCTTAACTCAAGACTGAGGAATTCCACAGGGTGGCAGGGTACCTAACCATTAGGAGTGGCAACACTGATACATCCCCTTTGTGGATCTGGCCCTTTCTCTTTCTCTATGCCTCAGTTTCCCCTGTACAGTGGGGATAATAGAACTGCCCTACCAGACAGGGAGGCTGTCAGGCTTCGTACATTGAAGATTGTGACATGCTCTTCGGCCAAGTTTTTTTTACCCTTTCATCAAAGGTCAGGTTTCCTGAACCTTTTATCATTTGTGTTGCTTTCCTCTCTCCCTCTCCCATCTGATCCACATTTCCTAAGGTGTGCGTGCCCAGGATTGCACACAGCTCTCCATCTAAGGCCTCTCCAGGGCCAAGAACAGAGGGATAATTACCTCCCATGTCTTATATACGACACTCCGGTTAATAAACCCCAGAATGGTATTAGCATTTTTTTTATTTGCAGCTGCATCACATTGTCAGCTCATATTCCGTTTGTGATCCACTATACCCCCCAGCCCATTCTAGCAGTGCTGCAGCCAACCCAGTTATTCCCCCTATTGTAGTTGTTCTTTTGCTTTTTTTTTCCTTAAGTGTAGTATTTTGCATTTGTCTTGCTGAATTTCATCTAGTTGATTTCAAACCAATTTATCAAGGTGGTTTTTAATTTGAATCCTGTCCTCCAAAGTGCTTGCTAACCCTCCCAGCTTGGTGTCATTCACAAATATAAGCATACTCTCCACTCCATTATCCAAGTCATTAACAAAATTCTAGAATAGCGCCAGACCCAGGACAGACCCCCCTGTGGGACACTGTTAGATACATCCTCCCAATTTGGCAGCAAACCACTGATAAATAAATACTTTGGTCCCCTGGGACCTCTCCCATCCTCCATGAGATCTCAAAAATAATCACTAATGGTTCTAAGATTGCTTCAGCTTCCTTGAGTACCCTAGAGTGCATTTCATCAGGCTCTGCCGACTTGAATACATCGAATTCATTTAAATAATCTTTAACTTGTTCTTTCCCTTCTCTGGCTTGTGTTCCTTCCCCCTTGTTGTGAATATTAATTGTGTTCAGTGTTTGCTCACAATTACCCTTTTTAGTAAAGATTGAAAGAAGATGGACACTAAACTGGGTTCAGGGCATTGATCTTTCCTAATGTCTGACTGGGTCTTTCACAAAGAGAACCTGGGAGGGCCAGTGAGAAGAAGGGGAAAATGAGAAAAAAACAAACAGCATCAGATTCTGAAAAGCTTCATACCCACTCTCCCAATTCCCACCACATGATGGATGGGCTAACGGAAATGGCACTGGAAGATCAGGCTTCAATTCCCAGATCCTCAAAGGCATTTAGATGCCTAACTCCCATTGAAATCAGCTAAAATGATTGGTCCTTTAGGAGTCTGCATTCCTCCAAAGTGATGATCCCAAAGCAATTTATAGCACCAAAGTTTTGCAATAAAGTGCAGTTTCCTAATCTAAGCAAGGGAGAAAGTGTCATGCCTAATGAAGCCTTGTTCATCTAGTCTATGTCTGAAATGTTTTGCAGGTGTTTGTTTCAGAGATGAGGACAGATAATGAATAAAACATGTTTGTTCTTTAGTCTTCAGCAAATGTGACAAGCTCCAATCTTATGACTGGAGGAATGATATGAAATACGAGTTTGAGCTCATCTGAAAAGCTCCTAACTAATCCAAGATGTTGCATTGAGTATTCTTGCTTATACGGGTTATGTTTTGGGCCAGGGTTTATAAGGGACCAGGGAGATAAAGAGGGGGCGGAATGATCTTTAAAAAGACAGCAGGATGTGATCTCTGACCGATGAGGATATAATACCAAGCATTCAAGCAAATGCTGGCTTTGTCCCTTTGCTTTAAGACTAATTTGACCTGGCTGTTTTGGAGCCCAAAGGAAAAGCAAAATGGGGGGAGGGATAATACGCCAAAGTTTATTACATTAAAGTACACATGCAAAACAAGCCTCCAGAGTCTATTGGCATTAGCATAATGAGGTCACTGTTTGAACAGAGAATCCAACAAGATTCTGCTATTGATTATTAACGTCACCCCTAGAGGTGCCACTATGGATCAGGGCCCCATTGTGCTGGGTGTTGGACCAAGGCAGAGATAGATCTGCTGAAACTCAGCACTCCAAATCAGGGCCAGATTTGCATAAGAACCCAGCATGGTGGGTGTACATTGGCTGCAGAGCACATCTGAAAAATCTGACATCTTAGTTAGATGCATTAAAGTGAGCTAAGCAGTTTGGAAAACCTGGAGTCTACAATGTAGATAGACAGCTTTCGCCTCAAAGAGAAGAGCTTCACAGAACTGTGACTCATCATTGTCACTTCTCGGACATTTATTCTGCCCAGAAAACGATGAGGGTTAGAGCACTACTGAAGCCCTTAGCTGGATGTTATTATGTATAGACATAAGAAATATTATAAGATCACATTGGCTGAAGTCAGTTTTTCAAGCAATAATGAATAATTCCCCAAAAGACGGGACAAACTCTGCTCTCGCTCCCGTATTCTGCAGATATGAAGCAATTCCACTGACATAAACGGGTGATTGTTCTGAAGTAAGGGCCTGCTCCTTCTCCCACAGACATCAGCTGGAGTTTTTCCATAGGCCCTTACCCTTGAGTAACTAAATTCAACCCACCGATTGTAACAAACAGGTATTTTCAGTGCTGCTGTCAAGATAACATTGTTCTAGCCTTATCCTTGCATAAGCAGTTGCTAAGAGCCACTAGGTGTCGCTGCAATATAATTTACTGTATCAGCATCAAGAAAAGGAGGACTTGTGGCACCTTAGAGACTAACACATTTATTTGAGCATAAGCTTTCGGGAGCTACAGCTCACTTCATCGGATGCATTCAGTGGAAAATACAGTGGGGAGATTTTATATACACAGAGAACACGAAACAATGGGTGTTACCATACACACTGTAACGAGAGTGATTGGGTAAGGTGAGCTATTACCGAGGGGAGGGGCTCACCTGACCTGATCACTCTCGTTACAGTGTGTATGGTAACACCCATTGTTTCGTGTTCTCTGTGTATATAAAATCTCCCCACTGTATTTTCCACTGCATGCATCCAATGAAGTGAGCTGTAGCTCACAAAGCTTATGCTCAAATAAATGTGTTAGTCTCTAAGGTGCCACAAGTCCTCCTTTTCTTTTTGCGGATACAGACTAACACGGTTGCTACTCTGAAACCTGTATCAGCATCATGAATGCAGTGGTGTTGTAGCTGTCAGTCCCAGGATATCAGAGAGACAAAGTGGGGGAGGTAATATCTTTTATTGGACCAACTTAAGTTGATGAAAGAGACAAGCTTTTGAGCTGAGACAGAGTCCTTCCTCAGGTCTGGAGAAAGTACTCCGAATGTCACAGATAAATACAAGGTCGAAAAGATAGTTTAGCATAAGTAGCTAGCACCCTGAGTATGTCAGTGAGACCCACCAGGAGGATACCTGGGAAAGAATTCTCTGTAGTAACTCAGAGCCCTCGCTGTCTAATGTCCCATCTTTGGTTATTGGGGATATTTGCTACCAGCAGTCCCAGATGGGCCACCTCAATAAATGTATCAAGCTCAGTCTTGAAGCCAGTTAGGATTTTGCCCCCACAGGTCCCCTGGGAAGGCTGTTCTAGAACTTCATTCCTCTGATGGTTAGAAACCTTAATCTAATCTCAAACCTAAACTTGTTGATGGCCAGTTTATAGCAATTTGTTCTTCTGTCAACATTGGCACTTAATTTAAATACCTCGTCTCCCTCCCTGGTGTTTATCCCTCTGATGTATTTAGAGAGAGCAGATCCTCAAAGGTATTTAGGCTCCTTGATTCCAATGGAAACAATGGACGTTAAGACTCTAAATAACTTTTGAGGATGTGGGCCAAAAGCACTGTATAAAAGTGTGGTTAAAAACCAGTGGTAAATGGGCTCAGCTACCCTAATGATGAGTAATGAATGTGAAATTATAAACCACCCCCTTGCCGCCTTCTTCTCTAATTCCAGGCTTCTGGCTTACTTACAATTGGAAAAGCCTCATCCCTCGGCCTGATCAAAAATTCCCCAACAAAACTTGGAAAATTGGGGTTTTGACAAAAAGAAAACTTTCATGGCTGTTTTTTTTTTTTTTTTAAATTTTGGCAGTTTTCAGCTAAATATTTTAAGTTGGGGGGTGGGGAAGGAGGTCAATTTGTTTTGACAAAAGGTCAAACATTTTCCTGGAAAAAAGCCCTCATTTTTTCTGACCAGCTCAATCAGTTCAGCAAAACACTTAGACACATGCCAAACTTGTGCTTAAGTTCTTCCCTGTTCACCAATGATTTTAATAGGTTTTTGATCAAGCTCATAGGCGCCGATGCTTCTCCTAGAAGATGTCCTTGATTTAGATTCTAAGCTGGTGTCAATTGGGCTAGTTCCACTGATGTCAATGTAGCTTTGCTGATTTACACTGGCCTCAGTAAAGATTTAATAGAGCATGTATTATTTGACTCTGATGGAAGCATGTTCAACTCCAGCTGGAAGACGGCCAGGGAGTGGGTGTAAGTGATGTTACTTGTGGCATTCAATGAGTGTAGAAAATGAGCCTGATGGACCGGCTGGGGGGAAGAGGACACTTTAGCAAAAAAAACCCACTAACCTTCTGTAAATTGTTCTTTTGCCCAGTGGGTGCGTCAGTTACACTTTTTGGGCCTGATCCTTCTCTTGCACCTCATAATTCCACTTATTTTCCATGGAGGTACTCCCGATGTACTCCAGTTTGAGGAAGAATAGTTTTGGCCCTCTTGAAAATGCTCATTGAATGCCAAAAAACAGCAGCAGTTTACCACTTACACTTCCTCTCTGACCAGTTTACGCTAGATACACAATTCTTTTCAAACCACCATGGCTGAACTTGGATCAGAAACCTCTCTAGGAATTTGCTTACTGAATTTAGGTCTGAATTTAGCACAGAGAGGCTCAACAACTTGCCCAAGCCATCAGTTAATGGCTGTGTGGAGAGATCAGAACTCGGGAGTACCTAGTGCCTTTCCTCAGGCCAAGATACCACTGAAGTTCTTATTTTTGGAACCTTCTCTGGGGTGTCATTATTATCCTGACAACTCAGAATAAGGTGTCTAGGAATGTGACCTCAAAGTAGCCCAAAATACAAATTCCATGGAGAGTGCCATTATCATAACATGCTGCTGCAAATCAGGATGGCTCCAATTGACTCCAATGCAATTTAGCTTAGGCTGAGGACCTGGATCTCTTCCTTTCACACTGATCAGGACTCAACAGAATTCCATTATTCTAAAACTTACTCTCACACCACTGGGGATAAGTGAGCTCTGAGCCTCAAACTTAGAACCCTTTTAGAATTTTATGATCTCTGGGAGGGTGAACTTCCTGGGTTCTAGATTTTAGATGCTTTTAGAACTTCTAGACATCAGAATGGCCTATCAAAGTAAATTGCCCTAACTTTTTGCATTTATTTTCTTCATCCCTTCTGTCATGTTGTAATCTACTCGGTTGTGTTCCTTGAGGATATTCTCCTTCAGTTCCCCATCCAGTCCTTCTGCACCTTGTTGAACATCTTACATGCTGTTAATGGCCCTTCTTTCTGTTGGGTCAACTAATATCTCCTACGAGACTTTGCAGAGCATTCCAACTCTTTAGAAGAATAGCTGGCTCAAATGGTTCGTTCCAGTGTGTATTCCCAGAAGGATCTAATCCCTGACTTCTCGTATTGTGTTATACAAGCACTGGCCACTATTCAGAATCATTTTCCTTTCAGTTCTGTCTGCAAACTCTGTAAATTTTTTAACCCAGATGGCCTTTTCCTATCGAAAACACTAACTGTCAAAACTGGTGAAGGCAGCTGCTAAGTTATTCAGTTTTGGCCTGTTACTTTTTGCAAGAGGAAAGAATAAAATAGTGCATTATGATTCATCCCAGTATGATTTGCCAAAAAACCTCTTGAACCAAATAGTCCTTTTGCACATTATTTTACTATTGGCCAGAGAACAGTTTTGGAAGGAATTTGTGTTCTTTAAAAAAAAAAAAAGACCTAAAAAGAGATCCATGAATATTATTATTTGTATTACAGTGGATTCTCACTGAGACAAGGACCCCATTGTGGTAAGCTCTGCACGTACACATGTTAAGAGATCATTTCTGCCCTGAAAAGCTTACAGACTAGGTAGACAAAGTGTGGGGGAAAGAGTATCCACATAAGATATAGAGAGATTAAGTGACTAGCCCAAGATTAAACAGGGATTTGGTGGCAGAGAAGGGAATTCAGTTTTCTTACTGTCAGTCCAGTACCTTAACTAGAAAACCAACTCTTTAATAAAAAAACAAAACCAAACAAGCAAACAAACAAAAAAACCACCCCAGAACCCCCGTCCTTCTCCCCCCCCCCAAACAACTGAAAATAAAGATACTCTGATTACTTTTGGGTGAACCTCAAAGGCCAGATTTACAAAGCAATTTAGATGCCCAAAGAGGTAGATGCCCAATTTACAACAGGGCCTCGGCAGGTTAGGCACCTAAATCACATGTAAATGGCCCTTAAATTGCTTGTTCTCTTCATAACCTTGCAATCTCCAGTGACTTTAAGGGGGTTGGGTGGGTGCACCTGAGATCAGAATTCAGGCCCCACGTTAAGGGCAGAGGTGCTGACCACCTGCATCTCCCAGTATTGACTTCAGTTGCAACTGGACATGCTTGGTCCCTCTGGGAGTCAACCCCTAACCCTATCCGTTCAAGCAAGCACACACTAGTTTGGATGCTTCTCCTGTCCCTTTGAGGTGCCTTGCCTCTCTGCAACATACCCATGGGCCTCACCTCCCTCTTTACCACTCACTCGAATCTCACCCACGATGATCACAACACAGAATCTTTCCTTTGCATAGCAATGGCTGCTGTGCCAAGTAACGTTATGCTTCCGCAGCAGAATGATCAAAGCTGTTGTACATTCTGTAGGACCCGAAACAGCACCCTTGCTGGTGCCATGTGGTACTTCAATGAGGACTGAAGCAGATTTTAAAATCGCTTATTTATTTAACTAACAGCATGAGATAGCTTATAAAATAAGCACAAGGCTGAGGCTGTTGTGATCTAGCCTGGCTGTGTTTTCCCTCTCATTTTTCGGTGTGTGTGACAGAGAGAGAGAATCAACACACAGCAAGCTTTGCACTGCATAACATCCTGCAGGATGTGTTACAGTTTCCTGCTGGAGTATAACCTTCTAGGGCCCGGCTGCTGCTGAATTCACATCTCAGGGGACCTTTGAACATTTAAACTTCTATTTGGGAAATGTAAGCATTGGCCCCGGAGCCCTATTCCTCTAAGAGTTATGTTCATCCAAGCAGGGAAGAGATGCCCACCATGTGTTCCTGGATCAGCACAGTATGGGTGTTGAATGCTGAATATTCACAATGAACTGCTTGCAAGCAAGCTATGAACTTAGAACTGTTGGTGGAGATTATCTGGCAAGCAAGGAAGGAAAGTTTTCAAGGAAGCAGACATTAGGGGAAATATGAACTGCTCATGGACAACTGGGAAAAGATGCAAGATTTTGTCAGAATGTATTTGTTCAGCTCAGCTCTAGAAAACAGGTATCCAAACCAAAGCAATTGAGAAAGGAAGAGCAGGTGGACAAAGGTGAAGCGAGATCCCTTAACCAAGAACCCATACCTGTAGTGCTGAGCCCTTTTAAATAATTTGTGAGCACTCTAGTGACTCTCCCCTTGTTCTATGGTTTACAAACCATCAGAAATCAACCAGAGAAGCTGGGCTTGCATGGGTGTGTAAAATTAGTATACGTGGTTATGTGGGACTCAGTTGTGCCCTCGTGACTTCTTTATGTTGTTTTGTTGTGTAAATGTAACCCAATCAATTTGTCACTCTCTAGTGGGGGCTGGGTCACAGAGAGAGGTTCATGAGCTTGCTATCGCCTTTGCTACCAGAGGTGAGTCCTTCAGCTCAGGCAGTAGAGATATATGGCCTACTTGATGCAGAGGTCCAAGCAAAGATGTCCCATGCTTGCCAATAGCATGGGGCAGAGTGAGGGCTGCCGGCTTCAGCAGTGTTACTGAGCATGCTCAGGACAAGCCAAGCAACAAATCTTGGGGGCCGGTGACCCCACATGTCCCCACCATGCATTGCTTCCTGGTCCAAGGTTTGATCCTCACTGTGTAACAATATAATATATCCCCTGATTTCAGTGAGCCCACAAAATGCAGAGCAAACCCCAGCTGGCTAAAAGGGAGCAGCAATTGCTCATGTGCTGTCAGCCATTATTACCATTAACAAGATCTTTCCATACTCTCAGCAGCAATGAACAAATCATGTACAAGTCACGAATCTGTATGTGTTGTACAAACCTAAATGCATTCCCTGCGGATCTGGTTGTCTTACCTCACATGCCTGGCTGTAACCAGAAAGTATGTTTGTCTTCCCTATGGGCAAATCCTTGGCCTTGCAGACAGACACAGAACAATCCAAAATAAGAAAGTGGAAGGAAATGACCCACATGCGCGCACACACTCCCAGCAGCAACCCAGTGTATAAAACTTGGCAACCCACTCCTGGCCGTTAATTGATTCCAAGTGCTGTAGGTCAGCTGTTAGAAAAATTTCCTGCCCACAGCTGAAGAAAGAAGGCGGGGGGGGGGGGGGGGAAGGAGGGGATATCCTACTGTTGGGCCATTAAAAAATGGTTCTTGTTTATCCTCATCATTTATTATTAGTCAATTTCCCCCAAACTGTTTTATGTTTGGACTTGCAGGTTAAAAAAAGAGAAACCCACTTGTTGGGTCATAACTAAAGACTGGGAGAAGGGAGAGATGCTGAAGGTCTGGCAAAAGCTTTACAATGTAAAAATTAATGGTGGCTGGGAGGTAAGTTGATTGGGATCCACTGAGTTCCCCTTGCCACCTGCAAGGGGGAAAAGAATTAGTTGGGATAAAATTATCTAAGAGCGATTTATTTCCCCAGTTCAGAGCAGATTTCCAGACTCTCAGCAACTTTAGTCTGGTTGGGGCAGAGGGTTTCATCCCTTGACAATGTTGATTGGATTAGCTTCTCTCACTTCATAAACTGCCCTTACTGGTCCAGAAACTGCATTCCTACTGATGCTAATGGAAGGTCCTTTTGCCCATCAAAGGCTGCATAAGGGTGACCCTTTTCCTCCACTCTCTATCCCCTGCATATTCTATTCCAGTGCCCAGATTTGCTCTCCCTCTTTCCCTTCCTCACACATGGACTAGGTGTAATTCCCACCACCATGGGGCAGTGTTAAAACACACACACGACATGTTATAAAAATTGTGTGTACAATTTTCAAAAATTCTAAAGTGACTAAAATACTGAAGTCCCATTTTCAAAATTGACTTGAGCACCTAAGAGCCCTTTTGGTCTGTGTTGGTACAGCACCTAGACCTGGTCCATGAGTGGGGCTCTTAGGATATGTCTACACTGCACATTAAGCCCGGGATCTGACTCATGTTTGTGCCCCAGTCCCCCCTGCCGTTCTCACACAAATCAGTCTGACTCAGGTCAACAAGCACTCAGGACCTGGGTCCTAGGACTCCGCTGGGGGTGGTAGGCCAGAGCCTGAGTCTTGCTGAGACTTGGGATGAAGCCCTGCCATTTTGCAGTGTGGAGACAGCTGAAGCTGCAGACCCGACAGTCTGTGTAGTGCAATTCGGATGCATCAGCATGGTTGTGGGACCTGGGTCCAGCAACTGTAAATCCAGGTGTACAGTGCAGTGTGGAGGCACATGCTCAGATCTCTCACATCTGGGTTTACAAAGTAGCGTAGGCACTCCCATAATAATAATTAAATAAGTCTAATTGCAAACCAAAAGGCCTTAGGCCTCTAAATTCCTTAGGAACTTTTGAAAATGTCCTCCTCTATTATCATGGGTTTGGGATAGCCATCCTTCCTCAAAAGTGCCAAAGTGATGGGTAGGTTCTGCTGCGTGTCCAAAATAAAGGCGGATAGAGTTTATCTTAGCAATGGCTTGGAGTGTTTTAGGAAACATTATCAGGATCATCCTTGCTTCTTTCCCCCTGTAATCCCAGGTGATCCAGCTAACACTGACCTGACAAGAGAGTTCCAAGGAACGGCAACATTTACATTGCAAGGCCAGATTCTGTTCCGAGTGGCTGTCGTGTGAGTAGAGTTACTCTGGGCTTACAGTGAGGTAACTGAGAGCAGAAGCCAGTCAATAAAACCAAAATACCTTTAAAATAACCAGGTGTAAAACAGCTCTTCGGTTCATCATAACACAGTGACTTTAATCCCAGGATTGTTGTAGGACTGTATATTCTAGGAATCCAGGGACCAAAACTCCCATGTCTAATTCTGCAGGATTCCCGGGAGCTTAGGCAGGTATAACTTCTGGAGAGGAAATCTCACTACATGAGCATATTAGTAGCCTGTTGCATTTTGCACAAAGGAGTCAATTGGCAGCTGCTGAGAAGTTTGGGATGTCAAAATAAGTGCCAGAGGATACAGTTTTGGGGCAGCGTTGATATTAAACTGTGCAAAATTTTTATTACACTGCATTTGGAATGAGACATAACTGAGGGTATTGGAATTATCCCATGGCCTCTCATATGCACCACGATAGACCGGAGGTGAACCTGACTACATTTCCCAGCAGGCCTCAGGGCTCTTTCATCATTCAACAGCTTCAGTGAAGAAGTGTTAATTTGCTGGGACCCATTGGCACAATAAAGGGAAAAAGCAGGCCTGGAAGAAGGCAGATTGGAAAGGGCTATGTCCCGTGTTTTGGCTCATATCTAACATTTCCCAGGGCAGACAATAGCAAAGTTCCTATTAGAATCCTAAGAGGACTCTGACCAATGATCCACCTTATCGCTCCGTGCAAACATTTGTCAAACAGCCAAAATTCAGGCCCAGTGTCCACTGCTACAATGGCGGATTCAAAATAAACAGACTGAACTGTTTGGGAAAAGCAGAGGCTGAGGAGCATTGCGTAAGGCTAGAAAAGAAGCTGTCTGCTCAGAGCCATTAGATGTGCTTGCCAGAGCTTGTGTTCATCAGCCTACATGGTTTGCTGATGTGAAAGGTGAAGGACCTGAGCTCCCCTCATAACAGTGCCCTGTTATTTGGCATGACATCATCCATCTAAATTGAACCGGCCAGGTCCAGCTGAGCTGTGCTTAGTGCAAAGCCCAGGGTGTTGTGGAAAGTTCATCCCTATGCCAACTTTCTGCTTCCCTCATCCCGGACCTGGCTAAGAATTGAATTGGCCCCTGGTATAATTTAGAATAATGTAAAGGCAGCTTTAAGTTACATGAGACACAGCACTGCCCTAGGAAAGTGTGAGGGTGGGTGAATGTGCAGCTTTATGCCTCCAGGAGACTTAAATTAGGGGAATTTCTAGCTGTTTTTTTAGGGCAGCTGTCCAGGGGCCAGGAATTGTCCCTGTATTCCTAAATGATTGCTAGAGTTCAATAATGCCATTGTAGGGAGAGCTGATATGGTGCTAGCTGGGGAGAAAAGGTACATTGCTTTCAGTTCCATTACAGCTGATCCAGGAAGGCTGTTGAGGTGGCAGGTGATGTCCCAGCAGCCCCAGTCAGCCCATGGGAAAAGCTCGGACAGATAAATGGCGAGAGTAGAGAAAGAGACGCTACAGTCATTGTGTGCCACCCAGATTGTGCAGATCCTCAGCGGTGGTTCAAAGTGGTTCAAATTCATACCCGCGTTAGAGTGAATGGACCGTTAGAGCGAACGACCTTGTGAAAACCAACCAGCAGAGGGCAGCATTGGCATACATACACAGGAGTCAATAGCGGGCGAAGTGATATTAAGGGACTTTCCCTGAATTTATCATCGTTTGTTTACTATTTTAGAGCTTCCGATTTTCGGTTGTAACCAACAAACACCGTGAAAACACCCCCAATAAAAAAATAGGAAAGAAAGCAATTGGTGGTTGTACCATAAACATGAGAAAAACACTGGAAATGGTTACTTGAATCTCAGGGTTTATCTTTATGGAGCAGTTATGCAGAATATGGGGGTGTAATTTCTAGAGTGCACTAACATGTTGAGCATTAATGGGTTTACCTAGACCCTGCTGCTGCGCGTGAAAGGTCCCCTCGTGCGCTTTAATTGAGTGTTGTTTGCAACAGTACAATGTTAAAGAGCCCTGTGGAACATTACAAAGAGATTACTCACTACTGTGCATACTACTGGAATGAATAATGTATAAGATATACAATATGTAGTACATATAAGTATTGCTCATTACAGTATATACAGAGAGAGACCCAACCCCCCTGATTTTTTACATCTTCAAAAACTCAAAATTTGCTAAAAATACCCCCCCACACACACACAATTAAATTAATAACCCCACCCCGCAAACAGAAGCCCTATCTACTTACATTACAGCAGTGCCCTGAGGGCCCAGTCGGGATCAGGGACTGACTTGGCTTGGTTCTGTACAAAGGAAAATTGGAAGAATGTTCATATCCCTTCTCCCAAATGTTCTCCTACATT
Organism: Dermochelys coriacea; assembly: GCF_009764565.3. Lineage (NCBI taxonomy): Eukaryota > Metazoa > Chordata > Testudines > Dermochelyidae > Dermochelys > Dermochelys coriacea. The sequence continues at coordinate 4,697,685 of NC_050089.1, forward strand.
GTGAATTGCTGCTTTGGGGGAATGGTCCAAAGGGTCAAGGGTGATATTAACTCCTGTTCAGAGGCCCAGCACTGGGTTGTGCCAGGGGCTTTGGGCCCAGTAAAAATAGGACTTATGTGGGACTTGGAATGAGGCGTGGGAGAGTGAGATGCAATGGTTTTAATGCATTTTTAATTGAAAAATGTTTTTGTAAATCGCAGGTTTTTGCAATTTTCTTTTGAATTTGCCATTTGGGGATAAAACGGGAAAATATAATTGATAAACTATTTTTAATACTTTAATATTTTTAAAAATATTTTTGCAGTTTTTTTGGTTTTATCAATTTTCCTGGTTCCCTCTTTTCTCTCTCTCTCTCTCTCTCTCTGCCCCCCCCACCCCCCTTTATCCTCACCTCCTGAAAATTTCCATGGGCAGAATTAAAAAAGGAAATGGGGCTGGAGGGAAGAAAAAAGTGAGAGAAAGTAAGGGAAACCAGAAAAAAAAGGAAAGTGGCCATTTTTCAAAAATGAAGATCAACAATATAAAAATTTTCTATAGAAAAAATTTCAACTGTTTCAAATAAATCAAATTGCTCTTATCTAAAAACTGCCAAATGAAAATGATTTTGAATTTTCAAAAAATTTTCATAACAATTATTTTTTATTTCCCCCCACCAGTTCTAGCACTCCAGGCCTGTGGCTGCCCCTGTGCACATGGAACAATTAGATTGGAAGCACAGCACTGACTATTCTCTGTTTGTACAGCACCTAGCACAAGAGTCTCCTGGTCCATGACTGGGGCTCTTACACACTCCCTCTATACTATTGCTCCTACTGCTAATAATGAGCAAATCCAAGTTAATGGTCTACACAGAGATTGGAGCTTTTTCTTCTCTTTTCTCTTCCCCTGTCCAGGTTAGAACCTGTCCACGGGAAGGAAAAGTGCTTCTACTCTACCAAGAATGGGCCAAATCCTCAGCTGGGGTAAACTGGTGTCACTCCATGTTCAGAGAGCCAATTGCATATTTCTAATTTATACCCCTAGGGATCTGGCTCTCATAGTTCTGGTTACTAGGCTGGAAATCTGGTGAGGCCAAATTTCTAAAGAGATCTCCAGTATTTCTCATTTTCAGCCACATTAGGTATCCAAAGATCTTTAGGCCCCAGATCTTGCCATCAGTAAAATCCCTGGGCATTTTACCACTGATTTCACCAGAACTGGGATGAGATCTTTTATGGAATGTTTCATTCCCGTAAGTAATTATCTTCATATATGTATTATGAAGCTAAGCTTCAGGAAAATGTTTTACAGCTTAAAGGAACTGAACTAACATCACTTTAAGTTACTCCCTTGCTATTTTTCATTTAGATCTTTGCAACATATTTGAGTCCTTCCTGGGCTGGAAGTAGTGATGGATCCAAAAGAATCTGGAGTTTTGGTTTGGATGACATTCAGACATGGGTGCTTCTCTAAACACCATAAATGTGATTCTCCACTGTCCTGTACCTTGTGTCATCATTTATTCTTGACCAAAGTGGTCATAAAACTCTGCAATTCTGAGTCTGATAACACTCTACATCCACGTTGCAGAGATATAAATGTCAACACAGTGGAGAATTAGGTTCCTTGATTTTGCAAAGTTGGGCTTGCAAATCACACGAAAATGGACCTTCTTGAGATATTTTGCTGATTCTGCTTTGAACCAGTACACAGAAATGCAGAAACAGTCACAACAATGAAAAATAAAAGTGGCGGTAAAAAGTTACTTGAAAATTTCCGAACCTCAGGAACTTTTGGATTCAATTTAAATTTCAGACCTAAAAAGAAAAAAACAAACAGAATTAGTTCATATATAAGTAAGATTCAGGAAGTTCTTTGCTCTTTTTAAAATAGCAAACCTGTTCCTTTCTAAGGGTTCAAAAATGTCTAAGAAATTATTTTTTCACATTAATTTTTCAGTTTCACATGCTCTTGCAGCAGTTCTGAGTTCTACCTTGGGCTGGAGGTGGAAAAGCCAAAATGCCATAAGAAAAAGATATCTCACAAGAAGTGTTTTCTTATGGCCCCAATCTTATGGCCCCTGTGATAGGGCCCATATACATGTCTCTTTACTCCTGCATGGAGTTGCTCTGAAATCAATGTGGATTCCACATGGGAGCCATATGTGTATGGATCCCTTTACAAGATCAGGCTTTAATTTTGCAGGCCCAAGACATTTGACTTGTCCACATAAGCCTCCAAACTTCTAAGTGTGTGTCTGAAGCAAACCTTTCTTTGAGGATCTTATTATGTGGGAGCCACTTTGCCCGGCACTACTTTGACAATCTGCTGTTCTGCAGTGAGCAGAAAAAAACAAACCCAGCTTGCTGAAATGTGGCAGGTTGGTTGCCAGCACTTTGACCATATGCCATAAAGAGCAGATACAGACTTACTGTCTCGTGCCCTTTAGAAGTTTCCTATGACAGGTTGACCTAGATTTTTTTTTTTAAGGGACGAGATCTTCAGCTAATGCCAAAAATGCAAACAGAACAAAACAAGAGCCCTGCAGCCATAAATAATTCATCGGCCGAAATCCACTTGGTCAGTAGATATTAAGAGTCAACTTCGCAAGGGTATAAAGAGGACTCTTTACAAAAGGCTCCCATCTTTACGTGACAGATCAGGCCACATGGCGGTTATTGAGGATACAGGAGAGAAGAAAGTCAAGGAATTAAATTAACTGAACCATTCCAAATAAGTAGGGAAGGTGCTGATAGATCACAATAACGACAAAGGCAAGAAGTAGTTTCTCTCCTAGAAACAAATGTGTCTGGCCTGTATCCATGGCTAGATCATATATCTGACAATATCCTCTCTTTAATGCTTTGCAGACCTAAGGTATATTATCATACCCCAAGCCTGAACTCTCCAGGGAAATCATGTCAAGGAATAACCAAGGAAGCGTGTTCATAAAATAGAATGTATAGTGGGCTGGGACTGCCTTATATCCTGCGATAGGCTGCAAGTCATGCCAAGAACCAAAAGGGGGCGCTGTTAGACTGCCATAGGGTTTCATTTATCGCTGGGCCTGTGGGTTCGGTGGTAAGATTAACATGCACGCTCCCCCAGAAAAGGAAAACCGGCACATACCAAAGGCAGTGGTATTTTTAGCCCTTATCTGTGTGCACTCAGGGTGGACTTAGAATTCTCATACAATAATCTTCTCAAGTTTATCCTGCATGGACAACAAATTCCCCAAAGAGGCAGAAAAGCAGCTCATTTTATGAAGCACAGACAGCATGTGGCACGAATCTTTCACTTCTACCGGCTTTATTTGGAGGGACTGCTAATTAAATGAAATGGAAAGGACGATTTTTATTTTTCCTGTCCAAAAAAGCATGATTATTCCTTATGCTAAACTAGAGAATCATATTTTAAGGGGCAATCAAGAGCGGTTGATTCTCATATGGGGAAATACAGAAGGGGTTTTTTTTGCTTTTAATTTATTTTTGGCTCATGAAATGTGCAGGATTGACAGCCTTGGGGCCAGGAGTCTTCAATTTACTCACAGACCAGGGTCAGCATTATAACAGCATAGCAAGTCCCCCACCCCGCAGCAATGTCCAACATCAAGGGTGTAATGGGATCCCCTCAAATAGTCAGTGAAGTCTCTTCTCCATGGACCATTCCGTCTTTGGGGAGATCATCAGCAAATGGGCCACCTGTGGTGGTTGTAGCTTTTGAGAAGTGGGTATTTCTCCAATAGGAGACTCACCAAACACTGTTTTGTTAAGGCTAAGGAACTGTTAGGAACAAACAGACTTCAATGGAGTTACCCCTAATTTACACCAGCGTACGAGAGATGAAAATTGGGCACTTTGAATGTCCTTTATCTGCTGAACCAAACTTAGGGCCTCAGCGTCTGCCTTTAGAGACCCCCTTCATTGACATCACTTTCAGATCTGAGCATTTTAGGGGAAAAGGGATACCAGTTGAAATCCTGTGTAATGGATCTGAGATGAGATTTTTGTTGGCGAGGTGATGGCTGAGAACACAGAGCAGAAGGTTCCCTCCGTTTTGTGCATATTTTAAGCATTTATTATTTCCCTGGGTTGTATGTACTGTGACAAAGTTCCTGCTCTACCTTGGTGGGTCTTGCGCTTATTGGCGGATTTGCTCGCCTTGGAGCTTCACGGCAGCCCTCAGCTTTGCCGTTTTTCTGAATTTACAGTCCAGGTCGATGACTCCTGTGTCTGACCAGGAGTTGGGAGGATTTGGGGGGAACCCGGGCCCGCCCTCTACTCCGGGTTCCAGCCCAGGGCCCTGTGGAATGCAGCTGTCTAGAGAGCCTCCTGGAACAGCTGTGCAACAGCTACAACTCCCTGGGCTACTTCCCCATGGCCTCCTCCCAACACCTACTTTATCCTCACCACAGGACCTTCCTCCTCATGTTTGATAATGCTTGTACACCTCAGTCCTCCAACAGTCCATGTTCTCACTCTCAGCTCCTAGTGCCTCTTGCTCCCAGTTCCTCACACGCACACCACAAACTGAAGTGAGCTCCTTTTTAAAAACCCAGGTGCCTTGATTAGCCTGCCCTAATTGATTCTAGCAGCTTCTTGATTGGCTGCAGGAGTTCTAATCAGCCTGTCTTAATTGTCTCTAGAAGATCCCTGATTGTTCTGGAACCTTCCCTGTTACCTTACCCAGGGAAAAGGGACCTACTTAGCCTGGGGCTAATATATCTGCCTTCTATTACTCTCCTATAGCCATCTGGTCCAACCCTGTCACAGTATGCATTAGTCAAGATGATGTCCAGAGCTGGCTAACCCTCTTGCCCATTTTTTGAAGGTTTGACAAATCTAGGCAAGATTTAGGAGCCTCCATTTCTGGATATCCAACTTGAGACCCTTTAAAGAGGTCTCACTTGGAGGGGGTGAGAGCTCAGCACTTTATGAAAATCAGCCCTTGTAAGGTGTCTCGATTTGTACACCCAGAGATCACTAGTCATTATGGAAAATCCTGGGCTATGTTCACAAAGACAGTCCAAAGGGAGTTTCACAGAAGCTGTTTGTGGTGGACTCCAGGAAACCTTGCATTTTCAGAGAAATAAGCCCCAAAACCACCAATCTTTCAGGGCATGCTTGATAAGAAACCTGAAAAAGCTAGTAACTGCAGGAAAACCCTCACTCAAAGACATGGCCAGCTTTGCTGCTGCTTATATTTCCTCTACACCTCAAGATGCGAAACGCTGCAAGATGCACTAGACATGAGTCACTTTGGAAATACCCACTGTCCCTTGATGTTCTTCCTCTAGGGCACCCCTTCTTAAAATACCCACAAATGCAACTGATGATGTCATCGTGGATATGATGCCATGGCAGCCACTCAGCATTTCCAGTACCAGACTGGACTTTCTGATAATGATGGCGGGGGAAAACATGGTGCTACCTAACCCAGGTAAAAAAAATGCATGCGTTGCTAACCAGCAGGTTTGCAAGCAGTCTAGCACTCAGAGGGTAGTTCTATTTTTTCCGTTTCATCATAAATTAATGGCACGGTCACATTCACTCCTAAGTAGGGGGCCAGTGAAAGGGTTATGCACCACTTTTATCCCATGTAAGTTCTCAAACTAGGGTGTAAATGGTCCATAGACTTCATTCGAGCGCTCTGCACAGGGTTGATTGAAACTTTAAATAGATGCCAAGGATTTACATAGAACATGAATGCCATGTGACCTGGTGACCTTTACATCAAAAGACATATAGGCAGGAAGACTCTTTAGGCCAGATCCAGAGCTGCTATAAATTGGCATAGCTCGACTGAAGTTAACAGACCAAATCTTCATGTGGTGTAAACTGGCATAACTTCATGGAAGTAAATGAGCCAGATTCTGACCCAGTATAAATCAACACCATTTCATTAAAGTTAATACAGCTATGCCAGTTTTAATCCATCTGAAGATTTGGTCTTGGGCTCTAATCACTAATGGGTGAATTGCAAAGGTTCAGTGGTTTGGAATGAGCTAGATAAGTTCCTGAAAGTTTGCAGACAGAGATTAAAAACATGGCAGAAAACACTTAAAAATAAAATTCAGAATGAAAAAAAGAAATGCAAACTAACACATACTTGGGGGAAATAAATTGAAATACAAATATTCAATGGAAGGAGGAGCATAGGGAATATAAACGCTGAAAGAGACTTGGGGTGAAAGTGGGCAACAAATTCAACATGTGATTGTAATGTGATATGGCTGCAGGATGACCAGTGCTACCTATGCAGTATGTTATATATAGAACACATGCAAAAACATCACACAACCAACCAAGGATATAACTGTCTCTCTCTATGGGTGAAATTCAGCTCTGTGTAGAGAGTCAACATAAGATCTAGGTGACACTTAAATCCCATGCTAGCCCTCAAAGTTGGTCTTAAGTGTGATTTAAAACGGAAGAGAAGCTGAGTGGATAGAGCTCTAGACTGAAGCTTGGGAGATCTGGATTCTATTCCCATCTCTGCCACTAGCCTACTTGGTGGCCTTAAGCATGACACTTCCCTTTCTGTGCCTCAGTTTCCCTATCTGTGAAATGGGGACAATGATACTGACCTCCTTTGTAAAGTGCTTTGAGCTGTACTGAGGAGAAGTGCTGTACAAGAACTAAGTGTTATGTAAGTGATGCATAGGTTGTTGACTGACACTCGATATGGTTAAATTCCACCCTATGTAATTCTGGCACAATTGCACCTGGAATAATAGGAATATTAAGCCAGATCCTTAGCTGGTATAAATCAGCGTAGTTCCACTGACTGATCTGGCTAGTTGTGGTCACCTGATTGCCAGAAAACATATTGAGAAATTGGACAGCGTTACACAGGCAACCTTAAATTCAACCATTCCTAACTCAGTGCATGGCTTTGCAATCTTAATAATGTCTTTTCCCCTCAGTTTCTTTTGTGTGTGGCTCTTCTGGGCAAAGTCCAAGATTTTTTCCACTTTGAATTCCCACTGCAGTTTCTGCTGGGTATAATAACCCACGCCACACTCTGTCCCAAAATGTTGAGTAATGCTGCTGTGGGCTTTAACAGAGAGAAAGAGCTGCATTTGAGGAGTTGGGCATGTGATTCCCATAGGTGTAGTTTGTGAAATGGTCAGGGATTTGGGGGATTATAGGGTACACATTTCAAAAGCATCTAGGTGACTTTTGATGGACTTTAGGCGCTTTTGAAGCTTGTTTCCATAATTAGTTATTATTTACACAGCACCACAGATGCACATTGCCCTTTGCAAAACAAATGAAGATGGAGTTGCAGCCCAGAAGAGTTTAGAGTATGTTGACACTGTCTTGTAAAGCTGGGTCTGTGAGACCCGGGCTTGTGGAGTCCCTGCATTGTGAACCTGGATTTGTAAGTGCTAGACCCAGGTCTCACAGCTGTGCTAACACAATCCAAACTGCACTGGACAGACCTTTCGCCTCATGTCTGCAACTTGAGCTGCAGCCACACTGCAGGATGACAGTTGATGCATGACTTGGACCCTGACTCACTCCCTTAGCAGGGTCCTAGAACCTGGGTCTTGAGTCCTTGCTGACCAGCGTCAGACTGATTTATGTGTGGACAGAAAGGGGACTTGGGCTCACATCTGAGTCAATGCCTGGGTTTGATCCTATAAGCACTTATTGCCATGTGGCATTCTTACTATCAGGAACAGACCCCTTTGAAGCCAATGGGACAGCTTAGGAAGATAACCATTCCCCCTGGTAGCCAGGAGTTGTAGCACTGGGCCCCAAATTAAGGCAAGGACAATGGAAAAATAGAAAACTATGGAAGGGCCAGGGAAGAACCAGGCCTATTGGCTTCAGTCTTCATTGAGAGAAAACTCAGTTGCATGCAGTATGAGATGAAGAAGCATATTGTGTGATTACAGGCAGTGGACTGGGACTTGGGAGACCTCAGTTAAATGCTCAGCTCTGCCACAAACTCCGTGTGACCTTCGGCAAGTCACGTGATCTCTGTGCCTCAATTCCCCATTTGTAAAATAGCCATAATAGACAAAGGGTGGGTTTTCATGTCTATTTAGGTTTTAAGGTCTCCAGGGCAGGGGCTGTCTCACACTTTGTGTTTGTGCAGTGCTTAGCAAAAGATGGTCTGGATCTCATTTGGAGTCTCTACACACCACTGTAATACAGTAATAATAACAGGGCAGATTCAGACTCTGCCCATGCCAGGAATAGCACTGTAATGATGCTGCCTCTGGTGGGACCCAACGGAGAGTACCAATTCAGGATAAATTGCTTACAGCAGGGCAGTTACAGCTCAAGGCTGGGGTTCCTTTGCACACCAAGGTAAACAGAGAAGACTTTGGTTTTACCCCACTGGCTAACCATAAGTCATACAAGCAATTCCCTTAGACACTCCAGTTTCCCAGTATCACCACCAGTGCCACTCGTTATGGGGATGAATGGTTATGAAAACCAATACCCCAGTAAAAGAAAAAAGGTTCTCTCGATCCCAAAGGATCAAGCCCCAGACCCAGGTCAATATACAAGTTAGATCTTACCCGCAATCATACTGTTGCCAATCCTTTAGAATCTAAAATCTAAAGGTTTATTCAGAAAAAGAAAGCAATATAAATGAGGGCTAGAATTGGTTAAATGGAATCAGTTACATACAGTAATGGCAAAGTTCTTTGTTCAGGCTTGTAGCCGTGATGGAATAAATCAAGTTGCTGGAATACATCCACAGCTGGGATGGGTCATTTAGTCCTTTGTTCAGAACTTCAGCTTGTAGCAAAGTCCCTCCGGAGGTCAGAAGCAGGACTGAAGACAAAATGGAGGAGATCCAGCATCTTTTTATATCCTCTGCCCTGTGGACGATCACAGCAGCAAGATGGCGCCTGGAGTCACATGGGCAAGCCACATGTCCATGCATGACTCAGTTCTTTATAGACCAATGCCATTGTTTACATGTTAGTTTGAACGTTCCCAGGAAAGCTCAGATGTGGATTGGCATCTTTCAAAGTGCATTGTCAGCTAAGTGTTTCTTGATTGGGTACTTATTGAGAATAGCCACTTCTCAAGAAGTTGATCAAATGCTTCAATGAGGCTACTTAGAATAAAATCATATTAAGATACAAGTACATAGCCAATATTCATAACTTCAACTACAAAAATGATACACGCATACAGACAGCATAATCATAATCAGCAAATCATAATCTTTGAATAGACACCTTACACAACAACCTTTGTACAATATTTTCTGCAAATATATCACCGTGGTTGCAACAATGATTGACATGGTCACAGGGTTATGTCAGTAACATCACAAGCTCATGCATGTAACGGGGAATGGTGCAAGCAAACGGTTCTTGAGTGTGAAGCTGGTCTGTTTTGGGCATAATATGCCTGCAGCATCATTGCCATTTGCACTGGCACATGTTGATTGTGTAGGTGCAACTTCAGTGCCTTGAAAATCAGACCCTTTATATCACCTGTGTGATTCACCTGCAGCAAGATAGGTTTTCCAGTCAAATATTCAGGTGGTCTGAAAAGCTGATCAGAGTCCCAAGTCCCATTTGAATGATATCATTATAGAGGGAATGAAATCAGTGCCTCCAGTCCTGGCCATCTTTTATAAAGCTAACTGTTTCATTGGCCTCTTGAAAGTCCCACGCCTTTTTGTGCCACTTGCTGGCATGGCATCCCGGCATCCTGTATTTGAATCTTCAGCATCATGTCGTGACTTCTGGGACAGCTGCAAAACAGTCTGCGGCTTGGCCTCTGTGTCACTAGGCCCATAAATAACAAAACACACAGAGGCCCCTAATGTTTCAAGCAGCGGGCTTGAAATTGACATGATGGATATCTAAGCAAAGGACAGAGGAGAGAGGAGACTGGGGTGGGAGAGGCTTACAGTGAGCGAACAATGAGAGGAGGCCTAAGTGACTCCACTTTCTAAACAACTCTGCTGTTTCCTAGACGTCATAATTCTAGCGTCCGACAGGGGAATTATGAAGCCGGTCAGGAGTCAAGTGGAGATTTTATCATGAATCGGAGCTGCGAGGCAGGGACTGTGAATAGCACTTGGGTGGAGGACCAAAAAAATAAAAATTGCAATCAGCTTTTCCGTGGCCTACATTTAATGTGATAGGCTGTCTCTGGACTGTACAGCCCTCATCTCCCAGCTATTCTTTACTCCAGTAATGTTATCCAGACTCTTCCCTCTCTCACCATTTTTATTTAATTAATTATTTGTATAAGTTGCATCTAGAGGGTCCAGCCAAGATCAGGGATTCATTGTGCTGGTTGCTGTACTGTCACATAGGGAGATGCATCTAAATAGACCAGACAGAGAAAAAGGTAGGAAGGGAAATTGGCATGGCCAGTACCTTACAAGTCAGTTGCAGAACCAGACATAGAACCCACATCTCCTAATTATTAGTCTAGCTACCTACCCACTCACTAGACCACACAGCCTCTTACAGCATATACTTAGCATTTCTGAATATAAAGTGCATATAACAGTGAACAGTTGTTTGGCTTTGGATTAATGGCAGGCAGCTTGGTTTGCTGAAAATAAAAACGGTACCAAAGCTGTGTGAGAAATTCAAATCAAGCCTCAAACAATTTGTTGAAAGTTAAAAAATGCAGGCTAACTGCTTATTAATACTTCTTCTTATTAATCTGATGTTTGATCACCTGTTATTTCTGGTCCTTTGTTCTTGTGACACTTCTGATCAGAAGCCAGAAGTAGCTGAAATCCTACAAAAGAGTCATTTCTGGGATAACTTTTGAAGATTGAGAAGGATATGGATATAATTTAATATTTATATTGCCATAGGTCCTAGAGACCCTATCCGGATTGAGACCACATTATGCTAGATGCAGAGTAACCACAAAAAGTGATATGATTCCTGTCCTAAGGAAATTAAAACCCTAGAAGGCAAGTGACATATGAAGGGTGAGGGCAGAGCTGTTAATAGATGCTCACTTTTACAATAGAGCTGGTCTGAAAGTGGATTTTTCTTTTTTCTTTCTTTCTTTTTTTTCCTTTGCAGGAAATGTCTTGTTTTTTGCACAAAATCAAAATCCATAATATTTCAGCAGAAAACCCCTTCTAGATATTGAAATGCCTTGTGCTCCTATTCTCTTTTACAGTGTGGGTTCCCTGGTCAGACTACATCTCCCATGATGCACTGTGGTCAGATCTCCCCCTCTTGGTGAAAGAAGCTAGGGTCTCACGGCAGTCCCATGGCTTTCGTACATCATGGGAGTTGAGGTCTGGCTGGAGAGCCTTGTCCGTACAGGAGAATGAGGGTATGAGAAACCTGAACCGTTATTCCTGTGAGGCTCTGCAGTGGCATTTCAGGTTTTTAGTCTTAGGGTGCAACGTTTTACGACAAAAATCTAAATTTTATGTAGAAAATGAAAATTTTAATTTAATCAAAAACCCAATTTCTCATTAAAAAACAGTTTGGACAGATCGTTTTCAACCAGCCCTGATTTATAAACATATATACACTTTTTTAGATTTTTTTTTTTTTTAGAGCTAGTACCAGCTATTACCATACACCCCTCCACCAAGCCACCATGAATGGCCTGATCTCTTACATGGCAAATGTAGCTCCGGCAGAGGGATTTGAAGGAGAGGACAGTTGCCTTGCAGATCAGTTCAGAGAGGGCACTCCATGCATTGGGGCAACGTGGAAGAAGGTGCAGCGACGCTTGTGTGTGAAACTAACCAAAGAACAGACAAAGCTGGCCATATTGGCAGACCACAGAATGCAAGGATGGCAAGACAAACAGGGATGGTGATAGCAGTCAAGAGTGGGCAAGACTCCCCCATTGCTAACAGCGACTAACACCTGAAAGGAACACTTAGGGATTGGACATTTATACGCATATCCAGACCATCATGAGTTATCATAATTATTCTGGAAGGGATAGCAACCCTCATGCTTCAGGTTTTAAATCAATCTCTAAGTATTAGAGATCAGGATGAGACCAGGGTGGGGAGCAGATTATTCCACATCAGCTAGAGCTGGATTCTTATACCCTTCTTGGAAGTAATTGGTGCTAGCCAATGTCTGAGACAGGATACTGATCTAAAGGGACCTCAGGTCTGATCCAGTCTGGCAATGTCTATGTTCCTTTGCACTGCGATCAGCCCCAATTAAGTAAATGTCTAACCCTATTCCTATTTAGCCAAGCACGTAAATATGCCTAACTTTAAGTGATGAACTGCTGAATCATGGATGTAATATCTTTCGTCTAAGGAACTCAAAGCTCATAACCCTCATAACCGTCCTCTGTGGTAGGTAAATACTATTAGTGCTATTTAACTGCAATAACTCCTTGTAAATTATAGTCACAGATAAACAGCACATGATTTGATGTGGATAAAAATAAAAATCCATATTGCCCCATTATCTGGCATTGGTTAAGCTTCTACTCGTATACATTTTTGGCTAATTTCTCGTGCTCTCTCAGTCTCTCTTTTTTAATGAAATGTTATTTATTTATAGCTAACCTCGCTTTGACTTTGAAGCAGGAGCCAAGCGTTTGTGAAGCTGTTCAGATAGGGGGCTTGAAAAGGAGAATTATGTCTGTTTCAGATGTTTTCAAAAGTTATTGTTTATAGCCAGAGAGAACTATGACACTTCTCCAAATTAACTTTCCCTCCCCTCTGCATTTCTATAGGCCATGGGCAAAGCAGATGTCTCCAGAGTTAGGAGAAGAAATCGTAATGAGTGTGGGGGAAAGAGAGATGAAAAGGGATTTTAGACAGGAAGTCTCCAAGGGCCAGCTTGCTGGCTTAGTTGAATATTCTCCACTGCCATATGGGTAGCCTGTCTGGGAGACTCCATTTCTCACTCCCCTGGCCAATATGGGTGTGGAGTGCTATGGACATAACACGCTCTGTAACATTGATCAGAAAATTGGGCAAATGTTGACCTTTTGGCAAAAAATCGAAACCATAAATATTTCAATTGGGAAATTCCGCCATAGTGCCTCTTGGGAGTCATTTTGTGCTCCCGTTCCCTCCTACATGCTCGGCTCTCTAGTCAGAGTGCATCTCTTGTGATGTACAATGGTTTCTCCAGTTGGTCTTCTCCCCTGCCACTGCATCTACTGTCTAGAATACCAGCAATAGGGTCTGATCACGCACATTGGGAGGTAGCTGTTGCCTAGGGTCTTGGCATAACTAGATGTGTTTTTCTTTGGAGATGGCTAAAATTCACCAGCAGTATATTATTTCGTTTCTGTAGTTTTCCATGTAATATACTTGATCCATATTTTCTCACCTTGCACCATCCTTGACTTATAAAGACTCAGGACCATGGCCTATGAAAGATAAGCATTTCCATAAGTGTCTGCAGTCTCATGGCCTATCCAGGCTATGACAACCGCTCAAGCACAGGAAGGGTGGAACCTCCAAAGAGGAGAGAAATTATTTAAGGGTATAAAATCATAGATCTAGGAATAAACCAATGAACTTAAGAAAGGGATAATGCAGACTGACTATAATAAAAGCTTTTATATAGCACTTTTCATCAGTAGATCTCAAAGTGCTTTAAAAAGGTCAGTATCGTTATCCCCATTTGTAAAATGGGGAAACTAAGGCACAGAGCGGCAAAGTGACTTGTCCAAGTTCACCCAGCAAGCCAGTGGCAGAGTGAGGACTAGAACTGAGGTTTCATAAGTCTTACTCCACAGCTGTACCCACTAGGCAATACTGCCTATCAGGAAAAAAACCCCTATCCAATTAGTAGAGCTGGTCAACTTTGTCCTACATTTGGATTTTTTTGGTGAAGGCTTTCACTGAAATTTTTTAATTTCAAGGCAAAACAATGGGAAAAAAATTCAGCCACAACAATTGTATCTGTGTTTCAGCCATCTCTGTCATATCAGCCTCTGGAACAGTCTTGTAAGGGAAATAATAATAATCGCTTGGGATACTTGAAACAAGACTGGACTGATAGCCAGAGTATGTGTGGTGCAGAAAAAACCCCAGCAGTTGTTAGGGTCTGGCTGAATGAGTTCATGAGAGCTGTTTAAGAAAAGGACAGTGTTGGCACAAGAACAAGTGGGGATGAATAACTTTTGGCTGGAAATTAGAAGAAGTTTCTAACTATCAGAGGAGTGAGGTCCTGGAACTGCCTTCCAATAGGAGTAATGGGGCAAACAATCTAACTAGTTTTAAGATGGAGCTTGGTAAGGTTATGAATGGGATTCTATACAGGGTTGCCTGTGAAAGCAGAGGACTGGATTCAACTACCCAGAAGGCCCCTTCCAGCCCTATGTTCCTAATAATTATTTCTCCATATCCAACATTGATTCTTGACTCAGTGCTTGTCAGCTTGTCCCACTTCAAGTTGACCCAAGTAATGACCTTGGTGACCTTCAGGAATAATGCCCCATCTCCAGGCTATTTCTGGCAGTCTGTCCAATAAACAGAACATTTAAATGTCTAGGTGAAGTTAGTTGTTGGAAAGCTCAGATTTTTCTATCAACACATGAGAGAGGCTCATTGAAATACTGGGATATTTCTATGGCTCCATCTTTGGTGTCTGAATTACATCATGCGCTCACGATAAGGTGAGAGGCAGAAAGCATGACAGAGAGTCTTTGATAATGTATGTGGTGGCTCTGGATCCTTGCCAAAAATGATTATGGGAGTCACATACCTTAATCCCATTGCATTTGCCAAGCAATTCCTGGGGAGTGATGTGATTTCCTTCGTTTAAGCCAGGAATGGAGACAAATTGAGCCTCTGTTGTTGACACACAGATTGTTTGGGGGCAGGAGTGAGAGAAGAGATAGAGAATGGTCTTCACAGCTGACCTGTGGTACGTGTATGAAGCAGGATGGACAAGTACCCTGGAAATTGTGGCATCTTTCCCTTGTGTTTCAATGTGCTCCCTATTTGACCTCTATTCACATTATCTAAATAGTTCCAATGCACACTGTGATGTACATATTTACCAAGATCTCTGTGGACAAGAACAAGATGTGTAACAGACTCTCGCTTTGATAAATGAGCCATTGCTGGCGTACACACCCAAACATCCCATAATCACGTTTCACAAACCACATTCAAACTGGTTGCCTTCAAAACAAAGCTACTCTTAGGCAGTTGGGGAGGGAGAATGACTGTTCAGATTGCTGCTGGGACCCAAAAATGTCCTAGGTTAGCTAAGGTGCAGTGATTTGGGAAAATGCTCCTTTCTTCATGAAGGGACACCAAGTGAGAGATGCACAACCTGGTCCCTACAGGTGCTCAGGAAGGACCATACGCTGGCAGCATGGCTGGCAGAGGGGGAGAGTATCTTTGGGGAGGGGGCCAGCCTCACACCCAGGTGCTGCAGGACCTAGTTGAACCCTAGAATGGGGCATATTTCCCTTCTTCTTTTACTGCTGCTGCTACTACTAACTTGCTTTGATTTCTGGTTGGAAACATTATCCCTTGAGAAGAATTTTGCTACATCTGTCTTTTGTTTCTGCTGAGCCATTCATCAGTTTTCCAATGCAAGTGGGGACTCCTGTACAATGGAGGAGCTCCCATGGAAGGACAGACCCATCCTTTCATAAAAGTTATGGCAGAAAGACAGAACAGGTGCATATCACTTCAAGCCTTCCACATGATTCACTGTGTTTATTATTAATCATGTGCATGGAGCAGGTGCAGAGAAAGTCTATTAGGATGACAAGGGGAAGGGAGAGCCTGTCTTTCAAGAAGAGACTAAAAAAGCTTGGCTTGTTTAGCCTAGCAAAACTCAGGCCGAGGGGCCATCTAGTTGCTCTCTATAACTACTTCAGGGGAGTGAACATCAGGGAGGGTGAAGAGAGATGTAAACTAAAGGACAGTGTTGGGACAAGAACAGCTGGGTGCAAACTGGCCCTGAATAACTTTAGGCTGGAAATTAGGTTTCTCACCATCAGAGGAAGGAAGTTCTAGAACAGCATCTCAGCAGGAGCAGTGGGGGGAAAACAACCTAAAAAGTTTTAAGATGGGGTTTGATAAATTTATAAATGGGATTATACAGTGGAGTGGCCCATAATATCAAGGGACAGGATTCAGTGGTTAGAAACCATGTTCTATGTTCCTATATTCATTACGGTAGCGCACTGAGACCAACCAAGATAGCACCATACAAACACAGAGGAGTAGGACAGTCCTTAGTTTGGACCATTCCAGCTTGCAATACAATTCAGTGCAAACCCTGATGTGTTCAGAAATGCATCTCTTTCCCCAGCAGAAGTTTTTGTCCAGGTCTTTTGCCAAATTACATTATTCCTCTGGGAGAAATGGCAGGGTTGGTGATTGTGCATTGTTTTGTTTACATGCTTGTGCTATCTGCCATCATCGTAGCCAGGGGAACTTTTTAGGAACAATTTTAAAGTCATTTAGAAAAGCACTCAATCAGCTACATGTATACAGTGTATCAGGAGACCCAAAATAAATGCAACTTAAAGATTTGCTGGATTTGTAAGATCAAGTATCTTTTTCTTTTTCTTTTTTTTTTTTTTTACAAGCCTTCCTAACATTCAATTAGCTGAGCTTCCCAGCTGGAGACTAAGTTAATGGAGGAATTTGTCTATAAAACAGAAATTGCAGCAACAAAGTTCACTCTAGCAGGATTCTACACTCTATCTGGGCATGCCGGACCACTGGAGCATCCTAAACGTTGGAGCAGAACCATGAAGTGGTTATTTACTGTGCTGAAATCCAGAGTTTGGCTTTATGGAACCCCTGGGTACAGATGGTAACACAATACATATTCCCTGCACCTATCCACCCTAAATGGAATGCAGGGAAGCATTTACTGTGAATGAGCAGGGACAAGATCAGCCCTTGGATGGTGCTCCCATTGAAGTCAGACACATGAGAAATGTCATGGCATAGTGGTCCCCTTACACCACACTACACTCCCATTTGATCATTTTGAAACAGAAGCCAGGAGAGGGAATGAGCCGATCGAGCTGGAGAATTCCAGCCATGGCTACCAAGAAAGGTGCTGGAAAATGCCCCTCCCCACCAAAAAGAAGATGCTATTTTTATTTTGAAGGAGGGAAACCAGTTTGGGACGCAGTTCTCTCTCACTCTCTCTCCCTGTGTGGCAGATCCAAAGAGTTTCCTGCAGTCCTGAGGCTCAAGTCAGGGCTGGTTCGAGGGACAAGGCAAGTAGGGCAGTGGCATTAGAAGCCACCTTCCAGGGGTACCGAACTGCAGTGCAACTCAGCATTGGTCAGTTGCTGGTTGTGGGAAATTTTTTGCCCAGTCACTTGGGAATGGAATACTGGGAATGGAACACTGGGAAACAGACTCTGCTGATGTGTAGAGCCATGGATATGCTTGCTTGGAACTAACCCCAATAAACATTGCATTGCCTGCACTTCAGACTTCCGGTCTTCTGCTTTCTGTCTGCATGACAAGAACCAGAGAGGGGGTGAAGGGAAAGCCCCCAAACAGGGCGGTGCTAAGAATATTTTCCACAACTAGCTGGCAAAATAGCTAGGGCCATGCCTGGCTCAAGGCATCTGTCCATGGTGATAGCACTGTGGAAAGAGAAGAAGAGGATGCACAGACACCCCAATGAATAGCTCCACTTGGGGCCTCTTCTATAGCTATTTGCCCATTCATAGTCAGGGCCAGTCAGCCTAGCATGGAACCTGTCACAGCACATGGGATTAGCAAGTACCAGGTCTGGCACATCTGATAGTTTAGGGAAGAATTTACACACTAACCTGTGATAGAGGTTTATCATGGTACATTTGAGGCAAAGTGAAGAAAGAATGTTTGGGTGAGCTCATCACAAGTCATGGAGATCATGGTAAGAATGTGAAGAAGTCATGGACATGTTCTGTGGGAACCAAATAACAGGTACCCCTGCAGAAAGTGGCCTCTGGGTGCAGGTGTTGTTCGTTTTGGGGGTACCTCACACAATGACTTGTATTTTCGGCTACTGAAATTGTCTTAAATTTTATGAAGTGCCTAATCCTATCCCGGACCCTTGCCTGAGAAGTAACTCTAACCCTAATCCTCCATCTATTTTTCCTGGACCTTTTTGATCTTCTGCTGGTGCCCACAAGGATAGGCTGGTGGTTTCCAGTCAAGTCCTTTTTGTCCCTATAATGTTCTCTGTCTGTCTACTCTCTGATAGACTCCTATGGACTTTTTTCTCAAAACAGATTGTAGACTGTCCACCTGGTCATCCACTCACCCACTCCGTCACCCAGTCACATACATGGTTACCCAACTACCTCTCCTACACTTTGACGTTCACTCCGAAACCCACTCATATGGTCATATGCCCATGAACTCACTCATGCCTTCATCCACCTCCCTGCCAACTCATCTGCTTACTGTATCTGCCTGTACAGGCAGTCCTCAGACTTATGACATGATTGGTTCCAGAAAATTGCGTCTTAAGTCAAAACGTCGTAACTCGATTTGCCCATTGGAACAATGTTGGATCAAGCATCATAAAGTTGAAACCGACCTTGGAAAGTTGAAATAGGATGTCAATTTATAAGTGTCGTAAGTGCCGTTCATCATAACTCAAACATCATAAAGTCAAGGATGGCCTGTACATTCATTAATTCCTTCTTCTGACTAGGCACTTGCCCATCTATCTGTGACCTCTCCATTCGTGCTTGTTCTCACCCATCCACCTTCATACTAGCTCCCTCAAATACCCAAATGTGCAAACTCCAGATAGACTTTTTTTAAGCACAAACTTGAAAACCCTGTGATTCCTCACGCTTATGAAGACCATTGCAAACATCCAGTCTTAGAAATGAAACTCAGCTTTACTGTCTCTTAAGAGTAGCAACAGTAACAATATAATTTATTTCAAGGTTTTTTTTAACAGGAGCTGAGGGAATAATTGAATTTTTGGTTGCGGGGGAGGGGGCAACCTGAAAAATTCCAAAAATATTTTGGACCCTTTCAACCCAAAACTGATTTTTTGTTTGTTTGTTTCAGACAGAAAAAACACTAAAAAATGAAACCAAACCAAAACATTTTTTTCAATTTTTTTTTGTTTTTGGGTGTTTTCAAACAAAAGATTGTTTTGAAACAAGAAGTCTAAACGCACTGTTTAGAAATGATCAAAATGAACAATTTCTCCTTTTTAAAAAACATTTTGATTTTCCTGGTCAAAACTATTCACCAAATTTGACCCATATTCATGATTAGTTTTGGTGTCCTAAAACATGAAGTTTGTGGTGCATGTACTATTCACTGGAAAATAAAAATCTCCCAGCTCTATCCTTAAAGTTTGGGTTTTTTATATATAGTGCTAATGTGCATTCACCCAGTTTGTGAGCATGCAATGTATATGTGCAAATCTGGGATTTGCTTACATAAATGTCTATTTGTGCATGAAACTCTGGCTTGCAAACACATTGGGCATTCCTTGCATGCATTTCAAGTGTGTGCAAAAATATGGATATACAGAGTTTTGAAAACTGGGACCCTGAGCAATGTCTTTAATTTCAGATTGATTCATCTTCTGAACTCAAGATTCAAGGCTGTACAACAGTGGAATTTTTTTGAAAGACACTCCCACGTCTAAAGAATTCATGCAACATCTGGGAGGCACGTCCATGCTGGAAAGGACAGTGCATTATTAATTGGACATTAAGTGGTGGGCCTTATCTGAGGCTATTTCACATTTTATTAATTACAGAGTGGTTAATAACAACCTTCTGTCACTGGTATTTATAGAACCATAAAATGGATCCATGATTCTGGTCTCACATCTGGTGAAACTGACAAACATATTTTCTTTTACCTTCCATCCCCAAACTTTCTAATGGCTTGCAGATTTCCAGGACGACAACTGGAGATAACAGATTAGGGTATTTTGGAGGCATTGCTAGTTGCTCCATTGTGAAGGGTGTATTGAGCTTTGTACTTCAAACAGGACCAAAATCCCTCTGTTCTATACTTTACTGATGGAATTGAGTCTCCAGATTTGGCACAATGACTCTTCAAGGGAAGAGTTGAATTTTCTGTGTAATAAATAGTAAAATACTCCCTCTTTGATATTCTGCCTTTATTTTTGTCACATTGATTTGGTTCCGCTAGCTGAAAACCACAACCCACCCAGCACACCACTTCTGATAACACCTCAGACATAGGCCACTTCTGAAATATTATAGTGAAGCACCCAAAGCAGAGTGGATTGATTTACTTTAAAGTGATGTAAAACTCTGCTTTTAATCATGATTGAAATCGGCAAGCAGGAAACCTTGAATTAAATAAGTGTTTTTAATCATGTTTTGCATTTGTACTTTTCCCCAAAAAAGTTTGATTCTCATTGGTTGATAACCATTAAAACATGCCAATTTGCAACTAAATAATAGCTTTTATACTAATTTTTGACCTCCTTTTTGCTAACCAGGAGGATACACTATCCATACACATTTATTTAAGCAATTATATAACTTAACTTACATTTATTCAGATTCCTAATTTTTATATTTTTATCATGTTAGAAAATGTAAAATGGGGCATTTCTATTAGATTATGGGGTTTTTTTATTTGTGATCTGTATCAAACTCTATTTGTATGGAAACTCAAACTGAAGAAACATGCAAAACAAAAACAGGTTTTTTTAAATTAATTAAAACTACCTTAAATGTGCAGGATACATAAAATTTTCTTGTTATCAAAACATGTTTTGCATTTAAACCTACCTGATTTATTAAACACAGGTACTATTACTAGTAGTTGATTAATTGAACTGATTGTTTCAGATCACTATGCCCTTCAAGATTTTAGAACTAGTAGATCTCATCCTCTCACATCTAATTCATAGCTTGGAAGAGGAAAACAAGCTTTTCTGAATTTTTAACTCCCAATTGGTTTCTTAATTTTGAATGAAGTAGTCATTGAACGGAACTATTTGAATAAACAGAAATGAAGAAAATATTCTCTCTGCACCTGACTACTCTGTCAAAAGCAGGCTCCATGTGCTTAGCCAGTGACTTCCACCAGTTCAGTGGTTTCACTTTTTTTAAAGCATATTAGCAAATGTGCAGTGCTTAATGTTATTTTTTAAAAATAATTTAATTTAATAGATTAAAATAAATTTAGGCCTTAACATAAATTGCCCATTCCAAATTGGCTATTTTTTAAAAAAACCTTCCATTTAAATTTTAAAAAATCTGATTTTTAATTTTTTTTAGAAAGTAATACATTTTTATCCCCCCCCCACCCCCGACCCAAAATGTTGTTCCCAACTGTGAGTGGCTAATGTGGCTGAGAAGGGCCAATTAACCAGCAAGGCCACAGCTGAGGGGAATTAGGTGGCCTACATAATCCCCTGAAGGATGATGGTGCCCAGCTGAGAAGGAACAGACAGGGCTAGGATAAAGCCAACAACAGCAAGGGGTTGCTGGGAAGCAGGCTGTAGTAATTCCCTGGGTGGTGTGTCTGAGGCTATGGAGTTTAGTAGTTTGCAGTCACTCCCTGGGAGTAGGGAGGTGTGTCTGAGTCTATGGAGCTCAGTAGTCTGCAATTATTCCCTGAAGTAGAGCATGTGAGCTGGTACACCCAGAGTGGGGGGAATAGAAGCCATAGGAAGAAGTCCAGAGAAAGAGCAACTGGGTCTGAGGGGAAGCAGATTACAGTTGCCAGGTACAGGGTCCTTGGACTGGAACCCAGAGTAGAAGGTGGACCCATGTTCCCTACCAGCCAGTGGGGAAGTGGCACCATAAGGCAGTGAATGAGAAGACTACCTGAGACCGTTGGTATGGAATGACTTGCATACCCTGGAAGGGGAGGACTCTAGTACCCGGCCAGAAGGCCAAGCCATGAAGACGAAGCCCCCTGAGTCACAGGGAGAGAGAGGTGATGGGGCATGCAGCGTGCAATAGAAGAGGGCTTTGGTCCTGGGAAGAGCCAGTCCCCAGAGCAGCCAGGCAGAGGAGCCACAAGCGGTGCGTGGATCCGGTGACACCCTCATTCGGGGTAGATGACTTGAGTTAGAACAGAGGTTCTCAAACTTATGTACTGGTGACCCCTTTCACATTGCAAGCCTCTAAGTGTGACCCCCTCTCTTATAAATTAAAAACACTTTCAAAATATATTTAACACCATTATAAATGCAGGAGGCAAAGCGGGGTTTAGGGTAGAGGCTGACAGCTTGTGGATCCCCCCGTGTAATAACCTCTTCACCCCGAGGGGTCCCAACCCCCAGTTTGAGAACCCCCGAGTTAAAAGATTAGCCAATGGATCTGTCACACTTCCTCAGGGCTGCTTGCCTGAATGACCATGCCACTACTCCCAGGCGCCATGGAGAGTTAGGCTGGGGGAGGTGGAGAGGGCTCTGGGCGGGAGAAGAAGCCCTAGATGCCATCAGAGGGCGAGAGGTGATACCATCACATTGAGTGCATGTGGGTTACGATGTCCCACTGTCACGGTGGTTGGTGGATGAGCCTACTGCAGCCCTGGCTGACAGACCTGGTCCTGGTGCTCCGACAATAAAGGCTCATGCTTTAAGATCCAGCTATCTGAGGTTCAGTTTTCCACTGCTGATGACCCAGCTTGGGAGCGGCACAGCCTGGGCTTTGGGAATCCAGTGGTGGTTAGCAGGGATGTGGAGGGGTTGCTTGTGTGCTACAGAATCAGTGGTGTTGGACTCCGTGGCTGTGCCAAGGGTGTTTGGGTTGGGGGGGAAGCTCTGGGCTGCAGCATTGGTGCAGGGGGCTGTTCCCTTGGAGATGCTACCTCAGATCTCCAGAACATCATGCAGCAGCCAAGAAAACACCAGGTAACTCCTCACTCAACCCATGCGACCTGTAACAGTCACAGGAGGCTGAACTTTGCAGAGATGGGGGGGCTTATCAGGGAGAGTGGGGACGGGAGCCTGGTGGAGAAAAGGCTTGTGTAGGGTGAGGGGTCTGAACTGGCAGGTGGCGTGGAGGGGGAGTTCTCCACATCTACCTCAAAAACATGTTTCCTTCCTTTACCTACACACAAAGCATGGTGCTAGATGCATGTAGCCATTGTTGTTGGCTTTTGGGCCAAATATACTGTTTACAAATGATAGCTGGATGCTTATTAGTGTCAAACATCATTGTATGGTCTTCAAAGTCATCTCTGTAGGTGGAAGCTCAGACGGCCCGGGCAATTCCTGGCTTTTTTGTCATGTATGGAGAGAAGTGTAAATTATGGCTTACAAGGCAATTCTTCAGCTGGTGTGAACTCTGCTGGAGTTAGTGTATAGGGAGGGTAGGTTTGTGGTTAAGGCTGCTACAAGTTTCCTGTGTTACCTTGGACAAGACACTTAATCTGTTCCTCATCTGTAAGGGGGGTAAGATGACATCATGGAGGTTTGGGGAGGATTAACTCATTAATGGTTGTGAGGTGCTCAGATACTAGCAAGATGGGGGACTTGGAGGTACCTGGATGGATGGATTTTACAACATTGACTTCAGTGAAGCTATTCTGATTTAGGGCCCGATGCTCTGATGCCATAAAAGTACCTGAGTTCTTTGTTCTATTCCTAGTTCTGCTGTAGATGCAAAGTGTGACCTTGCCCAAGTCGCTTCCCCTCCTCTCATTTGTAACATGGGGACTAATATTTACCTGCCACATGGGAGGGAATATTATGATGTCTAATTCAGTAATATTTGCCAAATGCTTTCCGTTCTTTGCCATGGCAGGTGCTCTTGGAGTATGAAGTGCTGTTATAATAATGTATTTCTGTATAATAATGAAAATCACTTGCACTAAAAAATTAAGATTAATTTAACAAATCATCTCAGTCAATTCCAGGAAAGAGATCCAGATCCTAGAAATATCCTTTCCCTCTTCAGGCTTGTCTGTCTGAAACATCCAGGCAAACTTTATTAGCCTGCTGCAAGCTTAAGCTTTTCATTAGTTGTGGAGGAATGCTGTAAAAGATCACACCATGTATGTTTAGAACCCACAGTCTGGAGATTGCAGAAGGTCCACAGCTGTGGTGTAAAAGAACAGAATCTCCCAGCTCCGAGACAATCTATTGAAACAACTGTCAGGAACATGGCAACAATAGATTGAAAGGAGACAAATGCAAGGCACACCTTCATATTTGCTATGCCAAGGGTCAGTTTTTTGTATTTATTTTTAAAGTACATAGGAGCACCCATTGTGCACACAGCACACACTGTTTGGGTTCATAAGTCAGGTGTTTGCATACATGGCAATTCCCTGGCTTGAAGAAGCAAATGCATGATTTTGCAGGGGTGATCAGTACCCAGAAATTTTGTAGGCACAAAATAGTTGGCTGCATTGGAACGTTTGGCCCCCCCAGAGTCAAATTTTATCTAGAAACACTGCAGAAAACAAGGACCCCCGGACAGTGCAGGAGGCAGATGGTGTAGATGGCATTGTGGGTCAGCCTGAGCAACCTGTCTTAGCAGGGGGAAGCATTGACAGTGTTGGAGAATTTTCCCCCAGGGATTCTTGGGGTAGAGACTATACTCCCTTTGACAGAGACAGAGTTAACTGAAGCCAGACAGCAAAGACTGTCCCAGGTAGCACCTGGATGGTGGGCCAGGCCCGACCTGGCCCAGTTTAGGATAAGGCCTAGCTGAGAAGAGAGGGGTGACTATTAAAGGAAGGACTTCAAGAGGGAGCAGAAGGCCTGGGGGAGAGGAGGCCTTGGGACCATCTCCTAAGCAGGAGCTCTGGCAAAAGACCCGGAGAGACACTGAGAAGGACCAGAAGCACAGTGAGATCCTGTGATGAGCCTGGACAAAAGGGCCACATCCTAAGGAAGCAACCTGAAGGGCAGGGTTTCTGGAGGAAAGAGACTGGACACACGAGCTCAGGGAGAGGCAGAGGGGAGCCGGGTCTCCAGGGAGAAAGCTCTGGACAAGAGTAGGAGAGCACTCTTCGTCCCTTCCCAGGCTCTGCAGAGGAGTGAACCCAGGAAAGGGCTCAGGAAAAGGACTTGAGACAAGCTGAGGTAGAGAGTCGAGGGAGGCTGACAAGGCAGACCTTAGCTGCTTGTTACATGATCCCTGGCTGGAATCCAGAGTAGAGGGAGGGCCTGGCTTCTCCTACCAGTCACTGAGGAGGAAGGTGGAGTGAAAGCTCCTAGATATCAGGGGTGTAAGGACTACAGGGTTTGTTGACATTGCAATTACACATCCGTGGCTGGCCCATGCCATCTGTCTCTGGCTCGGGCTAAAAGGCTGTATTAATTGTGGGGCAGGTGTTTGGGCTCCAGCTGCAGCCCAAGTTCTGGGACCCTCCCACCTCACCGGGTCCTAGAGCCCAGGCTCCAGCCTGAGCCCAGTGCCATGTCTAGCTAACATGGTGACTGGAAATGTTACCCAGTCTTTCCATAGACTGGAGACTAGCTAGACAAGGATGGCACCGCTAGGAGTATCATCTCTTTGGTCCTGAATCTGATTTTTGCAACCCTTATTCATGTCGGTGAGCAGCTATTCACTGGAATAGTCTTACTGGCTTCATTGGGATCATCGCAGCAGGGACAGAATTTAGCAGCCAGGGGTCAAAAGAATCCCTCGCAGACGTGAAGTCAGGGAGGTGCAAGCCAACTAGCCTGTCTTGGCTCTAGCAACAATGCAGAGGGGAACCAGGACTCTAGAGTCTAGTCATAGGAGCCAGACTCTCCGGCTGTGTTGTTTGTGCCTTGTTTTCTCTAGTGCTTTCTCTTTATATAATAACAAATAATAACAAATGGAGACCAGGATGGCTGACGTCCTTTGTGCAAAATCTTTGGGGCTGAGAGCTCAGAGGGTTTTGTTGGGAATCCATGTCACAGACTTGTAGAAAAGCTCATGGCAAGTTGGCACTTTGCCTCCTTGCTGCACGTGGATGCAAAACGCTGCTCAAGGAGTGTTGCACTGGGGCTTGCTTCTTCCTGGGATGAGGGAAGGAAACAGTCAGTGCCAGGTGATAGGGAGGGTGCTGTGAGGGTGAGCAAGAGAGTCTGAGCTCTCTGCGTGGGAGGATTGGAAAGGTTTGGTGCTGTGGAGGGCAATAGGGCATTAGGGCTTGAATCTGCCCCCATTGAAGTAAAATTGCAAAGTTTCCATTGACTTCAGTGGTGCAGGATCAGGGCTTTTGTGGGTGGGTTCTCCAAGCAGAGTTATCCTGGGGCCCATGTACTTGCCACCCATGTATCAGCAGCCACAGAAAACCCCAATACGCTACAGACATGGTGTAGAGGGAGAGCTGTAACTTCAGTGTGGTTTGCTAGGATCCTGATGGGGGAGGAGGGAACAGCCATTGGAGAGTGGGTAGAAGTCAGCCTGCTGCAAGTATCTAAAATACTGGTCCTTGAGGCCAAGTTCTGCCTGACATCTTGGTGGTCTCAGCCCAGTCCTCCGTGAACAGCAGTCCACCTTCGAAGAACGACCATAAAAAATAACACGAATTGGAGCCTTTTTTAGAGGGACTTAGCTGCCTTGGTGATGGACAGAACTTCAGGCTCCAAAAAGACACCTGTCACCAGCCCATTTAGGGTCTATGTAGCTTCTTTGTTGAATTTGATACCACCCTGATTGCAGTAGGTGTTTAGCATTACCTTATGGCCAAGGCTTTGATCAAACACTCAAGCATGCCCCTAATTGTAAGCACGTGAATAGCCCTGGTGCAGTCAACAAGATGAGCACATGCTTAACTTCATGCAGGTGAGCAAAGTGCTTTGCTGAATCTCCTTGCTCCTTGGATGACTTGTCTCTTGAAAACAAAGCTCTGTTTTTTTGTTTTTGGTTTTTAACAGCTGGGGCTGGTTCACAAAGCTGAGCAGGCAATTGGCGTGGGACAGCAGACAAGTGGGATGTGGCTGCGGGGTGGATGGTGTTAATCTGTGACCTCCAGTCTCCTGGCTGACAGCCTGATGCGCCTTTGTCTTTCCCAGTGTGGTTCCCCACCCTGCTGAGGTTCCCCTTCCACAGCACTGTCTGCTCATTCCATTGTGAATTACAACTGTCTGTGGCTGATATCTGACCAGGAGATAACATTTCATGTGCGGTGATGGCATAGTTTGGCTACCGAGGTTGTGGCCCAGCATCTGAAGTATCTGTCAGGATGAGGTTTACAGAGCTGTCACTCTCAAGGCAGAGCGGGTTTGTGCTCACAAAGTTTGGTAAGGAAGGCAACAGGGTGGTGGCTTTCGGCTAGACGCCGAACTAATTAATAGCAAGTAGCAAAACCTCCTGTTACACTGCAGCTTCTAGCATGCTTCATAACAGATACGTTCACACATGGTTGTGATCCAGAATTCAGTGTTCCCTCTAATTTTTCCCACGTGTGTGTGGAATGAATTTTATGTGCAGCAATATGGAGGTGATGTGTAAGGAACATGGAGGCAGGTCCAGGCCGGGACTGGGTTGGAGCCGCGGGAAGGGTGCCCCTTCCCCAGCCATGGCAGGTCCAGGCTGGGGGAGAGGCATCTCTCCCCATTGCAGCCTGAGTGCCTGCATGGCACTTAATAGGCTGCTGCACGGCAGCACACAGCTTAGAGGGCACTTAGATCCAGATCCTGAATAAATCTGGAACATGCCACCAGTGCTGTCTGGATATGATAGCCCTGACCTTTCTCTCCCTGTCCTTTGTCTAGCTAGAGAAGTCTGTTCCATCCTCAAGCACTGTTAACAACTTCAGATCCAGTCATGGGAATGAGCCTGATTTCTCCATTGTTACCAGCACCTTCCCTCCATAAAACATTATTAAGAATAGAAGCCCATCATGTAACACACTTGCCAGGTCCATGCAAACTATTATTTAGTAGACACCACAGATTTCCCCTGAATCAGTTTCAATGGAAATTTTTCAGCCAACTCATGTGTCTCTTTTCTGTTCTGTCCTCTGCATTTCCTTCCCTTCAGCAACTTTCAGTTTCCACCGTCCTCAGCTTTACTCCTCCTACTTCTCCAGTCCATTCACTAAAATGATCAGCAATTAAATCATTAATGCTGACATTAACCCAATGCAATCGATGTGGGGTGAGGCCATTCTTCTCTCTCTAAACCGTTGTTTCAGGAAGTCTGTAGGTTCAGACAGATGTCACTGACCTGGTTTTCACTCCATTTACATTTGGAAGGTTTTCGTTGCAGTTGTAAGAGCCAGAAATGTCGTAGGCTGGATCAGGCCCATGAACGAAGTAGGCACTGGACACCTCTACTTTATTCATCCCTCATTTGAGTTCCAAGTAGATTTCTAAACCCCTGCAAAATACTGGGCCTGATTCTTAACTGTTTTCCCCTCTCTTATGTCCGTGTGATTCCACTGAGGTCAGCAGAGTCATGCTGGAGTAACATCTTTGTAACACAGTGGAGAAGGAGACTATTTAGGTTTCTCTCCTACACACAACGAGCTGGTCATTCAGAATGACTTTGTTTAAACTGAGAGCACCAAACCCCAGAAAAAGCAAAAGGAAAGTTGCTGAGAAAGAGCATGGTGTGAGCCTCTCTGCTCACAGTCTGCACTGACTGAGCCCAAAATGGCTCCCTCACCCTTTCCGTAGCAGAGCCTTTACAAATGGAAAGGTGTGATACAAGTATATTCATTACATACCCTGCAAAACAGGTGGCTTTTGTGAGTGTGTATATCCTTTGGGCCACATTTTGCACCTTCCTAGCTCACATACTGAGAGAGCCTTCTTTGTTCTAGTGCCATTACTAATGTGGAATTCCTTAGATGAGACACTCCATCAGTGGCACATAGTGGAGGAAGGCTGGATCACATTTTCTGCACCCAGCTGGAGTGGATTTTGCCTCTAGCCCTTGGGTCCAGCACTCAGCGAAACTCTACACATCCAAAAGCTCAAGTGATTTATTTTATTTGTATGTGCGTAAAATGTCTTGGCACTCTATGAAGAGGGCCCTGCCAATTGCAGTCTAGAGATGATATACCCTGGTGTAAAACAAAAAGGATGAACAAGAGATGTTTTCCATGATACCACAAAAAAGAATGATCTACGAACTATATTCTTCTAACATCCAGCTCTCCCTCTAATTCCCCAACTCACTGACCTCCGAGCAGTTTGGCAGCTGGCCCCCGAGATGTGTAGAGATGATAAAGCTGCTGGCCAAACCCTTGCTGCTTTCCTAGCTCCATCAGGGATGTCATGCAGCAAACTCTTTTGTCAGATTCACTCCCTGAAGCTCCCCCAGGGCCATATCCAAAGCAGCTCTTGTGAAAATGGGGAAAAGGCCCCAAACCATTTACAAGTGAAATTGTTCTGCCTCTTTCCACCTTCCCCTCAAAAAAAGTTTTTTGTTTTTTTTTTTGTCCAGATTTGGGATGAATTTTATTCAAAAATGCAAAAAAATGTTGTGGGAAAGGATTTCTGTTTTCAGCCTCCTGTACTGCTGGCCCTGGGGTTCCACAGGGAACAGGCAGTCAGGACTCCTGCCTTCTATTCTGAATTCTGTCTCTAACTTGGACAAGTCACTTCACTGCCCTCAGTTAACCCATCTGTCAAATGGTGGAGGGATTTAGGTGTGAAAACTCAGTTATGAGCTTCTACTGGGTTCAAAGTGGATCAATATCTATGAAGTTTCCTGTGACCGTTTTCTCTGGAAGATTTATCTGCATGAATCAAATGAATCACTCTGCTCTGACATTCCTCTCCTGCTAAACATCAGAAGAGTGAGAATTTGATCACTTCAAATATATCCTTGATCCTGCTAAAATAGAAGTTAAGTAAAATATTCTCGGTGACCAGTTAAATTCAGCTGTCTGTGACCATGGTGGAGATCCAGAGAGACTCCATCAGAGCCAATGAGTTACTCCAGATATAAACCAGAGTAAGGGAAATAGTAGAACATGGCCTTTAGAGTTTAAAAGAAAACAAAATTTTCACCATTAGATTATAACACTGGGAGGTGGAATTTTCAAAAGCACTCTGTGTTGACCTAGCTTTTTGTTCATATTGCATCACTGGTTTTGGGGCAGGAGAACTAGATCAGCACTGACAGCCAGATCTTTAGGCAGCTGATTGGAATTGAAATCAATGGGTATTACGTGCCTAAATAACATTAAATATCTGTCTGTGTGCTTTGGAAAACCCACCTGTAATGCAGATTATAAATGTCTGTACAATCTGGAACTGCCATAGTATCCTATTAGCTACTTTGCTCTGGGATTGAACACTGAACCTATTACATGGATGCTAATGAGAGTTTTCCACTAGGCCAAATCCTGTTCTCTATTATACCAGTGTAAATCTGGAGCTACTCCATGGATTTACACCAACGTAACTCAGATTAGGGATTGGCCCATTGACATCAAACTGGCTAGCTCCCTCCCCTCTTCATTCAAAACTCCCTTGATCTGAAGGCTTTGGGTGTCTCCTGAGACCTACGGCTAAATGGGGTTGTGATCTATGGTTCCAAAACGAGCAGAACAAGCCTGTAAGAGGAAAAGGGCTTTGTGAAGGAGGGAGCTCTGGTGTGACAAGGTTATCTCTCTAACAGGTTCCTCCTGTATTCCAAACACATGTGCAGTCACACAAATCTGGAAAATATGTGAACAGGGGAGCCTGGACACAGCTTGTTCCCAGATGGGACATTACACAGCCCACATCACAAAACTGCCAGGTGCTGGTTGACAGAGCTGCTAGCCTGCTCCGGGAGGGGCCCAGAAATGACCATATGATCCTTTCTCTCCCCCACCCTCCTCCCCTTGCTTTGCTCTTGGTCAGGAGCAGGAAACACTGGCAAATGGGCTTGGCCAGAGTGAGACATGCAGGGATGGGGGCAGGAGGGAAACAAAGCTTTCTCCCTCTTTCTGTAAGAAGATGCATAGGAGCAAATGCATTGGCAGTGCTGGGTGTTTTGTGAGGTCGGCAATGGGATATAGGTTACTGGCTCAGCTCAGAAGTGACCATCTGGCATCACCAGCTGATAACTCTTCTGTGGCCTGGGTGACATGAGTTGGTCAGTCCCAGTCCCATTCCTGATGGCTATGGGGCGGTCCATAAATCACACAACGCATGAGGAGTTTCACTTTGCATGTTTATTTCCGTGTTGTAAAGTGGTACAAGGGGGTTGGGCAGGTCTTGAAACTCTCAAAAAAGCATCATGTAACGCCCCCTGACCACAGCCCCACTGCCACAGATTGACCCCCTTCGTGGCAACTTCAGTGGAATGGAGAAGGATGGACTAGGCCATGGAAACAGCACTATCCCTGCCTATAGGGGTGCCCTATAAGGGGTGAGTGGGGCAACCTAGAGGAAGCTTGCATTGCTGTTGTCCATATAGTAATTGCCCTGTAGATAAATAGAGGGCTTCAGTCATTGCAAGTGAATCAGTCCGGCACCTTTTACTAACACCGAAGTGACTAACCAGTAATATAGTGTGTATGTCTATATACCCTATGCTGCTAGCCAGTACCACTGTAAGTGGGCATGTATTGCAGCATACAGAACACCCAGAACAGGAAATCTCTTCTGCAGGCTAATAGCAATATTTTGAGAACTTAAGTAGTGCCTAGGCCTTTGATACGTGGATTGTCATACTGCTCTTTGGGTGGGGGGCAGGCAGTGTCCTTTTTGACATGTTTGTACAGCTCCTAGTCAGTCTCTGCCCCGCTCCCCACCATATAAACGTTAAATAATATCAGACACAGAAGGAAATAAATCAATTTGTATCTGTACGACAAGGGGTTTCTGAATGAAACAACCACAGCTGGGCGGTCTTTTCCCAGCTCTAATGATCTGTCAGAGCAGGGAGCTATTTTCCTGCTACTAATGGGATGTAATTCTCAGGAAAACTGTCTAAGCCCTTAGCCTTGGCTCAAAATGCATTAGAAAAATACAAACATTTATTTTATCCAATTTCTCTCCAGAGCTTTGCTCAACGTTATCCAGGACAAGGAGGCTTATTAGTCTTCATTTTGCGACGTGCAGACATTTACCTTTCATAGCCCTGCATCTTGTTCATACATTATATAT